>NC_137044.1:10202676-10230176 GCF_032717465.1 Coenobita brevimanus
CTCTAGTTTTCAGGGAAAAAATAGGTTTCGAAAACAAAAGGTAAATGTTGTTGATATACAGCAACAATTAAGTATGGAAACTGGTAAGCTTGATTTAATTAGATCTCGTTTTTAATTTAGTAAAGCAGGGGATACGTGAGCAAAATATTAGGCCAGATAAGTATTAAAATTTAGCAAGTTAACCCCTAAATCGCTTTCAGGACCAAGTACGTTTTAAATATATACGGTATGAACACTTGAAAAATGATACTAATCCACTAAATTGGCTTTAAAATTCGAGCTAAACCCCTACTTAAACAATGACATCAAGCTTTCAGGACCAAATAGATTTTTAAAATGATGTGGTGTTTATGTGTCGGCGTGTGTATGTGTGTGTGGTGTTGTGGTGCGGGTGTGGCGGTGAAAAGTTTGTCAGTTGCGAGGAATATATTTTAGCGTGCAGGACGCGTGACGGTGTTTTGATGAGGCCCGCCCGCCTGTTGTGGCTACCTACGTGGCGCTGACAAATGATGGCTGCAGTTGTACCAGAATAAATAAATGAATAATGGAAAATGGCAGCGGTCAGGCTCACACGCTGCACTACCCCTTGTGAGACTGACCATAAAAATAATCAGGCCCAGAAAGAAAAGAAATATGAAGTTGACAAATGATGACTGCAGTACCAGAAAAATTAAATAAATAAATAATGAAAAACAATAAGGGCCAGGCTCACATACTAAAATATCCCTGACAAAAACAGCAGATACTGTAGTACTTTGCTTTTGTTAATGCCAAGAAAAACATGAGTGTGGAGCTGGCAGTGATGTTGCAGTTGTAGGAAAATAAATGAATAATGAATAATCGTAAAAGCCAGTATCCCACTTTATACTCTCCCTTGAGAAGCAAAGAAAGTTGAACAAAACAGTAGATTTTAATTTGCTTTTGTTAGTGCCAGGAAAAAAAAAAAAACTGAATAAATGGCAGCTGCAATGCTAACTGGAAACTAAATAAATGAAAACAGAATAAAGTAATAAATAAATGTTGCAAATCAATAAATAAAGATAAAATGAACAGATAGGTGTTGCACGCCCTATTGAGGTGTGACCTATTTAATATATTTAAAAAAAAATGAAATACAATAATGTAAGGTCAACCATTAATAGACAGGCGAGCTTTCATTTTCCTTTTTTTGCGACGTTGATAATTCTGAGAAGAAAATAATTATAAAAGTGGCCTTTGACAAATGACGACTGCAGTTGCAGGAGCGTGCTCTTGGGAAAATAAATAATGGATTAAAAAGAAAAGTGTGGTGTGTGTGTGTGTGTGTGTGTGTGTGTGTGTGTGTGTGTGTGTGTGTGTGTGTGTGAAGACATTATGGAAATTACCTTTGACAAATGGCGGCTGCTGAGAAAAATGCAATTAACGCTGAATAACCTGACAAATGACTACTGAAACTGTAGATGCTCTGTCTGTAAATTAAAAAATAAAATATCGATGATGATGATGATGATGATGATGATGATGATGATGATGGACATTATAAAGACAGCAATGCGGACAGTGGTAATTAAGATGATGGTGATGATGATGACCGCTTGAAAAAACTAACCTAGTGCCAATCATTAGGTCTTAATGCCTTAAAAGGCAGGTGTTTCAGTTCAGTAAAATCGCCAGTCGTTAGGCAGGAGACAGCTTCAAGAGTGTCCGAATATCTAGATTTTGACTCTTGGGTTTTGATTTTGTCTTCCAGTAAACAAACAAGCATCGTATAGTCTTATCAGTGTGCCTGTTTTAGTAGTACAGTATGTATGAGTTTCTGACAGGTAATGTGAAGCCCGTGTATAAAGAAAAGTACAAAATATATGTGCAGAAAGTTTGGCTTGTGTGGTAGTCAGGATTCCAGGGCTTGAATGATTGAAATATACCTCAATCTTCTCCTCCGCACCAGACATCAACCGTGATGGTGTGATAGAGAAGCGTGACCTGGATGCTGCTGCTCATCGTTTGTGTCGGCGTTGTGGGTGGCGGGATGACGACCCACGCACCACTAGACTCACCACACTCATGAACGCTCTCTGGCTCGCACTCAAGGAACACGCCGACACCAACCACGACGATAAGATCACCAGACTGGAGTGGGTACGTCAACATTTAACCTTTAACCGCTATGAAAGGATGCAGGGTTATTGTTGGAGGGATGGTACTTGCTGTAACGTGTTCGACTCGTGACCTGCTTCTGCTCGCGATCTACAGAGGTCGAAACCCAAGCCGTGATGGAAATCTAAAATGGATGTTGGTAGTATGTCGTTTCATATTCTTACATTATGCTCTTACCCTATCGATTCATACCAGTGACATATACAGACTGACAAATATAGACATAGACGTTACAACCCTTCGACTGTTACATGCATCACCCTCATTGATGACGCCCCTTCCCGAATAGTACTTTGCCAGCATTAGAAAGGGTTAACGCCTCATACTGCAGCTAAGAAACTATAGATTTAACCCTACAGCCTAGAGGAACGAGCTATCTATTTTACTCTGGGTAACGGTGGGTGGTTTTACTCGCCATTAGACAACCTCCCGAGGTATAAGATTTAAGGGAATTAAAAAAAAATCTTCATTAACTCTTTGATCTTGAAAACTCATTTTTTATGCTGCGTTATCGATAGCCAAAGAACTGTATGTGAGTGTACGGTGTTAATGAGATGAGCAGGGAATATGCATGTATGAAGTGTGCAGTGTGGTATGTGTCGATATAACTGAGTAAGTGTAAAATATGCACCCCACATCATCTGTTCGTGAGCATTAGGGCTATGGTGATGATGGCGATGATGTAGTATATGAAGGTAATTTACAAGCCTGTCAAGTGTGGTGTGCAGATGTGGAACTGATAAAATATGCAAGTGTGTAATGTGTGGGTGATGAACAGTTGTAGTAGTAGTAGGCTACCTGTAACCCCAGGTTCATCTGAATGTGAACCCAGCAGACTGCAGAATAAAGCTGTCCTACTCTTGTAATCCACTATACCCCTTTCACGGGATAGGGAGGGAGTTGAGAGTCATTTTCACAACACGGCGGCGGAGCCGTGCAACTATGTTCAGTGCCACCGAGTGAAGGCGCCCCTCTAACACCGATGTGCAGATACAATGTGTAAGTGAAATATGCAAGTGAAATGTGAAGTTGTATTGTGCTTCTGTACAGGGTGCAAGTAAAATGTATAAGTGTGGTGCACAGGTGTGTAATGTGCAAATGAAATGTACACATAAATTATGTAAATGAAATGTGCAGTGGCAAATACGTATACGTATACTGTACAGCTGCGGCTGTGGGAGGATGTGGAGAGGCGGTGGAGGAGAGGGACGGCGAGAGAGAGCACCCGTCTGAGCACGCGACAGGAGACAAACACCCGCACCACGCCAGAGTGGATCAAGGAGTACTTCAACTATAAATTTATGCTTCTCGACGCTGCGGGTAAGGAAGGCTGAGGGTAGAGTGAGGAAGGAAGAGGGAAGGGTTTGGAAGGGTGAGGTAGGAGGAGGGAAGGGTTAGGATGGGTGAGAGAAGAGTGAAGATGGGAGGTGGTGGTTGGAAAGGTGTGAGACGGAGAGTAGTACTAGGAAGGACGAGGGATGGGGTTAGAATGGGAGATGGAGAATGGAGAAAGGAAGTATGGGGGATGGAAGTATGGAAGATGAAATACTAGGAGGTTGTTTGGGGTAAACATAAGGGATGGTGGTGGGAAGAATGTGGGATCGTGGTAGGTAGTGTGAAGGATGGTGGTAGCAGGATGGGTAAGAGGGTGAGTGACGACAGTGAGGAGAGTGAGGGATCGGTGGAAGTAGTGGAATGGGTGAAGGTGGAGAGTAAAAGTGAGAGGCTGAGAAGTGGTAGTGGGATGGATAAGGAAGGAGGGGAAGGTGAGAGACTGAGACGTGATAGTTCGTATGAGGAAAACAGAGAGTAAAAGCAAGCTTAAAGACGCATTACATGTAAAGCGTGCATTAAATATGATCCATGATATGTTTCATTGAGTATAACAACATTTCAAATATGAATTAACCCATTCTTTGACTCAGTCTACAGGGTTTTACAGTAGCTTACCAGCATTTACAAAGAACCAGTTTTCTTCACAAGAATAACCTTGGGCTACAGAAAATGTATCCAGTTTTAAAGGGTACGCTGATATACAAACGTTTTGCCTAGTATGTTCACAGTATGCGGTATCTGTCGTCTAATGTGATTGTCGTACCCAGAGATATAAGTGTCTTCGATAAAAAGACATCCAGTCACGCCAATCCTCACCAATTAACAGGTTCCAAAACACACCATCCTATATCATATCCATCATTATCTGGTCCCTCCATCTAGTACTCGAATTATTCACATTTCAGCCACCCTGCTCATACAACCTTGTAAGCTCTCTTTCACTCCCCGTTTGACCATAATGGCTGAACCACTCATAAGCATACATACACATAATGACTTGTGATTCTCTTTCATCCAGCTGTTTAAGCTCATGTGATCGTACTCCCTTGAACATAAGCTTCTCTCTAGCACCTCTTCCTAGGCGTATTACTCCCAAGTGTTCTGTACATATTTTCCCCATCAACATAGCTTCCTTGTTTTTGTTATAGTAACCCCTCAGTGAACTTCAGCTCACCTGCAGTCTACCATCCTCTTTTCGGAGGAGAGGGACGTTTGCATAACCAGGCAGTTGAACCGCCCAGTTATACCAGTGCCAACACATACGGCTTGCATTCATAAGATACATAAGTGTACATTAGGATATCAATGAACCATAAGCAGGAATAACCTAGTAAGGAAGCTGTGTTAGGTATCCTCCCATGCCCTACCAGGATAACCCCCCAGATATATAATTCCATATCTGTGCCCTCTACTGTATGTTTCCCCAGGTGATGGTGTGCTGGACGAGGAGGAGTTTGTATATATAATGACCCAGTACGGCGCCTCAGACCTGGATGCCAAGAATTCCTGGTTCCTCTTGGCACAGGTGAGGTTCAGTGGGCAAAGTTCATTCACCTTAAACCCTTCACTTTGACGACGTATTTTTCACTTCAGTCATACTACTACCAGACTATTTTGTTCAGCGACTTTATTCGGTTTTAGGACTGAAAGAGCTAAGTTTATATCTAACCTACTTGTTTTTTGTTTTTTTAGTTAATATAGCTTGAACCCCCTCGTCTCACTACCTGCCACATCCTCAGGGTCGTCGTATGGTGGACTTGCGAGGGTTCGAGCGTCTGTGTGAGGAGTTCTTTTTGAGCGACGACCCAAACACCCCCGGCACCTACCTGGCAGCGCGACTCTACTTCCTGCCCGGCCACCAGAACGACGCATCACCTCCCCCTTGAACCCTCTCGTTGAACCCTTGAACCTTTTATCTTGATCATTTAATTTTTCACATTTTTTTTTTTTAACCCATACTCTTACCTATTCAACTTTCATCCTGGATCCCTCACCTCTCACCCTTGACCCTTCATCTCTCATCTTTGTTCTCTCTCCTCTGATTCTTCGCTCTTGACCCCTCACCCTTCACCTCTCATCCATGATCCCTCACCTATTACCCTTGACCCTTCACCCTAACCTTTCACCCCTCATTTCAAACCTTTTATCTCTCACGTCTCATCCATGAACCCTCATCTCACACCCTTGACCCGTGAACTCTAACTCATGACCTCTCACCAATAACCTTTGACCCCTTACCTCTCGTCCTTGATCTCATATTCACTCAACCTTTACTTGCCATTCATGACCTCCTCCCTATGACTCCCTTCGATCGTGTGCCGTCTTTTCACTTTTAATATTGCAGCTTCCAGACTATTTTGTTTCCCTTAGGAGAGGAATTTCGAAATGGAAGGGGAATATCTAACTTTTATTAACCTCTTCTGTACATAAGATCTTTCCAAAGTGAAATAAATCGCCCGAGTTAATTTTACTCAAAGAGTTAATTTTACTTAGTTCCTCGACTCTTGCATCCGTATTCTCGTTGGCGAAGCGGACTTCGTAGTACATACTTCTTGTGGTGCTGGGGAGAGACGCCTTCATGTGGTAGCATTGACAATCGAGCTGCTCCCCCGCCTGGTTATACAAACGTCCTTCTACTTTCTCTCCCAATCACCCAAAAAGAGGATTGGGGAATGCAGGTGGGCGACTTCAGCCTGCAGTCCACAGAGTTCATGTTCAGATGAGTCTGGACTTGCTGCTGCTACAACTATTACTACTACTGCTGTTACTACACAACTACTACTGTCACCACCACCACCACAACCACCACCATTATCACCTCCACCACAACTGCTATTATTAATATTAATGCTACTTTTACCATCACTCCTTCTCATAATAATACCGATACAACTATTACTATCACTATTGCTACTGCTGCTACTGCTACCGCTACCATTACTATCACTACTACTATTACTACTGGTAATACTACCACCACTACTACTACTACACCACCTCCACCACCACTACTACCACTGCTATGACTTTTACTGCTACTACTATTACTTTAGCAAAAAAAAATCGTTTTACACAATGACAATCTCCTCTGCGTTACATGTTTCCTTCCAGACTCGGCATAACTTTCATCAATTACATACAACACGATGTTAGGCCATTCAGTCCGATGGCGACCTGTTATATTTCGTTCTTGCTTCCACCACACGATTTTATTTCTTCTTGCTGCCACCAGACGGTTTATTTTTGCTTTGGGGAGACTTTTGGAACCGGAGAGGGTAAATACTGCTGACATTAACCTCTTCACTACTACAGATTCTTCCAAGGATGAGTAGAAAACCGTCGGGTGCTGGCAAGACTAAGCAAGACTAAGCTAAAAAAAAAAAAAAAAAAAAAGTCAAATTGATAAAGGGGTTACAGTAGTATTAGGCTAAATAAAACGCCGGGGAAGTGCTAGTGCAGTCCTAACATTAGTTATATACTGTTTATATTTTTCTAACTCCTGTTGTTTACTTAGTTATCAGTTAATCCTATATCTTTCCATTACTTGACGTTAGATCAGTCTGAAGTTTATTTTATCCCCCCTTTTCTTTTTACTTCAAATTAGTCAAATTTATATTTGTTTTCCATTGAATTATTATCTGTTCCACTTTATTCAGTAGCCGTATGTACTGGACCCCTAGCTAGTAAGTTCTGTTTTATAATTCTACGTATTATGTTCTCCTTCAAAACAGAGATGATGATAAGCATAAATCAGTAATAATGAAGGAGCACTCGGAGAGTGTAGCACCTGCACCCATCAAACGATCTAAAGGTCGAATTTCTGATTTTCCCTGCATCCTTGACGTCGACTGATTGCTCTCAAAATCGAATTGCTTCAATCTTGCTTGACCCTTAACACTTTCACCAAACTTGGCCCAAATCAAACAAGAAGGAACACTCGCACCCAACCTAAACTCTCGAGAATAGGAGACCTAAAGTTCACAAAAATACAGAACCTTAACTCTTAGGAATGCGAACCCTATGCTCGGGAGAAATCGGGACCTAAACCATCGTGTGTGGACGCTAAGCTCTCCAGAATATGGAATCTTAGCTCTCCAGAATACTGAACCTAAGCTCTCCAGAATACGGAACCTAAGCTCTCCAGAATATGGAATCCTCTCCAGAATACGGAACCTAAGCTCTCCAGAATATGGAATCCTCTCCAGAATACGGAATCTAAACTCTCCAGAATGCAAACCCTAAGCTCTCCAGAATACAGACCCTAAATCCCCAGGATACAGCCATTAACCTCTCCAGAATACGGACACTAACCTCCCCAGAATACGGACACTAACCTCTCCAGAATAGACCCTTAGCTCTCCAGAATAAGCAACCTAAGCTTACCAGAATATGTGACCTAAGGTCATGATTCCGTCAACATAGGAAGCTTTGTAGCACCTTTTTGGTAATGATTTATTTTGCACTGTACACCCAACTACTCACACGTACGTTGTCCTTGTCTTTCACGAACCGACATTAATTGCATTAATACTGTCAAAGAGAATATTACATTCCCATACCCAGGATGACCTCGCTAAGGAAAAAAGTGATAGGGAGCCTCCTGGGTAAACGAGCATCATGGCATTAAGCTGTCAAGAATGCAACCCCAAAGAAAACCAGGGTCTCTCGTCACATAACCTCAGAATCATTCTTTCCAACACTTAGCCACCCTTTTCTGCTGGATAGTGGTACCTCCACTCTGTGTCAATTCTCGATGGTATTCATTACATCAGTCGCTTAGGCTTCCCCTCCCTACCAGACACATGGCACTAAACTGGAGTCACCATCCAGGGCCATCGAACATTGACTGGCAGTATCCTCATTCAGTTAGGTCTCTCACGTTGGTAGTCATTCCATCACTCACTTGGGCATGCCATACTAATCAAAACTATCCCATCAGCGAGGATGAGCAGTCATCAGCAGAGTTCACGGGTACTGGTTAGCAGTCACCCAACTCTCTACTCTCATTTAAGTTCATATCCAATCCAGAACTTGCACAAGATAACCAAGCTGACCTGTGACAGGTTCTGAGACACACTGGGCAAGGATAACTAATGGTTCTCAGTGCGTGGCCACCAGATCATTCATTCCATATCTCACACTGACCATACAGACACAAGATGTAATAATGCCCTAAACTCTTGAGAAGAGAGGACCGTGGCCGCCGGATCATTCATTCCATCACTCACTCACCCTTGCCGTGCAGACCAGCGATGGGTCCTCAGACACAATGGGCAAGGGCAACCCAAGGTCCTCGATACATGGCTGCCGGATCATTCATTCCAACACTCACTCACCCTTGCCGTACAGACCAGCTACGGGTCCTCAGACACAATGGGCAAGGGCAATCCAAGGTCCTCGATGCATGGCTGCCAGATCATTCATTCCATCACTCACTCACCCTTCCCGTGCAGACCAGCGATGGGTCCTCAGACACAATGGGCAAGGGTAACCCAAGGTCCTCGATGCATGGCCGCCGGATCATTCATTCCATCACTTACTCACCCTTGCCATGCAGACCAGCGATGGGTCCTGGGACGCAATAGACAAGGGCATTCCAAAGTTCTTGAAGCATGGCCGCCGGATCATTCTTCAGTCTAACTCTCTCCTGTCTGCTGGTTGGTGATGCCTCAGTTGTCAGTGTCAGTTCTCTCTGGCACTCACTTCTTAAGTTGTTTATGCTCTCTGAACTTTCCAGACACATGCCACTGAGCTGATGTCATCATCTTCGTCGTACACTGGTTGGCGCTGTTTCCATTTTACTGTGTCATGCACACTCATATTCGTTTCATTACTCACTCGTGCTTCCCATGGTGACAAATAATGCATTATCAGTGAGGATTTGCAGTTGTCACCATCCAGGGACCTCAGACACTGGTTGGCAGTGCCCCCACTCGCTTCTCTCTTGTACGTTGGTATTCATAACAATACTTACAGTATCATCAAGTTCTTCAGCGAAGGGTACTCAGATACACTGGGGAAGGGCAATCCAGCTATTCAAAACATTGCTGCCGTATAATTCATTCTATAGATTACACTTACCATGGAGACTAGACGCAGTAAGACCAAAATCACTCGAGAATACGGTACTAAAATCTTGAGAAAACGGACCCTAAGCTGTCGAGAATACGGGAACTAAGCTCTTGAGAAAACGGACCCTAAGCTCTCGAGAATACCGAACCTAAGATCTCGAGAATACGGACCCTAAGCTCTCGAGAATACGGGACCTAAGCTCTCAAGAACACGGACCTTAAGCTCTCGAGAATATGGGACCTGAGCTCTCAAGAATACGGACCCTAAGCTCTAGAGAATACGGGACCTAAGCTCTTAAGAATACGGACCCTAAGCTCTCGAAAATACGGGACCTAAGCTCTCTAGAATACGGACCCTAAGCTCTCGAGAATACGGGTCCTAAGCTCTTGAGAATACGGACCCTAAGCTCTCGAGAATACGAGACCTAAGCTCTTGAGAATATGGACCCTAAGCTCTCGAGAATACGGGACCTATGCTCTCGAGAATACGGACCCTAAGCTCTCAAGATTACAGACCCTAAGCTCTCGAAAATTCAGGAGCAAACGTCTTCGATCACATGGACGCCGGATGATTCATTTCATCACTCACTCACCCTTGCCGTGCAGACCAGCGATGGGTCCTCAGACACAATGGGCAAGGGCAACCCAAGGTCCTCAATGCATGGCCGCCGGATCATTCATTCCATCACTCACTCACCCTTGCCGTGCAGACCAGCGATGGGTCCTCAGACACAATGGGCAAGGGCAACCCAAGGTCCTCGATGCATGGCCGCCGGATCATTCATTCCATCACTCACTCACCCTTGCCGTGCAGACCAGCGATGGGTCCTCAGACACAATGGGCAAGGGCAACCCAAGGTCCTCGATGCATAGCCGCCGGATCATTCATTCCATCACTCACTCACCCTTGCCGTGCAGACCAGCGATGGGTCCTCAGACACAATGGGCAAGGGCAACCCAAGGTCCTCGATGCATAGCCGCCGGATCATTCATTCCATCACTCACTCACCCTTGCCGTGCAGACCAGCGATGGGTCCTCAGACACAATGGGCAAGGGAAACCCAAGGTCCTCGATGCATGGCCGCCGGATCATTCATTCCATCACTTACTCACCCTTGCCATGCAGACCAGCGATGGGTCCTGGGACGCAATAGACAAGGGCATCCAAAAGTCCTCGAAGCATGGCCGCCGGATCATTCTTCAGTTTAACTCTCACTTGTCTGCTGGTTGGTGGTGCCTCCGTTGTCAGTGTCAGTTCTCTCTGGCACTCACTTCTTAAGTCGTTTATGCTCTCTGAACTTTCCAGAAACATGCCGCTGAGCTGACGTCATCATCTTCGTCGTACACTGGTTGGCGCTGTGTCCACTTTACTGTGGCATGCACACTGATATTCGTTTCATTACTCACTCGTGCTTCCCATGGTGACAAATAATGCATTATCAGTGAGGATTTGCAGTCGTCACCATCCAGGGACCTCAGACACTGGTTGGCAGTGCCCCCACTCGCTTCTCTCTTGTACGTTGGTATTCATAACAATACTTACAGGATCATCAAGTTCTTCAGCAACGGGTACTCAGACACACTGGGGAAGGGCAATCCAGCTATTCAAAACATTGCCGCCGTATCATTCATTCTATAAATCACACTTACCATGGAGACTAGACGCAGTAAGACCAAAAATCACTCGAGAATACGGGACTAAAATCTTGAGAATACGGACCCTAAGCTCTCGAGAATACGGGATCTAAGTTCCCATGAACACGGACCATAAGGTCTCGAGAACACGGGATCTAAGCTCTCAAGAATACGGACCCTAATCTCTCGAGAATACCGAACCTAAGCTCTTGAGAATATGGACCCTAAGCTCTCGAGAATATGGACCCTAAGCTCTCGAGAATACGGGACAAATGCTCTCAAGAATACGGACCCTAAGCTCTCAAGAATACGGGACCTAATCTCTTGAAAATACAGACCCTAAGCTCCCGAGAATACGGGACCTAAGCTCTCAAGAATACGGACCCTAAGCTTTCAAGAATACGAGACCTAAGCTCTCAAGAATACGGACCCTAAGCTCTCGAGAATACGGGATATAAGCTCTCGAGAATACGGGACCTATAAGCACTTGAGAATACGGACCCTAAGCTCTCGAGAATACGGGAACTAAGCTCTCAAGAATACGGACCCTAAGCTCTCGAGAATACGGGACCTAAGCTCTTGAGAATACGGACTCTAAGCTCTCGAGAATACGGGACCTAAGCTCTCGAGAATACGGACCCTAAGCTCTCGAGAATACGGACCCTAAGCTCTCGAGAATACGGGACCTAAGCTCTCAAGAATACGGACCCTAAGCTCTCGAGAATACGGGACCTAAGCTCTCAAGAATACGGACCCAAAGCTGTCGAGAACATGGGATCTAAGCTCTCAAGAATACGGACCCTAAGCTCTCGAGAATACGGGACCTAAGCTCATGAAAATACGGACCCAAAGCTTTCGAGAATACGGGACCTAAGCTCATGAGAAAACGGACCCTAAGCTCTCGAGAATACGGGACCTAAGCTCTCAAGAATACGGACCCTAATCTCTCGAGAATACGGGACCTGAGCTCTCAAGAATACGGACCCTAAGCTCTCGAGAATACGGGACCTAAGCTCTTAAGAATACGGACCCTAAGCTCTAGAGAATACGGGACCTGAGCTCTCAAGAATACGGACCCTAAGCTCTCGAGAATACGGGACCTAAGCTCTTAAGAATACGGACCCTAAGCTCTCGAGAATACGGGTCCTAAGCTCTTGAGAATATGGACCCTAAGCTCTCGAGAATACGAGACCTAAGCTCTTGAGAATATGGACCCTAAGCTCTCGAGAATACGGGACCTATGCTCTCGAGAATACGGACCCTAAGCTCTCAAGATTACAGACCCTAAGCTCTCGAAAATTCAGGAGCAAACGTCTTCGATCACATGGACGCCGGATGATTCATTCCATCACTCACTCACCCGTGCCGTGCAGACCAGCGATGGGTCCTCAGACACAATGGGCAAGGGCAACCCAAGGTCCTCAATGCATGGCCGCCGGATCATTCATTCCATCACTCACTCACCCTTGCCGTGCAGACCAGCGATGGGTCCTCAGACACAATGGGCAAGGGCAACCCAAGGTCCTCGATGCATGGCCGCCGGATCATTCATTCCATCACTCACTCACCCTTGCCGTGCAGACCAGCGATGGGTCCTCAGACACAATGGGCAAGGGCAACCCAAGGTCCTCGATGCATGGCTGCCGGATCATTCATTCCGTCACTTACTCACCCTTGCCATGCAGACCAGCGATGGGTCCTGGGACGCAATAGACAAGGGCATCCAAAAGTCCTCGAAGCATGGCCGCCGGATCATTCTTCAGTTTAACTCTCACTTGTCTGCTGGTTGGTGGTGCCTCCGTTGTCAGTGTCAGTTCTCTCTGGCACTCACTTCTTAAGTCGTTTATGCTCTCTGAACTTTCCAGAAACATGCCGCTGAGCTGACGTCATCATCTTCGTCGTACACTGGTTGGCGCTGTGTCCACTTTACTGTGGCATGCACACTCATATTCGTTTCATTACTCACTCGTGCTTCCCATGGTGACAAATAATGCATTATCAGTGAGGATTTGCAGTCGTCACCATCCAGGGACCTCAGACACTGGTTGGCAGTGCCCCCACTCGCTTCTCTCTTGTACGTTGGTATTCATAACAATACTTACAGGATCATCAAGTTCTTCAGCAACGGGTACTCAGACACACTGGGGAAGGGCAATCCAGCTATTCAAAACATTGCCGCCGTATCATTCATTCTATAAATCACACTTACCATGGAGACTAGACGCAGTAAGACCAAAAATCACTCGAGAATACGGGACTAAAATCTTGAGAATACGGACCCTAAGCTCTCGAGAATACGGGATCTAAGTTCCCATGAACACGGACCATAAGGTCTCAAGAACACGGAACCTAAGCTCTCAAGAATACGGACCCTAATCTCTCGAGAATACCGAACCTAAGCTCTTGAGAATATGGACCCTAAGCTCTCGAGAATATGGACCCTAAGCTCTCGAGAATACGGATCCTAAGCTCTCGAGAATACGGGACCTAAGCTCTCAAGAATACGGACCCTAAGCTTTCAAGAATACGAGACCTAAGCTCTCAAGAATACGGACTCTAAGCTCTCGAGAATACGGGATATAAGCTCTTGAGAATACGGTCCCTAAGCTCTCGAGAATACGGGACATATAAGCTCTTGAGAATACGGACCCTAAGCTCTCGAGAATACGGGACCTAAGCTCTCAAGAATACGGACCCTAAGCTCTCGAGAATACGGGACCTAAGCTCACAAGAATACGGACCCTAAGCTCTCGAGAATACGGGATATAAGCTCTCAAGAATATGGACCCTAAGCTCTCGAGAATACGGGACCTAAGCTCTCAAGAATACGGACCCTAAGCTCTCGAGAATACGGGACCTAAGCTCTCAAGAATACGGACCCTAAGCTCTCAAGAATACGGGACCTAAGCTCTCAAGAATACGGACCCTAAGCTCTCGAGAATACGGGACCTGAGCTCTCAAGAATACGGACCCTAAGCTCTCCAGAATATGGGATCAAAGCTCTCAAGAATACGGACCCTAAGCTCTCGAGAATATGGGACCTAAGCTCGCAAGATTACGGACCCTAAGCTCTCGAGAATACGGGACCTATAAGCTCTTGAGAATACGGACCCTAAGCTCTCGAGAATACGAGACCTAAGCTCTCAAGAATACGGACCCTAAAGCTCTCGAAAATACGGGACCTAAGCTCTCAAGAATACGGACCCTAAGCTCTCGAGAATACGGGTCCTAAGCTCTTGAGAATACGGACCCTAAGCTCTCGAGAATACGAGACCTAAGCTCTTGAGAATATGGACCCTAAGCTCTCGAGAATACGGGACCTATGCTCTCGAGAATACGGACCCTAAGCTCTCAAGATTACAGACCCTAAGCTCTCGAAAATTCAGGAGTAAACGTCTTCGATCACATGGACGCCGCATGATTCATTCCATCACTCACTCACCCTTGCCGTGCAGACCAGCGATGGGTCCTCAGACACAATGGGCAAGGGCAACCCAAGGTCCTCGATGCATGGCCGCCGGATCATTCATTCCATCACTCACTCACCCTTGCCGAGCAGACCAGCGATGGGTCCTCAGACACAATGGGCAAGGGCAACCCAAGGTCCTCGATGCATGGCCGCCGGATCATTCATTGCATCACTCACTCACCCTTGCCGTGCAGACCAGCGATGGGTCCTCAGACACAATGGGCAAGGGCAACCCAAGGTCCTCGATGCATGGCCGCCGGATCATTTATTCCATCACTCACTTACCCTTGCCGTGTAGATCAACGCACAATGGGACCTCAGACAGGCTGGATCGTCCTCACGATCCAAGGTCTTGTCGCACTGGGTGGGGGCGCCCAGACTCACCCCTTCATGCACGTCAGGATATTTGTTCTGTTATGGAGAGGAGGTGGTGCAGGTCCCTCCAAGTTAGTTAGACGACTGCTGGAAAAAAGAAAAATATGTTACCACTACGGCTGCTAGTGTGAGAATGACTGTGAACATTTATTTGAAGAGTTTAAATAATGAAAGGTCATTAAGAAAATGTTACTACTACCTTTGATGGTGATGAAATGATTGTATACTTGTTTGAGAACTTTAAATGATGGAATTTAAAAGCAATGAAACAAACGAATAGCAAAGGTCTTACCCTATATGGCTCCTGTTGATTGTGGACACTGAAGAGTTTTCGTACTCGTACTTCATAAGAGACGGGGATGTTTCTGCTGCAGCTGCTAGTAAGAGAATGACTGTGGACACCTGTCTGAAGAGCTTATATACTTGTACTTCATAGAAGGAGGAGATGTTTCTGCTGCGACTGCTGGGGAGAGAGTGACTGTGGTCACCTGTTTGTGTTACTTATATACCTGCACTTCATAGAAGACGGAGACGCTGCTGCGGCTGCTGGTGATAGAATGACTGTGGAGACCTGTTTGTGCTCCTTATATGCCTGTACTCAAGAGATGACGGAGATGTTGCTGCTGCGGCTGCTGATGAGAGAATGACTGTGGACACCTGTTTGTGCTGCTTATATACCTGTACTCAAGAGAAGACGGAGATGTTGCTGCTGCGGCTGCTGATGTGAGAATGACCGTGGAGACCTGTTTGTGGTGCTTATATGCCTGTACTCAAGAGAAGACGGAGATGTTGCTGCTGCGGCTGCTGATGAGAGAATGACTGTGGACACCTGTTTGTGCTGCTTATATTCCTATCCTCTAGATGAGACGGAGGTGACGCTGCTACGGCTGCGGGTGCGAGAATGGCTGTCGACCTGTTTGACGCCGTTTTATAACTGCGTTTCATAGAAAATGGAGATCGCATATTAGAAAACGGGGATTGCATCATAGAAAATGGGAGAACTTGAAGGGAAAGTGGCAATTGGTGGAAGGGTCTTCTGCAACCCCATCATCGTCTCCAGTGAAGGTCCCAGACAAGAACATCCTCCAACCCCATTCAAGACCCCGTCACACCCAGCTTGAGAGGAAATAGTGACAGCGATAGTTATAGTAGTTGAAGTCCCATGTTCATCTGAAACGTGAACCCAGTGGACTGCAGACTTAAACTGAGCATTCCGTTCACCATCCTCCTTTTCGGGGGTGGGGGGGGGATAGAGACAGAGAGATGAGGGACGTTTATGTATGCGGCAGTTCGTCGCCCGGTTATATCAGTGCCATCATATAAAGACGTCCCACTTTAGCACCGTCAGTCCAAGGTGAAGTAGTATAACAAGAAGGCAGGTTATGAGTTTACAACGAGGACAGGCAATGGGAAGACTGATTTTGTCCACCACACAAATATCAACCTGCTGGAAGGGATCTGGAACCCATTGAAGTTGTTGGCTCAGATGATGGGGCAGTAAGAGGCTTAGAATATACCCAAGACGACTCCCCAGGCTGCCCCCCCAAAACCTAATGAAGCAGTGAAACCCAAGATATTACACTATTTCTATCCTAACTTGGTTGCGATTTTCGGCCAGTTGCAACTTATTTCACGTGGCTGAGTGGCAGAAACGATGAACGATGCAGCTCTACACCCTTTCCATACCACTTCTTCGCAGTGAGCATCCTACTCTAGTTTTAATCTTTCGTAACAATTCAGCATTTAAGATGGAGTACTGGTAGTTTTAGGTCAGGTTAGAGTAAAAAGCGTACAGTATAAATTCCATCTGCACTGAATTCTATATAAACCTTGGCTGAGGAAAACCGCCGAACACTAGCAATTCTTCTGTTGAAATTTTATTGCGACAAACGGCTTACCATCACCGAAGATCCAAAAATTTTGCTTTTCTATCCCAACCTCGAAAAAAAAAAAAAAAAGGTCAGTGAGAAAGACCCAGCAACGTAAAAAAATGAAGAGAACAAGAACAAAAACAAGAACAAAAAACAAGAAAACGAAGAATATCAAGGTGAAAAGACCAACAAATACAAGCTCAAGAGCTGGGAAGAAAAGAAGATATGATTGCCTGCCAAAACAAGAAAAAAAGAAAAACTAATTTTGAAAAACAAAGCCACAGAGCCCTGCGCCATTCCAAGCCAGTCAAGGAAGCAACATTACGAGCCTACGGAAAGTGGCAAAATTCTGGGGGAATTCGGAAGGCAACAACTATAAGATCCGCATTTAGAAAGATTAAGATTGGAAAAAAAAGAAGTAAAGAAGTGCTTGAAAAAGAAGAAACTTAAATAACTTGCTAAATAGATAAAAATGAACACTATACAGTTGGAAAGTGACAGGCCCATCAGTCTTCTGCTCTGACCGTCTTTCATACTTTCATTCTCTTCTCCTTCCACTGTCTTACTTCGTCAATTTTTCCTATCTCTCCCGCCACCTAGAAAAAAATGAAGACAGTAGAGAACCTGAAGACAGACGAGAACTCAAAGACAAACAAGAAGAACCGAAGACAGCAAGAATCCAAAGGCAAACAAGAGGACCCGAAGTTCATTTCTATGCGTAATAGTTGTCTTATCTATCGCCGCAGTCGCTTGGTATAATATTAGTATGAAAACTGTTATAGATGGATCAGTGAAAGGTTTAGCTTTGTGTCCAGTGGAATTGTGTCGGTAAAGTGTGCCTGGCTGGTATGTCTGTGTTTTCTTACGGGTGGAGGACTGAAAGTACAACTGTACAAGGAAGGATCGATCTTGAAACACTTTCGATTGCTTCTGGGGCCGCTTCTCCTTACTTCACCTTGGCTCCTTGTGCTGGGAGTACTTGATAGCTTGTTCATATTGTGTACAGGCAGGTGATAGCATGATGTACTGCGCGTTTAGAAAGTGTACTGTGAGAGGCAATTGCTGGATATTGTGTTCAGTGACGTGTTATGAGTGCATAGTGATGATCGGTAGTGACGATATAGAATTCGGGTATATACTGTTTCGAGGTGCTTCTGAGGGGTTCCTTCTTATGGTGGCACTGACTTAGCTGACTGGCTCCAATGCGTGCTTGTGCAAACGCTTATGAGCTCCTTCCCTATTCCCCGACAGGGGGATGATGAACTGTATGAGGGGGTAACTTCAACCTGTAGTCTACTGGGTTCACATTTAAGATGGACGAAGGGTTACAATTATTACTACTACTACAACAACAACTACTACTACTGTTATTACAATGCCTTAAGCTTACATCAGTGAAGTATTGTCGGTGCTTATTGCTTTTCTCAGCCTTCTATGTCTCACTCTCGGCATGATGCACAGTGCATTTAGTAAGTGTACTGTGAGTAGAAAGTACAGGATATTGTGTTAATTGACGTGATAGCAGTGCATAGTGATGATAGATAGTGATGTGATGTTAGCATCCACATTGTTAAGAGGCGCCTTCCAGCGATGACTTGACACTAATAAGTGGCTTCGCTGCCTGGTTGTGCGATGCTCCTCAGTTTTCTACCCATTCCCTGAAAGGGAGATAATGGACCGCAGAAGGAAGGTAGTTTCAGCCTGCAATCTACTGGGTTCTCATTCCAGATGCACCTGGCGGTTGCATCTTTAACTACGACTACTACATTGCTACAGGAATACATCAATGAAATACTGTCGATGCGTATTACCTCCCATTACTCACTCTCAGCCTAGAGATATCATCTGCTGTTGGAATTATATAATAGAGTTGTTATGTCCATTAGAGGGTTCATGATGAAAACATGAACTCTCTTTGGCTTCATGACTCACTCTCAGGAGAATAAAATCGTCTGCGGCTGGATGAAATAGAATACTAGTTAGAGTATCTTGACCATGAGAGGGTTTTAAATCATCTACTTTTGTGCCGAGGAGTCTTTTATACTGATACAACACTCTCACGGCTGGAACAGTTCTAGCAAGTAACGTCAGACTCTTTTTATTCAGCTGGGTGAGTTCCAGGAGCCAGAGAGTGTTAACAGTCTCTTCACACCCATCCCTGTGTAGTCATGATCTTTATCGTTCCCTGAGTGTTCATCATTATCATCATCATCATAATCATTATCATCATCACCATTTTTTCGCTTTATTTTATCAAATTCTGTGTTCGGTTACGTGCATCATTATGACGTCATTTTTTAAAAATAATGTGATGATGAAAAAGAACAATACAATTAGGAAAACTGATAAGTAATTTTCAGATCTTTTCCTGTTAACTTAATTCTGTCAAAAAGCAATTAAAACTCTCTCTCTCTCTCTCTCTCTCTCTCTCTCTCTCTCTCTCTCTCTCTCTCTCTCTCTCTCTCTCTCTCTCGTAAGTGAGAGAAAAGGATGTATTTAAAGACACAAACTCATTTCTCTATTATATATTTAAATAAAAAAAATCTTTATTGGTAACATTAACCACAAAAATATCACAAAATAATGACTAAGCGATGCACACACAACCTGAAGCGTAAATAAGTGACCCATACACTGGATAATTCGTGTCATTTGGTGTCAAGTTTCTTTCATCCTGGTGTAGTCCATTTTCTATTCATATCCTTGCTGCTGTCAGACGGTTTTATTCAGCTTAGACAAGACTTATTGCTGAAGGGGTATATCTATCTTTTATCTAACCCCTTTAGCTCGAAAAGTTTGTCATAAGCTGAATAAAATCATTTAGTAGTAGTAGTAGCAGTAGTAGTAGTAGTGGTTGTTGTTGTTTCATTTCGGGAGACAGGGAGGGGACCTGAGGGACGCTTGTATAACCGGGCAGTGAAGCAGACCGGTCATATCAGTGCCACCACGTGAAGGCGTCCCTCTCCAGGACTGTGGCAAGAATAGAATGAAAGACACCCCAGGGGTCTATGGGTTAATATGAAAACTTCGGTACTAATCACATCTAAGTCCTTCCGAAAAGAATATAAATCAACTTAATTGTGGTTTCTATATACCGGTACTTCTAATAATTGCTAATAAATATGAGTAACCAAAGAAATAAATTAATCGACATAAACTCAAAGTAGGACAAAAAATATAAGTGATGAACGCAAAACTGGAGGGAAAGTCAAACCTGAAGTGATGAAAACCGAAGCTCAAAGGTCAAGTCTAAAGAGCATAAATCGTGCAATGCCTTCGTCGCGATTGATTACTGTCGAAACTAGGAAATCAAACGTGTCTGTTATAAAAATTGTAAATGTAAAGACAGGCTTAGGTTCGAAGGGAAGCAGGGGTGGGATGGATAATGAGGACTAATAAAACAGAGAGAGAGAGAGAGAGAGAGAGAGAGAGAGACAGACAGACAGACAGAGACAGAGAGACTTGGTAATTGAAAATATAATCCAATGAAACATGAGTAACATCAACTGGAGTCTCAGCAAATTAATATCAAGGAAAAACAAGAAAAAAGTTGAAAAACATCTGTGAAGAAAAAAAAAAAACAAGAAAAGAGGAAAAAAAAACAGATTAGGGAAAAATGAGAGGAAGTAAATATCAGGAGAAAGAGGGACAAAAATCAGAGGAGAAAAGTATGATCCCGCATTACTCCCATGAACCTTGCGACTGCGGTGCAAATATGAGATACTAGATGCCGTAATTTAGGCGAATAAAAGATGATTCGTGGCATGTCCTCTTCAGCGACTTATCCTGCATAGCACACGATTATATTCGCTTATAAGTTCGTGATATCGTTTTAATATCAACGTACGGTAGTTTGCATCAATGACAGGGAAGGGAATACTGAGGTGAAATATGCAGGCTGAATCGCTAAGAAAGGTGTGTTGCGAAATCTTCAAAAACCACTTAATTACAACCCTAGAACTCATTCCGGATGCCGTGCGAAGTCCGTCCCCAGTGTCCAGTATTTTAGAGATTGCGCTCTGTGCCTCTTTCAAACGTTTATCATCACCGTCGTCGTCGTCGTTGTCCCCGTCCTCGTCGTCCTTATCATCCTCGTCGTCGTCGTCGTCTTCGTCCTCGTCATAGTCATCGTCGTCATTGTTCAGTTTGTTGTCGTCTGCACCATTATCGGTGCCACTTAATCTTCATCATCGTCGTCATCATCATTATTATCACCATCATCATTATCATTAACTTTGTCGTCATCATCGTGTACGCTATTACATTATCATATTCGTCGTCGTCGTCATCTTCATTACCATCAGTATCATTAACACTGTCAATATCGTCATCGTCAGCACCGTCAACTTCATTATCATCGTCATCATCGCCATCAACATCATCACCATCGTCTTTTTCACCATCATTAACATTAGTATCACCAACTAGCTATCCTATTATTTTTTTTATTATGTCTATCTGTCAGTAAAGATATCAATGTCTTACTTTCAACAAAATATTCTTCCAAGCATATTAATATAAAGAGGGTAACTTAATTCTCAGGGACATATCACTGGTGTTTTTTGGAGCTCCGTAGCAACTTTTCCTCAGCTACTTATTTTCCCTGTTGTACCTGAACATCCTCGTCAATGTCACTGATACAGAGTGATATTAAAACGATATAGATAACATGTGAGAGGACGTTAGGACGTACTAGGCAAAATAAATAGCAAAGGAAGAGATGCCACGAAGCTTCCTATGCCACCAATGATACGGGTCTTTTCGTGTTCACAAAGTCCCTCAACACAGTGAATCAAGTGACTTATTCTATTGGCTAATTTTTACTACCCCCGAACGATTTCATTCATCTTAGGGGAGACGAGAAGTGAAGATTTTTTTGTTTTGTTTAAGATTCTCCTAAGCAGAATAAAATCGTCTGAAGGTAGCTAGTATGGAATTCAAAATAAGTCACTAAATGAAATAAGTTAAGGTGCGTATAAAATTGATTGTAATAAATTTTTCTTCACTAATATCGCTACCAAACACTTCACAACCAAACTGGAGCGAATATTAACATGAAAAATATGGTAAAAGTATTCCTGTTAAACTGGGGCAAATATTAAAGTGAGAAGTATGACAAGACAAAAAAAATCCTGACAAAATTTCGAGATGGTGTTAACAAATACATAAAATAAAGTGGAGAGAATACGGTACCGTGAAGTGGGTTTGGAATCTGTATGTGGCTATTGGGTTGTACAGATCCACACATTAAAGAGAATTAACTAATACAAAAATCCTGGAGGCTCAGCAAAGATATAACCCTCCATTTAATCTAAGGAGGCCCCCTAGCACCTCTACCTTAGCGATTTATTCTTGGATAAAGCAGGTTAATATAATTTTGTACATTATTTATGAAGTATATGATGATATTTGAATGACTTAAGTAACAGAGAAGAGAATTAAGGATAGCAAGGTGCAATAAGTAAAATAAATCACTCAAGAAGAGGTGCTAGGGAGCTTCCTTAACCGACAAGATGGGTTCATGTGTTGTATCATTTAAATATAAAGTAACAGCTTCTTAATGTTCACAGTTACACGTAGAGAAAGTGAACAACTAGTCCTAAAAGTACCAGCCTTTTTTTTTTTTTTTTTGTTCATAGCTACACCTGAACAAACTGAACAACAATGCTGTTTGTAATTTACAAATCAAACAACTAACTTTATGATACTGTCTTGGTAACAAATATTAAGGTATAACTCTACTAATATCATCTCTAACAAAGATCACAGCAAGTTTTAATATTATATTCCGGCAGAGGAGGTCAGGACAGCCATAAAATGCAGCTGAACTTTCGTCATCATCATCGTTTTCGTCATCAACATCACTATGACAGGTCAATTCCCTCATTAAACACTTCAATGATACCCTCCATCACCCCTTCAAAACACCCTTTTACACCCCTAAACACTCCTAAACACCTCTGTTCTCTCTTATACACCTTCAATTACTCTTATCTTTCTTGTGTATTTCCCTAAACAGTTCTACAATCCTCTACACTCAATTAAGCTCCTCTGCTCTCTCCTACACACTCCGAAGCACTTTAAATGTCACTCAACACTCACTTGCACTATCCTTTACACCCTACACTCTCCAGAGTACCTCAAAGCCTCCAGGTACACTCCTAAGCACTTCTAATCTCACCGCCACACTCCCCACACACTCCTAAAACACCTCTAATCTCTCCTTACACACTCCCGAACACTCCTACACTCCCCTAAAAACCTCTCGCCGCTCCTACAGACTGCCACACACCCTCATGCAGGTCTCCTCGTACTCAAAGTTGTTCTGGTTACCGCCACAGCCTCCATACACGAACGAAACGCAGCGCCCTTCCTTTGCAGACCAGCCGAACTTGTGGTGCAGGGCGCGGCACCTACCTCGCTGTACCGGCTCGCTGCACAGTTCGGCTGCCTCCTCTGCAAGAATAAAATAATGCTGTTTTACTTACACTGTTTTCCAACATTCTGCTTAAACATATCATCAATAAGATCATTATCACCATCAACAGCAACATTAACATCATCATCTTCGTCATTATCTTTTTTCACACCAATTTTGGGGAGAGTTGAGATCCAGAAGAAAAAGGGAAAATGTTCGAAAATAGGAATGCCGTTAAAAGCATGCCTATAGTTCCTTCACCGTAACCTGGCCTAGATTTTCGTCCTTTTGCAGTGCATTTCATGTTCATTGGTGCCAGAATAAGACTGAAGTATGGCTCTACCTCCTTGCCATAGAACTCTTTCGTGACTAGCATCATAACCAAATGTTAAAATATTCCTACAGCTCAACATGCAGGATGGAGAAATGTCAATTTTATGCCAAGTTATAGTAAAAAGAGTATAGTAACATGGACCACACATACCATATAAATATATAACAAACGAACTTATCCTGTAATGAAAATATAGATACATACAAGTACACAACATGCATTTATCCCCCTAACAACTAAATGAAATAGTCTGGCGGCAGGAGAGAGAGAGAGAGAGAGAGAGAGAGAGAGAGAGAGAGAGAGAGAGAGAGAGAGAGAGAGAGAAGCATGCATTCGAACTGAGGGAGTATTCCATCCAAACTCAAGGAGGGAGCCAGGAGCCCCACCTCAGCCTAGCAACACCTCCGTTGAAAAGGAAAGTGGTAGTGTGTGTGTGTGTGTGTGTGTGTGTGTGTGTGTGTGTGTGTGTGTGTGTGTGTGTGTGTGTGTGTGTGCGTGTGATCATAAAAAATAAAAATCAATGGTGAGAAAGGGTAAAAAACGCAAGACTATGATTTATGATTGTCTGGAACCACCAAGAGGAAAACTATAATTCAGGGGTGAAATGCCGAGTGTAGGTCAAGAAAAATTATTAGACATCTGTATTACCTTGAATCACACGTGTAGGTTGCAGTCAGGCACGAAATTTTGCCTAATATAGTTCTTTCATCATAACTTGGACCAGATTTTTTTATTTGCTCTTGGAGTTTACTCGTATTCCACGTACCTCAGTGGCATACAGTGCTACGGTTCTACATTCTTTACATAACACTTCTTCGTGATTAGCATCATACTGTAGTGCTAATAGATTATTACATCTCGGTATTTAAGACAGAAACGTAGATGTTTTTGACCAAGTTGAAATAAAAAAGAGTATCATACATTAATCAGCTTCACACTTAGGGTATGTTCGTCGCTTTACCCCCTAACGCATCATGTCAAAGAGCATCATCTGTGGGAAGAGAAACATGCCAGGCCTCTCACAGCTTCGGGATATTAGCCAGCAGAGGAATGAGAGAAGTAGTAGAGGTGAAATATTAGACGACCTTTTATCTCAGAATGTGCAAAAGACAGTGAAAGCCGCGAGAATCATTAAATCAATAGGGTGGAAAAGTTTAGGGAGATATATCAGCATTTTCGACTCCGCCTTTGACCCTCTTGAACTGCTGTATCTCTCCATTAAACACCTTTCCTTGTGTGTTCATGCTTCTCCCGTCTGAACATTTCACGCCATTGTGATATGAGACAGGTTACGCAACATTCCCGCTGAGTTGTGTGGTAGTGAGAGCGGTGTGGCTGGGGTTGGTAGCTGGTTCCATATTCATTAACCTTCTTGGGTTAACGTTGTTTATTTTTACTTTGGTCTTTGCTCGTACATTTGCCGTAGGGGGAATATTAACGTGAAAAATACGAAAAACAAAACTATTTCTTTCAACGGTAGCCTCCTGTGAAAACTTGTCTTTCATGAAAATTTCTTAAGATCCTTGATAAAATGCGAATCCTGGAGACGTGTTCTACAGTCAATCACACTCTTCTACTTTTACTTTCCCTCCCTTTCTCCCGTAAGAAACCTGAACAACAAGGAGTTTATATTAGTGGAATTGCATCCATCATTGCTATTATCATCTTTTATATTCTATGATGCATAGGAGACTTCGTTGCATCTTTTTCTTACTTATTTTTAAAGCATATTATATTTTCGTATTACTATTAATTAATTGAGAAAATTTTCGTATCGACATAATTTCATTCAATAACGTACAATATGATGAAAAAATCTAACATTCAATATAAATCGCAGTGGAGTTGAGGAGTTATACAAAATTCTCATCTCCTTTCCTATTCCGTGAAAGGAGGGTGGTAGACGGCAGGAGAATGACAACTCCAGCCTACAGTCAACCGGGATCCGGATTCAAATGGTCCCGGGGCCACAGCAACAACAGCAATACCGTGTCTAAAGTTTCGAACTAAAGAAGAAAGATTCCCTCCCTCCCAGGCCGTTTTAATATTACAGATTATTTGAACACGGCATCGTTAGGCTCTGACGCAGGTTCTACACGATGTGAGGGAAGTATTACCTGAACAATACAGTCAGGACAAACGTTAGGCTACTGTTTCAATGTGTCTTCATTACACTTAAGGTATATCCGTTCTTTCTTCCCTGACACCAAATTAAGGAGAGTCAACAGAGAGCAGAGAAACATACGAAGCCTCTCTCAGCTCAGGAATATTAACCAACAAAGAAAACTGAGAAGCATAAAAGGTGAAACTAAGAGAAGTTTTACCCCCGAACTATGCATTCTTGCTCCGGAGTTCCCCGAAGATCTATATTCTGTGGTGATTTTTCCCCGGCAACAATAGCCAGTTCTGGGAGGAGACCAGGATCCCTACTTTCATGATGACGCCAGGGGAGCGAAGGTGTCGGTGGCGCCAGACGAGGGTCACTCACCTCTCCTAAACACTTTCTAATCAGGCCTTCACACGCGTCCCTCTTCTCTCTCACACGCGTCCCTGTTCTCTCTCTCTCTCTCTCACTCTCTCTCTCTCTCTCTCTCTCTCTCTCTCTCACTCTATCCGCTTCTCTGTCTCACTCGCCCGTCTCTTACACCTTTACCCTCTCATCTCTCACACGCACCCGTCTCTCTTCTCTCTCAAACGCATCAATCTTCTTTCCAACATGCTTCTCTCTTCTCCACATGTTTCAAGGGCCGTCACAGTGAGCGGCCAGAGATTCTGCCCTCGACACGTGTACCTCATGGCTATATTCTGGTTAACACAAGGGGCTTCGTAGTGCCTCATAGCTATATATATTAAGACGCTGGGGCATTTCTAGGAGCGGCCTTGTTCTCCAGTGGCCCATCAAAATTTTTCGGAATGAGGTACTTGGCTCCCTTAGACTTTAGCAAACTCCCACTCCACACCCGTGGATTTTTACAACTCTAGCGAAACCCTATATTAAGGCCCTAAGGCTCCATCATATATCTATTACTTTTGTGTCTGTTCATCTGTCACCTCATTTTCTCTAGTATGTTATGTATATCTGCTTCGTATATACACGGTTGGCGCCAGTAACACACAAGAGGATTATTAAGTCGCCTGGATGTATATTTAGCCAATAAAGTATAAATGAAGGTTTTAGTAGCTACAATATTAATAATAATAATAATAAAGAGGGAAAATAGTAAGTCCAAAAGTACTGGATAAACGAAGGACCATCATTGTCGTAATAAGGAGCTTCAGTTAAGTCTATAAGAATGAATCACCTAGAGTCCGAAAAAAAAAACTTAGGGAGAGACTGACGGACAGTACTGCCACAAGATATACTCCCGTCCCTAAAAATGCCAATATTGTTCTAGTAACTCCTGAAATTTGTGGAGAATCAAACCAAAATGAAAGTAGTGAAGTGTTCTGATTGTTTAACTCTCTCGCTGCTCTCCACGCACGAAGGTATGTTATTCAGGCCAAGGCAGTTTTCTTCACCTGAGAATGATCCTAGTGGCCAAAGGGTTAATATTCTCGTATCTTACTTCAGAGGGAGCTATAACTTGTTTGCTGTACCGTGTTGATATGGAGAGAAACCAGCACACACACACACACACACACACACACACACACACACACACACACACACACACACACACACACACACACACACACACACACACACACACACACACACACACACCTTGGCAGTTCCTCGAGGCCTCGCCTCAAGGTAAAAAGAGAAAGAAACAGGAAAAGGTGGTATTCAGATGTACGCTCTCTCTCTCTCTCTCTCTCTCACACACACACACACACACACACACACACACACACA
>NC_137044.1:10235176-10352676 GCF_032717465.1 Coenobita brevimanus
ACATTGATTCGCACATAACCTTACGATAAAATCTATGTCGTAACTAATACTTGTTTTTAAGGGACGTTGTTTCATCGATTTTGAATGTGGTAATGTAGGTCGATTACATTATTGCCACAAGTGCTTATGTTAATTCTTATAATTCTGTAGTCTTAATAAAAATAGTAATTCACAATTTGAGGTGGGAAATGCGGACACACACACACAGAACTATGACAACCATTTTCTAAACAAGGAAGAATTCAGCTGGCCACAAACCCTCTTATGGTAGGAGCAACTCTAGTATTTGCTTCCAGGTAACGCCAGACGATTTTATTCAAATGAAAGTGTAAGGTGAAATACTCTTACTTTTCTCCCTAACACGGTACATATTCGGGGACTACTGTAAATCTAAACAGGTTAATGTGTAAACCTACAGGACAAGTGCCACATGCGATGGAGATGAGTTTGAAAGTAATGGAAATTGACTCCAGGACTATTATGTAACTACTAGCCAAATTATTGAGCAGACAACTACGAAACCCAGATCCAACCAAGGATGAGAAATGGTGGGTGCAAACTGCAAATATTCTTCTGTTATTTTCATATTTATTACAATATTTTCTTCTATTACTATCATTGTGCAAATAACAGCAATAGATCTAACCAACAATGAAATGTATTGGCTAAAAATTGAAATCATCTTGCTTCTAACACTACAGATATGAATACAAAGTTATCTTACTTCTAACACCACAGATATGAATACTAAGTTAGAAATAACAATGATTGAACTACACTGGGTGTAACTCAGATGTCTTACTAATCTTACTTCTATTTTTTACAGTTACCAGAATTAGATGTAACCAACTTAAATCTTACTGGCTGTTGATCCAAAAATCTTACTTGCTAAGGAGTTAATCCTGAGGGATGAGGCGACGGAGACGAGGACGAGGGTGATGACAAAGACAAACACTTCCATGGTTTACGTGTTACTGGGCGTTGGTGGTGGCCGACTGGTAATAGTAATAGTGGTAAGGTGTGAGAGGGCTTGATTAATAGTTGCAGTAGTAGTAGTAGTAGTATCAGCGAAGTGTTATCGTGTTAGAGCAGGAGTCGCAGCGATTTGTGTGGGGACTAGCGCTTTGTGGTTAGTGTGTGTGAAAGTTTTAACAAGTTCGACTGGCTTAGCGGGAGACGGGGAAAGTGGCGTCTACTCCTGTGGCTGAGGGGTGACTGAGGCATTGACATTACCACGTGTTTTATATAGCAGTCTGGTCCCTCTCCCCCTCCCCTTGCCTTTCCCTCCCTCCCTCCCTCGCCCTCACCCTCTCCCTTGCACGTGTAAGTCGGTATTTCCCGTCGTATTACCAGGTCTGGGTCACTGCCTGGGGTCGATGTTCTGCATTCGCTGTTCACTAGGAAACGTAATTTTCCTACAACTGGTTTAAGGAAAGTTTGTGTGTTGCTGGAGACGGGGATGATGTGTGACAGTGCAAGGTGTGACATGTGTTGTGTATGAAGTGTGGCAGTGGTGTGTGTGTGTGTGTGTGTGTGTGTGTGTGTGTGTGTGTGTGTGTGTGTGTGTGTGTGTGTGTGTGTGTGTGTGTGTGTGTGTGTGTGTGTGTGTGTGTGTGTGTGTTTGTGTGTGTCAGTATGAAATGTGGCAGGATGTGGTGTTGGAGTGTGAGGTATGACATTGTCTTCAACTGCATGTTATTTATGGTAAATATGTAAAGGTATTTTTTAAAAAATCTTGGAAATTAATCACTAACTTTCAAGGAAATGCAGAAATTATGAGTGAAACTTATATTTACATAACAATAACTGTAAATTTAAGTAAATGACTTTCATCATTTCATCGAAGCAATTACTTAAAAAAATATAAAAGTGAAAATATTGACTTGTCTCATGTTTAAGTGAGCATAAGGGCCGTGATGATGATGATGATGATGATGAACTATAGCAGAATGAACATGTAGACTCGGGAACAGTTCGTCTTTCCAGTGTTTTATACTGAACTGTAGAGCAAGCTATAACAAGTTACTTCTCTCAGGCCACTCACCGATTTCTCAAACCATCGTTTTATAGGAAACTTTTGAACAAACCAGAATAAAACACACCTCTCAACCCACACTTATAATAGAAACTGTAAGCTTTCCAAACATTTCTCCTTTCCAGTATTTTATGGGGAGCTTTTGAGCAGAGTAATGAATAACATACTCTTTTCTAACTACGGTTATAATGGTAAAAAGAAGGCTCGCAGAACACTTTTCTCAGGGTTTTATGATGAACTTACAAGGAAGCTAGAATAACATACTCCTCTCACATACCGCGTTTCAGATAGGAGTATTCTGCATTCCCTTGTATGGTAATAGCGCAAGCAAGAGGGAATACTAATGTATACCTTGATATTCCCCTGTTTGTTACTTACATATTAACATGAAGAAAGTCTGCGGAAATTATATCTAAACATGAGATTCCTTTGTATGATAATAATATAAACAGAAGAGAATACTAACGTAAGCCTATATATTCCCCGGTACGTTACTTCTTTTTTAGCTTCAACAGAGAGTGCAGAACTAATATATACAGGCTTCATGAGATTATTAGTACCATACGCAAAAATATACTGGTAAGAAAGGGGTTCTAAGGAGAGTACTAAGACCACGAGTACGCCCTAAATTTTAACGAGAATATTCTATCCTTCTATTCCCAGACGCTTTGTTCACGTAAGGGGTAGCCACAAAGTAATCGCCTCCACGTCGACGAGTCCTCTACCGTTTGGCTGCCCTCCTTCCAGTTCACACGCCCCCTCTCTCATAAATCTTTCCACTCCATCTCTCCATCTCATCTTTGGTCTTCCCTTCCTCTTCTTCCCCTCCAACTCACTTACATGAACTCTTCTAGTCAGTCTCTCATTCCCCATTCTCTCCTCACGGCCAAACCATCCCATAGTATTTCTAACACTTTCGATTACCTATTAACATCCTATAATCGGGTTAATGAGAAGGTGTGTGGGAGTCTCCTACGCCCACATGTATACGATTCAAATATTTACTAGAATAATAGTGTGCCATATTCAGAGATGGAGTATATTCATTTTGCTTTCATCTGACAGAACTGCGTCACTCCACAAATAAGATACTAAGTCTTGGTTGCGTGGAATTCGATGAACCTTAGTTATGAAAGTCTCCTTGGTTATGAGTGAAATTACTCTGAGCCGTCAGCTGAACTCAAAAATGGATTCGGATCTTAAACAAAATTGTGCTTTAGTTTACCCAATCAAACAATGACGGATTTTCTGTTTTTTCCTTATCTCCAGACGATTTTATTCAGCTTACAGTGGAAGAGGCTTTTTTGAACTGGAGGAGCTAATACAGTCCTCCTTGACTTCTTCCCTACTTGCAGTCCCTCCTAGGTTGAATTAAATCGTCTGGTGGGAACAAGAGTAAAATAGAAAATACATCAACGGACTGGAGGGGTTAAGTAAGAGAGAAAGCACTCTGATTACTGTTGTGAGTATCCAAGAGTTGAATGTGAAAAGGATGAATAAATTAGAGAGAGAGAGAGAGAGAGAGAGAGAGAGAGAGAGAGAGAGAGAGAGCAGAGGATGATGAGGCTAAAAGAGAGTGAAAGTCAAGTTTTCCCACCCCCTCGCATGCGGCTTCATGTGTCAGGCAGGTAGTAGGTCAGGTGCCGGGGAACCCCTCCTCTCTGACGTCACAGCACAAGTATTACGTCATTCTGGCACCCACACCCCTACTTGTAAAATCAGACACGTTTTCAGGCCCTCAGATTCCCCTTTGTTGTGTTATTCATGCACCCTCACCCACATTCGTAAAATCAGGAAAGTGTTCAGATCCTCACATTCCTCTTTGTTTCTTTATTCATGCACCCACACCCACATTCGTAAAATCAGGAACGTTTTCGGTCCCTTACGTTCCCCTGTCTTACGTCAGTCAGCCACCCACACTACCTATTTGTGAAATCAGGTAGGTTTTCAGGCACCCTCTTTTCTCACCCAGCCCCTCCCTCACATCTTTCAGGAGACTTTTTAGACCTCCCACACAATTTTCAGAAGATTTTTCGGGCCCCACACAACATTTAGGCAATTTTTCAGGTATTCACACCCATTCAGGAGCTCTTTCAGATGCCAGCACCCCTACTCGTGAAGTTTGGGAGATTATTACACTCACAGCCATCCCACTATCATTCCCAGTAGGCTAATATTATCTGATGTCACTTTGCCCTCGACATCTCCTTCATGGTGTAAGTTATGCTCCCACATCCTCTCTTTCAAATTTAGGGAAATTACTAGATCAACAGACAACCAGTTTTCCTTCCCCATAATCTTATCTGATGCAACTTCGCCCTCTATATCTGACTCATGATGTCAAAATGGTTCCCACACCTTTAAAAGTGGTCAGGTTGCTTTCGTATCTCTAATTATACCACTCTGATTCCCTGTAACCATTTCTGGAGTCATCTCTCTCTCCACACCACAATGATGCCATTTACAGTAGGCCCTCAAACCCCCACTCATGAAGTCATGTAGGTTTTATATCTCCAGTCATTCTACTTTGATTCCCTGTAAACTTTTCTGAAATCAGCTAGCCCTTCGCACCCTCCTCTGATGTCATATAGGCCTCCACATGCTTATTAGTGAAGTCAAGGAGGTTTTGTTTCCCCAGTCATTCCATTTTGATTCTCTGTAGCCTTTTCTGAAGTCACCTCGCTCTCCAAACACCCCATTCTGATGTTACACACACACACACACACACACACACACACACACACACACACACACACACACACACACACACACACACACACACACACACTCATATCACCAAGCTAAAAATGCTATACTCGCAAAACCACATCACTCGTCACATCCCACAACGTAACACCCCACAGCGTCAGCGTCACACCCCATAACGTCACACACCTCACAGCGTCAGACACTCTTAATATCAAACACACCTTTTCACATCACCACACCCCATATTTGTCACACTCCATACACATCCTACCTAGGCCACATCTCAGGTGCGTCACATGAATCCCGTCCCACCTGACCATAACACACCACAACCACACCCCACAACGTCACACCTCACAGCGTCACACTCCACATATGTCTCATAACAAACCAAAACCATACCCAACATCAAACCTAACTCTCACATAACCACACCTCATTTCTCTCACACCCCATTTCTGTCACACCCCACAACGTCACAGCCTGCAAAGTCACAACCCATCTACATCTCTCCCATTCCCCATTCCCACACCACACCACGTGCCGTACTGTTCATTTGACGTCACACATGCCCCATATTCATCGTTTCCTCCATTCTGCGGCCTTCCCCATTGTTTCTGGTGTCAATAGCCGAGATGAGGAAGAGATAGGAGGTGGACAGAGAACTAGAGGCCTTCTCATAAAGAGTCTTAGCCAAATCCTACGATAAACAAGTCTCTATAACATTTTACTGTACTCCTATTACTCTAACCTGGCCAAAAATTGCCATCTCTCCATCTTGATTGCTGAGTTGTAACAAGAGATTAACACTACAATATGATGCTAGGGGCGATGAAGTGCTATAGGAATTATGTAGTCACAGCACTGTCTTTTTCTGCCTCAGAACTCCGTGAAACAATCTACAAAAGGTCGAAAATCTGGGCGAAGTTAAGGTGAAGGAAATATAATGCAGATAATTTTGTTTTTCATGTGTCATCAGCTTAATATTCACTCTAATTTAACTCTTAAGTGTCTGGCAGCGGTATAAGTGAAGACAAACGAATATACAAACAGTATTATACATATACAAAGCTTGGGAACGTTCATAAATACTACCCTTGGAGACCTTGGCTATCCACATCCCCTTCCTACTTTCCACTCCGTGGGTCACTGTCCTGGCAGGGTTGTTTTGCCTTTGTATTCTCTTTTTCCTGGTGCGTGATCGAAATGCGTGGCTTGATATTATTTCGATGGTTGTCACGTCACGATTTTAAAATAGTAGGTTTTGTTGTCAGTCACGGCCAGCCACTCCCGCTCTCAGGCAGGCTGTTTTAACCTTTTGGTTCCTACTTATCTTCTTCGCATTTAATATTGCTTAACGTTAGGTAGTTCTATATTATGGTCAAGAAAATAGTAAGACACCAAAAATGGCTATAATAATCATGAATGATGCTTTAGCCGAATATGAAATTTCATATTATATTCCAGCATATGGTTGATGATTATATCCAAGCCATAAAAACTAACTGCAACCAGAGAATTATACTTGAGATGGTGCAGGGAAAAGTAAGCCTTTCCTATTATTGACTCTCTCTCTCTCTCTGAGGAGGTTCTTAATCAAATCGTCTAGTGGTAGCAAGGATGAACTAATATATCAGCATCGTAGTGGATGGGTTGATATAGGTTTTCCTGTATTAAATGTATCTTTTTTTTTTTTTATATTATGAATCTCAAAAATTGACGCCCTTTTTTTTTTTTTTTTTTTTTTTTTTAATCACTCCATTCTTGTCGTACCCCACCCCATTCAGTGCTCGGGCCGGACAGATTGCTGATTTAAGTTCCCATCCCCCTTCTTACAGCATTCCGTCTCTCTTCCTACCACTCCATTCCTTTCCCACTGCTTCATTATCCGATGCATCTCTCTCCTATACTCTTGTTTCCTCATTCCTTTCTACCCCTTTTCAGTTCCAACTCTGCTGCACCTTGCCTCTCCCCCTATTTCCTCATTCCATCTTTCCCTTTCCCCATGATTCTACTGCACCTTGTCCCTTCCCTTATCTCCCTAATCCATCCTACTCCACACTGTCCTTTCCCCCTCCATCCCATTCCATTCCTTGCCACATTTCTCTTCAGTGCAATCAAGTATCAAGAAATAATAAGTGTTTGTTTTTCTGAAATTTATATTAATTTTCCTGACCAACCTACCCATTTTGTATTCACTCATCTCTTTACTCACTCATTAGCCTACCCACCTGTACTGTACTCATCCACATCTTGTACTCCTTCCCTCATCAACCTACTCCTCTTTGTACTCACTCACCCATATGTACTTTATCATCAACCTACACCTTTTGGATTCACTGGTTTGAATTTTTTCCCTCTATATTCTCTCTTGAATCCCTCCCTCTCAGTCTCCCTAACCCAACATAAAGTCGATGTCAAACGTTCTACTGTACTATTCCACTTTACACCCAGAGCATGGGCCTTACAATCCTTCCTAACTCTCTCTCTCTCTCTCTCTCTCTCTCTCTCTCTCTCTAATCATCTGACAGAGAAACATACCAAGCCTTTCAGTTTCCGATTATAAAACAGAGAATAATCTGTGACATATGAAGCTTCTCTCAGCTATAGCCTGATAAAGAGAGAATCATCAGTGAGTAAAGAAATATACCAACTCATCTTAGGAATATTAAAGAGAGAATCAATAATCATTTATGGGCTGAGAAACATACCTAGCCTCTTTCGTCTTAGGAATATTAGTCAACAGAGGACAGTGCGAAGTAGAAGAGTTGAATTATGTGGAAGTAATTTGTCGCCGACAATACTACTACATACTCTGTACATTCAGGCACAGTTTTACATTGTACTTAAGGTTTGTGCTCTATCCATGAAAGGTATGTGTGTGTGTGTGTGTGTGTGTGTGTGTGTGTGTGTGTGTGTGTGTGTGTGTGTGTGTAAGGAGATACGTCATCATGTACTCCACAATGGAAAAGGGAGACTCATGACCTTAACCTTGTGTAACACTTGATTTATTTATATTTTCTTTTGTTATTTATCTCTTTCTGGTGTTGTGGGTTTGTTAATGCTGTAATATATAATCACACACATATATAGAGACAGACAGGTAGATAGACAGATAGATAGACAGACAGACAGACAGACAGAGAAACAGACAGACAGACAGAGAAACAGACAGACAGAAACAGATAGAACAGAAAGACAAACAACAGATAGTCAGACAGACAAGTCAGATACAGACAGACAGACAGAAAGAGGACGAGACAAAGACAGACAGAAAAAAGATACGCAGCCAGAAAAATGGCCAAACAGACAGACAAATGGATAACAGTAGTATACAGGAAGGGATGTACATTAATGAGGAAGAGAGAGAGGAAGGGGAAATGAATAAAGTAGGAAGTAATAGAATAGACTCATTCTCTCTCTCTCTCTCTCTCTCTCACTTTACAACCGAAGAGGGAAAACTTTCACTCATGATGTAGGTTACCGCAAAAGTTTCTTCGTGCCTGAGGGAACTACAAGCTGGGTATATTTTTTCGTTATTTTATATGCTTTCCAAGGGTGAGAGAGAGAGAGAGAGAGAGAGAGAGAGAGAGAGAGAGAGAGAGAAAGAGAGATGACTCTCTACCATTCGTGTTTCTCTTGACACTGGTTTCTTGTTCATCTTTTTTTCAACTTTCATTATCTTTTTTCACACATTCACAACAACTCCTTCATTTCCAGGACGTTGTTTGATATTTACTCATATACAGGGTAGTCCATATATAACGCTCAAGTGTTCTGGAGACGGCTCATTAGTGTGATCAACGTCTGCCCTACATTATTTATTTCTGTCATACTCCCACTGGCACACCCACGCCCACACCAGTAGATTGAAATGTCCACCACGTGAATTTCTAACGGAACTTGAGAGTCAACAGAAAACACCTGAAGGGGGATGGAAGGAACCTGAGAGTTAACAAGTACGAGTAAATGAATGCATAAATTTACTGGAAATGCAGGATAAAAGTCAAGGTCACCTGCTTCAGACAGTGTTTCTAAGGTCACCCTAGATATCTGCCGACCGTAACATTAAAACTGAGAGCACGAAGGTGAGGGCAAGACCCCAGTTATTGACGTTAAATACTGAAGCATGTATGGGTCATTGAACATGTCTAACCATTCTGTATCACTAGTGCTTACACTCTGTAGTTGGTTACACCTAGGAACTGCAGGAGTTCCGTAATTAAACGTAAGATATTGGCGATTTACCCTCCCTCACTTAGTTTTGATACTACGGCCATCACTCTAAGATGGGGAAAAGCAGATATTCACAGCTTCACAAGAAAACTTTAACTTTTTTTTTTTTTTTTTTTTCCAATTCAGGACAAGTAAGAACACCGAGAAACGTTGTTGCTGATGGCCAAGCAGTATTGGGTACAAGAGGTCAAAATGAAATACATAGGCACATACACGATACAAGATGAATCGTTTCGTGGCAGCATTACAAAAACACTAAGCACACAACACGAACAAGAATAAAATGCAATGATCAGCAAAGCCAAGGAATATGTTGCCATGGAATTAAACACAGAAATTTAAGATACTGGGTGAGAATGTCTCCCGATTTATCATGGTGAAGGAGAAAATACCAATACGGGCTACTGAACAAAAGGCTATGATGGGACAACTTACAAGGTGATGGGACAGTAGGTCGGACATGGGGATGCTACAGAGCTTGCAGGGATGGAGAGTCGCCGATCCTCTAGCGATTTCATCCAGGAAGCGATAGACTACCCTCGGCGAACGCAGGCGGCGGTCACATCGCAGTGGCAGGTCGGGATGGGGTGCTTGCCGTTCATGGGTTGCACCTCAAGGCAGTTGTCACAGTGCTGGATGGTGACGCTGGGAGGGTTTTCAGCATAAGTACTCAGGTCTAGGGCTTCCTTGAGAATAATAATGTTACCCGTAGTTAAAATAAGAGAATGTCCGTCTGAGCAATAGCAGAAAATGTTTAAATTATATGGCTAACTAGACGCTTGGCAATAAAAAAAAAAAATCTATTTAGGTCGGCGTTTCTTAACCTTTTCCGACCTCAGCACCCCCTGTAATAAGATCTCAGTCCAGGCAGCACCCCTTTACATCTAGGTACTGGGACTACAGTTCCTACACTGCTGCAGGGTTAAAGTGAAGCACTGCCTAACATTTTATTTTATACTCAAAAAAAAAAAAAAAAAAAAATCAAGGATGCCAATACTAAGCAAAACCAATAAGAAAGAAAAACAATAATGCAGCATTTTCCAGCGCCCCCTAAAATTGATTTCAGCACCCCTGGGGGTGCTAGCACCCCAGGTTAAGAAACGCTGAGAGGTCGACATTTATGTTTGTATCAACTGTACAAAGAGCAATGTATACTTTTTTGCAGGAGAGTGATCTATCAAGCCTGCCGGACTACCGTTTAAAAGGCGACTAATGAGATGCCAGTCAGGATGCAGATTCACAAAATGAAGATTTGTTTTTGTTGGGATGACAAAGGACCGTACAAAATCCTCCAATATTTCTTGTTCCCCCTGAGTGATACTTACCTTGAAAGCTATATGTAAAAACGTTCTGAGCGGGGCCCTACCATGAAACAAAGAGTGGCATTTACCTTCAGATCTTAATATCAAAACACGCCAAGCAACGTTTGACCTTGAAGCGCTGAGTTACAGTAACCTTGAGACACTTCTGTATGAACGTTCTTAGTTGCGTCTTTTCCTGAAACGTTTTAAGCAACATTTACATCGAAACCCTTATAAGGAAACGTTCTGGATAGCATCTTACCTTGTATCTCTCTGAGTGACATTACCTTGAAAAACATAACATCATGGCATCTTATGCCATGGTGCCGTTTCATTTGTGAGCGACTTTTTGCATTCAAAACGATCTGAGAGAGAGAGAGAGAGAGAGAGAGAGAGAGAGAGAGAGAGAGAGAGAGAGAGAGAGAGAGAGATTCATCCCTTCAGCACGATAACTTTTTCTTTTGCAACTTCCTCGCAGTTTCATGCAGCTAAGAGGATACTTTTTTTTTTTTTTTTCAAGATACGGGAGCATCCTTAGGAACCAGACTGTCCGTCAGTCACTCACTGACATAGTTCGGAAAAGTTATTCTCAGCTCCTACAGAATACAGAGTTCAGCATCTAGTTTTTTTTTTTCTTGCTTGTTTATTTATTCACTTATCTTGGTAGTGTGGTCCATAACAACGGTAAATCAGACAGTGATAGGCTATCTCTCGTCGCTTTGGTCAGGACTACGGGGATATGGATTCACTCAAATCGGGAATTTGGCGCTGTCGTTATTTGTGTAGAAGGACGAAAGTTCGCATCTTCAAGGCGCTGTTGCTCTCTGTCTTCCATTATGGCTGTAAGACATGAACACTAAACAGTGACTTGAGTCAGCAAGTTGACTCCTTTGTTACGGTGTCTTCGCAGGATCAAGGGATGTCACTGGTACTGTACAACCGGATGTGTAATGAACGACTATTCCGTGAGATTGGATCGAGGCCACGTACGAAGTATGAGTCGCTGCCTGGAGGGTTGCACAAAGGGACCCGGGTGGGTGGAGTCGGAGGATGAGTGAGACTATGCGACCAGCGCCGTTTGCACCTTCTTGATTGATTGATTAGTCTAATCTCCCGTGTAAGAATCTAGTATGTAAACTGTGGGCTTTTCTTATACCGGTCTTCCATCAACACTTCTTTTTCCTTTCGTCTTATATATCTCCATGATTGTCAGTCTATGAGACCCTTGACAGTTCTCGTGATCTTCATAGAGCAAGTAGGTACGGGAAAAGAACCGTACATATTACATTTTTCTAATGACGTAGTTACAGAAGTAATACCATATTTTCAAGTAATACAGTAATATCGATAGATGCCATCATAAGCAGTGAAAAGAGAGAGCATCAAGTGGTGCATAATTAACCCACTGGAGAACAGTTTTTTCTCTGATTATAATGGTTTGGCGGTAGGCAAAATAGACAATTAAATAAAAGCTTGTTAGTAAAGGCAAATATTAAGAATAATAAACGACTGGTGAATAAACGAAAATGTAACCTTTTCATGCTGGTCCGATTGATTTTCCTTTTGTCAGATTAAGGCACAAAAGCTACTGCTGACTCATGTAGGAGTAATCGTGGACCTCTGGTCTTGGGTGGGACCTTTATTGATCTAGTTTACTGCCTTTTACGATATTCTTATCCGTCAAGTTTTATAAGCTTGTAAGTGTTAAAGGAATGGGCTAAATGCGTTTCTGAACTGTATTAGGAAATGGGACAATACTTTCCCTCTTTTGAAAATCAATATCTAGTGAAACTACGGGAACAGAGGAAAGCTTGTTGAAAATTTGCCCATGGGACAGTGCAGGGAACTGTATCCACCAGCGGCAATAAGACATCCACGGTCCCCTATGAAATTACTAGAAGATCTCATTTCCCATTCTTGGAGCTACATTTAAAAATGGCGGTGAGGTGAGCGCTCGGTGGCTGACGACAGATGGCATTACTGGCTTTGTTGATCTCGGATTGTCTGTCAGTGTAAGCCATCCATACCTTTTACAATTTTGTTAGCGAAATAACTCCCTTAAATGACTTACCTCCAGATTCTTCTTTATTTCTCCTTAAATGATGGACCACAGAGAAGATAATTTTAAGTATTAGAGGGAAGCAAAGTGACCAAGAGAAAATTAAATATCATTGTAAGACAAGGAAGCTCCCTGGCTTACTATTTTTGAGTCCGGTTTGACGTATTTATGCTGTGTAGGGAAGGTAATACAGGCGCCCATGTTGCTTTCCAGAATCAGTGTTGACTGTGGCTCATTGAAGTAGTAAATAATGAGTTGCCTGAAGCAGAAACGGGACAAAATAGGATTGTGGTGGGCTCAAACGCCTGCCCGTTCGTCTTTTCACTCACCTTGAAGTGCTGTGGATGGGCTATTTTGCATGTAATTGTGTTGGAAGATGTAGGTTGGATGAATTGAATAATGACGCATAGAGAGAGAGAGCAAGGACCTTACAGTTATTCAATACAGAAGGTTTTATGGGGAAGCCTTAAATTTGAGTGATTGTAGTTTAATGTTTAGGCCTATATTCTGTACTTGTTAATAGATCAGTGGTGTGAGTGGTATAGAATATATATGAATCAAAGGATTTCCTCTTTCCTGTAAATAAATTGGTACCATCCTTATAACACCAGTCCATAACATGAACAAATGTTATACTGGTAAGTGTTCTCCGTTTATATCTGATATCATTGAAAAAGCTGATAGGGCCTTTACAAACTGTAAAAATCTGTTAGGAGAGCTCCTCTGTATGTAGTACATAATTGTATTTATCAGTAAAGTATCACTTGATGGTCATAGTGATCAGCTTGAAAATTGCAGAAATGCATAGTTTTATGCACAAGCAACAACAAATAATAGCGTAGAGAGGTGTATGGTATGTAGGAGGATTACTGGGTCTTGAGAGCAGGCTGTGAAGCCTATGCCTAGAGTCGGACACACACACACACACACACACACACACACACACACACAAAAAGGCATTCTGATTGGTTCATCCCCAAGGTCAATTCATTATCAGTTGTTTCATTCAGATTAACTAAACCTAACATAGCTCAGCGTAATCTAACCTAGTCTGACGCAATATATAATCCAACCTATGCTAACCTAACTGTAATGTTTTGGAGACAAATGGGTTTGGGGGCCAAATTAACCATTTGACCCCCACAGGATGCTACCATAGGTTTGGTATTTGGGGGAGGCAGTGGCCAAGTCAATGAAAAGGTGGTCTGCTGTCTCAGTGGTGGCACGTTCGAATCCTGGCTGGGGCAACAGTTTGGATTTGAATTTTGTTCGAGTAGACTGTACTTATCTACCATAAGGTCTGCTGACGTGTCAAACTCTCCACTGCCATCAGGCTGCCCTCCCTCCATCTCATCACCTTTATTCATATACCCTTCCATACTCCCTCCACCTTGTAGCAACTCGGTCTCCCTCCCCTCTCTTCCCCTCCACGTCCCTCGCATACACTTTCCTAGGGAGTAGCTCACTCTCTCTTCATAACACATGGTTACACCATCTCAAGGTACTTCATGGTAGAACAGCAGTAACTCTGGAGGATATATGAACACCTAAAACATAAAGCTACAAACAGAGAGAGCTGATAGATGGTAGTAATAATGATGGTAATGAATGTGCTGTACGGCCCATTTCCACTTCAGTCTATGGTGGAGAGGCATAGGTACTTAAAGTGTATCCCATGAAGTGAAATTAGCCACAGTGTGGAGCTACTAAGTGTGTACTCAGAACCACAGATGGTAAGGGAGTGATGAGCTACTTCATTCATCTTTGCTTGATAAGAGTACATGACAATTCAGTTCATTGTTATTGGAAGTACAAAAGGAAAACCATTTTCATGCAACTTTAGTCACTGCTGGCTTTTGTAGGCTACTGTCTGAGTAAGGCACTTTACTTGAGTTTCCTTAGACATTTACATACCAAATGTAACAGCTGTATGAGCAGTTATTGACATATGCAGTCATACATGTCTTGAGTACAATGTGTAAATTTGAAAGTGTCAGACCTGGGATGATAGAATTCCAGAATACTGTATCGGCTAGCTGAAATGTGATGGACCCATTATCCACTCTGTAGTATCTATTGTAATGGTACTGCCTCTTGGTGTCATGTCACTAAATGACAGGCCTGTAACTCAGGAAGCCTTTTATCATACTACAGTGGATGGTAACTTTATGTGGTAGCCAACAGTGATCATTTATGGGCTACGGTGCTCCAGTTGGATGTGGTCGTTATGGGGTAAGTCAGAGGGAAGGTTGGAGTTAATTGCTCTCAAAATGCCCATCATGGGCAAGTGAATGATCCTTCTTGCATTTATTGTCTGGACTGAGCAACCAAATCTGGGCTTGGAAGTAATGGTAGGAATACATTGTATCATATAATTGAAGAAGAAAATGAATAAATAAATCTTGAATGATGATGAAACAACTACGGTATATCATTTTCTTCCTTAAACTGTATGGTAATTATGTATCTTATTTGGCATTTTATTACAGGTGTACACAGAGTGTGACAGGACAAAGGCACCTCCTTCAGCTGACAACCAAAAGGCTGGTGGTGTAGCGCCAGGGGAGGAGAAACGTTAGGTACTGTAAGCTTAACATTTGCATTCTTTTAGGATGAATTACCGTAGTTAAGCAACGTTGGGTCTGGTTAGTACTTGGATGGGTGACTGCCTGGGAACACCAGATGCTGTTGGCATCCCTACGTGTCATGTGGGGTTGGTGGAGGATTAGTGCCCCTCCCTGTAAAACAATTAACTCTAAGCCCTTGGCCACCCTGTCTGGGATACATGGCGTCTGGCAATGAATGAAAAAAAGGATGAAACTTTAAAGTGTCAGTATGTTTCAATTTTGCATTCTTCTTGTAAGAAGAAATAGCTTTTTTTAAAAGTATGTCTGACATTTGAATCTTTCTTGTAAGATGAATTACCTTTATTAAAAGTACGGTACCTGCCAGTATGTTTAGCATCAGTAATATTTTTGTAAGATGGATTAGCTAATAAATACCATTTTGTAGGTACAGTATATGTAATCTTGTCAGGTAGAGGTGAATAACAGAAAAATGCCAGTTTCCATAGTCATTATTGTTTGTGATATATTGAAACATTTTTCATTAAATATGGCAGCAAATCATTGTTTTTTATAATTTATATTTTTTCTCATTAAACTGTGATAAACATCTGATTTCAGTCACAGATGAGGTTAGAGAAATGTTAAGCTGGTCATACAGTTGGCTATACAGTAGTACAGTATTTGCTTTGATTTGCGTAAAAGCTCCAACATGCTTGCATGCATCAGCCTTGGTCACCCAGTGGTGGCTCTCCACCCTGCTTAATCCTTTGCTGGAATAAGCAGAAGGTGGAGGTGGACCACTGTTCCCTCCTGCACAGCTCTGAGCCTAGACAAGGAACACTGATGGAAGCCCACCCCATGCCACACTTCAGGTCTGCTACGGTACTAGGTAGTATGGGCAAAGTTTTCTGCCACTACCTATTGGCTTTTTTATACTGAGTAGTAGTCAGTATTTTCCTTGTATTTTAAGTACAGTCCCAGTAATATGTGGGATAGTAAAGGATTGGCATTTTTAATATGGTTTAACAACTGAGCTGTTTCTTTTACAGATATTATGGGGAGTTTAGGCGGCACTGTTGCTAGAAGCATCGAGAGTCGCGGCATTGTGAGTGGTCCGAGCGTGAGTAATTTGGTGAGCACCGGAGGTAGTAGTTCAGGGGGCCCCAGTCTGGCAGCGCTGTCCTCAGCAGTGGCAGCAACACACAACACCAACTCATTATTTATGGCTAACAGTATTCAAGCCACGGCGGCCACGCAACAACGGGCTGTCAGTGAAATGCTGAGGCATATGCAAGGCCTCGGGTAAGTACAGAACATGTATTTCTTAGAGCAAACACTGTGTACAGTAGTTCCTTATTTAGTAAACTTTCATTTAACACATTCTTCACTTTAACGTTATTCATTACCATAGAAACTATATTCACATAATACTCCATTCTTAATTATTATGTGGTTATGGTGTGAAGTCAGCAGACGTTGACCTCCGTGCGTATTACCAGTTCCTTTTAATTTCACTTGGACTTTAACATTTAATATATATAGATACACCCAAAGCATCATCATAAACATATTGTTGCTTATTTACAACCTTGACTCTGACCTTTTAAAATTTTTGTACTGCACTGTAGATAATAATTTATGCTGGAGGAGAGCCCTCACTTGAAGTAATTTTCTCAATAGTGTAGTTTTAAGTAATGCATCTGCAGTGTTTAATGAGGAATTACTGCAATGTACAGGTATTGGTTACACTATATGTGACTGTAATAAACTACAGTAATAGTGTATCTTTCTGTACAGATTTGAAACCATACGTCTCAGTTCCAGAAGGGGAGGCCCCAGTTGTGTCACCTCCGTATTGTTCTTTGTTCTCCCTGTCTTCCACAGAGAGCAATCATTCTGGAAGTTTGAAAAGGAGTTTCAAAATGACTTTGCCAGTACAGGTGTACTAGATGTACAGTACCTCTCTCCTCAGTTGTTTGCTATGCCAGTTTGAATCCCTCAGTCTAACTTTACTTATAGTACATGCATTGATGATACTGGAAGTTCCACCCTCCTTTCTAATGTTTCTGAACTACCTGTTTAGAACAAAAGGAAATTCAAATTTTCTTTAAGATTATAGGAATGGCTTTATGTAGCTAAATAGAGTACCATTGTTTAAAGATTTTTAAAAATACTGAGAATAACCATGTAATATAAAATTTCAGTGTTTCATGTGGTTTTTGCATTTATTGAAGTTTAATGTTTTTTTATGTTGTCAGGGTACTTAGAATTTGGTGTATAATTTCAGAAATCGGACCTTAAGTGGGTTTATGAGCCGGCCATATGGGAGTGCGGGTGGTAATAGTATGATGGGGCTCCATAGTAATTTTGGGAGCGATTCTGCGCCTCCACCATTAGACCTATCAGAATTCCCCTCCCTTTCATCCAGAAACACTGATAGTTCACAACCTAACCCGATGGCTGGCAGACAACCTTATGGTAAGTCCATGATTTACTTGAAAGGATGGCTGTATAAGTCCAGTCACAGTTTTATGACTTAATTTCTTGATTTGATGACACTGACAACAATTGTTTTGTTCTGTGTACTGCCAGATTATTTTTTCAGTCATGGCTTATTTTCTTCACTGACCAGTTTGTGATTTATTGCCAGCCATAAGTTTCAAGTTCTGACTTATCTTTTCATGATTGATGGAGATCTTGAGATAATGCAGTACCAGTTTATAGATAGATAGATAGATACACACACACACATACACACACACATATATATATATATATATATATACATATATATATCTATATATATATATATATATATATATATATATATATACTGTACATAGTTTATATATATGTATATGTATATGTATATGTATATGTATATATATATATTTCCATCTTCTATCTTTCTTTCCTTCATTCTTTCCTTGTCTTTCTGTCTGCGGGTGATTTACACTCCCTCTTCTGTCTTTCATTCCATCATTCTTTCCTCTTCCTTCTTCCTGTGGGTGACTCTACACTGAGTGACAAGCCAAATGGTTTCCTGTACACCAGGAAACCATTAACTATGCTGGGTGGTAACCATATAACCAAATTTTGGCGCCTGGTGGTTTAGTGGGTAATTATTGCGCTCGAATCGGATTGAGCTGGTGAAGGTTTATATTCAAGGGGTGATTGGGGTTTATTGCTCACATAATGCCACTCAGGGATGAGTGAGGTTGGTCACTCTCATCTTAAATGTCAGGACCAACTGCCTAGCCCCGGGCTCCTACGCTCCTCATGGGGCAACGTAGGATTGGATGATGGATGGATGGACATATATATATATATATATATATACTGTACATAGTGTATATATATATATATATATATATATATATGTGGTAGGTGGGCGTGCTCCCCATCCACTCACTCAATGTAGTGCTGCTCTCAGGTATCTGCCCTTCCTCTTCTCCATCCCTCTTTCCTTCCATCCTCTTCTGTTTTCCTTCATTCTTTCCTCCTCTTTCTGCCTATGGGTGACTTTACACTCCCTCTTTTGTCTTTCCATCATTCTTTCTTCTTCTTCCTATGGGTGACTTTACACTCCCTCGTCTGTCTTTCCTTCATTCTTTCCTCATCCTTCTGCCAATGGGTGACTTTGCACTCCCTCTTCCGTCTTTCTTTCCTTCATTCTTTCCCCGTCCTTCTGCCTGTGGGTGACTCTACACTGATTGACAAGCCAAATGGTTTCCTGTACACCAGGAAACCATTTACTCTGCTGGGTGGTAACCATATAACCAAATTTTGGCACCTGGTGGCTTAGTGGGTAATTACTGCGCTCCAGTCGGATTGAGCCGGTGTAGGTTTATGTCCAAGGGATCGTTGGGGTTTATTGCTCATGTAATGCCACTCAGGGATGAGTGAGGCTGGTCACTCATCTTAAATGTCAGGACCAACTTGCCTAGCCCCGGGCTCCTACGCTCCTCATGGGGCAACATAGGATTGGATGATGGATGGATATATATATATATATATATATCCATCCATCCATCCATCCAATCCTACATTTCCCCATGAGGAGCATAGGAGTCCGGGTCTAAGCAGTTGGTCCCGACATTTAAGATGAAGGTGACCAGCCTCACTCATCCCTGAGTGGCATTACATGAGCAATCAACCCCAACCATCCCTTGGATATAAACCTTCATCGGCTCAATCCGATTGGAGCTCAATAATTACTCACTAAACCAGCAGGCACCATAATTTGGTTATATGGTTACCACCCAGCGTAGTAAATGGTTTCCTGGTGTACAGGAAACCATTTGGCTTGTCACTCAATGTAGAGTCACCCACAGATATATATATATATATGGAGCCTCTGTGGTACAGTGGTAAAATGTTCGTTTTCGTACACTGAAGAACGAGGGTTTGCGCCCCGCTAGGGTAATAAACTTTGGAAGCGTTTTTCTGGCCACGTACTGCATTAGCGGACACAAGGGGTGCTGTGACTGAACCAGTGTTGCATACTATAAAGTATGCTTGCACCCAGTCGGCTTGCACAGGCCGATTACACTTGGTTCACAGACAGACTACACACACATCCAAAGCCACTCCAACACAACAATTTCACTTACAAGCACTTTTCACCCTACATACAATCTCTGCTAGACAGCCTAAGCCACTTGGTAGAGATACATTGGCTATATCGTCCCCACTTCGGTAGGGATAGGCTGGTCCTGCAGTGGACACTCAAACGACTGATGAGGGGATAGACTGAGAGAGAGAGAGAGAGAGAGAGAGAGAGACTGACAAATGAGGTTGTGAAAGAGCATTGTGGTGTGGATGTGATAGGAAGCATTAGGAGAAAGACACTGAGGTTGTTTGGCCATGTGGAGAGGATGGAGAGTGAGAGACTGATGAGGAGAATGTATGTGAGTGAGGTGGAGGGGGAGAGAGGGAGGGGGAGGCCAAGGAAGAGATGAAGGGATGGGGTGGAGAGGTATATGGGAGAGGAGGGTGTGAGTTGGGAGCAGGGCAGTGAAATGGCAGGGGACAGGATGACGTGGAGGCGATTTGTTTGTTGCCACACTGTATGGGATTAAGGCTTCTGGCAATAAATAAATAAATATATATATATATATATATATACAGTATATATATATATATATATATATATATATATATATATATATATATATACTGTATATATATATATATATATATATACTGTATATATATATATATATATATATATATATATATATATATATATATATATATATATATATATATATATATATATATATATATATATATATATATATATATCATCAGCCATTTTGAGTATCCACTGCAGGACCAGCCAATCCCGACCGAAGTTGGGACAATACAGCCAATGTATCTTTACCAAGTGGCTTAGGCTGACTGGTAGAGATTGTATGTAGGGTGAGAAGTGCTTGTACGTGTACTTGTAGTGTTGTAGTGGCTCTGGATGTGTGTGAAGTCTTTGAACCAAGTGTAGTTGGCCCACGCAAGCCGACTGGGTGCAAGCACACTTTACAGTAAGCGACACTGGTTCAACCACAGCACCCCTTGTGTCCGCCAAAGTAGTACGTGGCTGGGTGAACACTCCCAAAGTTTATTACCCTGGCGGGGCGCGAACCCTGGTTCACCTGTGTACGAAAACGCACACTCTACCACTGTACCACAGAGGCTCTCTCTCTCTCTCTCTCTCTCTATGTGTGTGTGTGTGTGTGTGTATATATGTAAGAGACTAGGTAACTCCCAGTGTGACATTATAGTGAATGAGTGAATGGAGAGGGTACAGTGATAGAAAAAAGAGGAAAATGTGCAAAGGAAGCAGAAAGTAGAGTGACACAAGGAAGGAAAGTACAGTAGCTGGTGCTATGAGGGCCTTGATAAAAAACAGGCTTGAGTGTTGCAGCAGTGCGAGGCTTAGGCCTACATGAAGGAGTGTTAGTGCCAACTTAAAATATGGGTGTGAGACTGTGTTGTGGCATGAAAATGAAAAGTCAAGAGTAAGAGCAGTGGAGATTGGACTGTTGAGGAATGTATGTGGAGTACAGAGACTGGATAGGATATGGAATAATGTGATTCGTGAAAGATGCGGAGTGAGGAAGTCTGTGGATGCCAGAATCGAAGAGAGTTTACTGAGGTGGTATGGCTATGTGGAGAGAATGGATGACAATATTGTGGTGAAAAAGGTAAATCTGAGTGAATTTGAAGGAGACAGGAGGTGAGGTTGACCAAGAATAAGGTGGAGAGATATAGTGGATGAGTGTGTGAGGAAAGGAGGTATGGAAATTGGTGAGGCGAAGGGACTGACAAGAGATCGAGGTGGTTGGATGAATTTTGTGTGGAGAAGCGCATAACCAGGGACTTGGCACCCCTTTTTAACATGACAGCTTTCGGATTGATTATTGGATAGGTATATATAAAGCTACAGTGCATGGTGAAACTTTTGTCCTATCAGATGGAGCCAGGATTCCGTGGGCTTGAATGAAGAGTGAATGGAAGTGCGGCCCATTGAATTGGGCAAACTTTGACTCTCTGGAAGCTGCTACTCTTCACCCTGCTCTAGGGTGGGAAAGGAGATATGGATGATGATGATGATTTTTTATTTTTTTATGCAATATTACCTGCATCAGTGGGATGGTGCTGGAAAACAGAAGAAAGCAACATCATTCACTCACATTCAGTTGCTCACTTTTAATGTTCTACCCAAAACAGTATCACCATATATAATGCACAGTCAGGCCCCACTGATTTGTGATTTACCCCAGTTGCTTCACTTTGTGACGGTTATGGATCACTGACAGTGAATCAGCTTGCATAAACCATTTTATTCCAGTATGCTTTATTTTGTATGTCACTCAAACCCTCTTGGATGCTCAGACATCTGTGATTCAGAATTGCCTTTTACGCAAGTTTCTCCCACCTTTACCAAGGACTCCTCCTCCTGTCACTCCCTCCATGTCTGATATGTACTCTTTATCAGTTGCTCATCACCCGTTCTTTCCCTGTAACTATACCACTTTAATACACCTGAGTTTGCCCCTTGCCTTATACTTTGTCTGCATCCACACCTTTCATACAATATCAGTTCTTAACCTTTCATGCCATTTCACCCTATAAATAGACCTTAGGCACTTCATTTTCAGCACTTCCACCTTTTTCAGTCCCTAGCAATCATGGCCCATGTCTTGTACCCTTATAACACTGATAGCATTTTACCTTTTCTCCAACTTATGATGCATTATATACTGTATGTTGTTACAGTGGGCATGGTAAAACAACCTACACCAGAAACCTCTGAGTTCACTATGAGCAACGAAGACTTCCCAGCGTTACCTGGCTCCCAGGCCAATCCCACGGGTAAAAGTAAGTTGTGGTCCACCAGAGTCATTGTAACATGTTGTTATGCTGGAGTTATTTTCTGTATGAATGAATGAATGAATCGTCTGCAGCATTTTAAGTATTCATCCTGGGTATGAAAAGGAACTCCTACTGTCTTGTGTATTCATTCTTGGTATTAAAAGGTACGGTACTCCTACTGTCTTGTCTATATTAATTTAATAGCTATCATTCCACCATGAGTCACCTCATAATAAGCCACCTCTTTATTTACGAACATCAGTATTCTGTTACACTACTTAACCTCATCAGTATGATGGCATCTTTTTTATTGTAATAATGTCTCCTGCCAAATTATATTTTAGGAAAAACTGTCCTCCTTGAAGAGGTTAGAAATTATGTCCAAGAAAGCCTCCAATAAGATTATAGCTGAAGATTTTATTCGGCATAAGAGAGACCATCTTAGTTGCTGCTGTTGATCAACCCGTCTTTCTAGCTGAGTAGGCCCACGAACCCCAGGCTAGCAACTGCCCTTGCAGACCCGTCCAGCGTAGTAAACTAATGTTCCCGTGTTACTAACAGTGCCATACCACAGCAAGGCGCGGGGTGTGGAAGTTTGGTTCCTGTATGGACACCAAATCTGCATCTCCACACAGTTAACAGGGGCACCATAGCAGGCTCCATTTCTCCCTGTAGTTTGGTTATATGGTTACCATCCGAGCATTGTAAATGGTTTCAAGAGTTAAAGGAATCCATTAGGCTTTTCATTCAGCTTAGAGCCACCTGAAGTGGATAAAAGAGTAGTAAAAATTGACAGGAAGGAAAGGGAGAAGTAGGAGAGATTAGGTCAGACACAGAGACAGAATGAGAAAGGAGAAGGAAGAAATAGGCAGCACAATATCAAGTGAATGGATGGTGGTCGACACCACCTACCACCACACCTTAGTGAAGAGGTACTGAAATCACTTCCAGTGTATTATCTGTAGGTGTGCACTGTATATCCGATCTGGCTGGATATCCGGGCTGGATATTGCAGTTACCCGGGATCAGGCTGGATATTTGTTTTATCTGGTTGGATAGGCCAGATAATACAGCGTAGTAAAGGGTCTTATAAACTTTGATATAAATTACTTCATTAATTATGGTACATTTCAACTTGCTTTAAGAGATACAGGATAAATCTAGCTTTTCACACAAAATAGTAGCTACTGAGTATGTTTAATCTTGAAAATGATGTAAACTCTTAAACACAATACTGTATATCAAATAAAATTAGCAAGTAATACCTATGTGAATCAGTCTTCAGACAATATAGAACTAGTAAGAAAACTTTCGACCATTGTGATGGATGAAAAATAGCATCTCGCCACATTTTGGTAACATTCCAGAACGTTTTTCTTTGAAAACACTAATGTATGCTGAATACAGTCTTTCCGAATATATTGATGGTGCTGGTGTTGACAGATGCTTGCTGGAAAGTTACTTCAGAGTTGGAAACTTATTGTCTTCCTTCCAGTATTTAAGGTGACATTTTTCTCATGCTAAAATGGGAAGCTGTAGATATCTGTCAACTTCTACATCAGAGTCAACTACAGAGACTTCTTTCTCCATAGGTGTCTTTCTTTTTAAGACATTCTCCATATTGCCTTCAGTTCCACTTGCTATTTCTTTAAAGCAAACCATAAAGGAATCTTCTTCATCACTACCTGATTTAGCCGCAGATTACATTAATTATACTCTGGTATATCAGTCAGCCAGTTTTTATGAAAGCTAAATTTAAATTAAATCTGCCAGATATGACTCAGAAAGAGTTACATGACAACACTAGGCATCATGGACCAGCTGACTCCTGTTCTGGACCTGAAGTAAACATATTCACCAGTTAGGTGCACTGAAGGTGTTATAGACATTGGATTACTTTCTTCTTTTTCATAATTTATAACCAAAATGTTCAAACTGAGAAGATAATTAAAATGTTATGTGCATAATAATCTGTGATTTTATATTTGTTCATGCTTATTAGTCATTACAGTAGTACAAAATAGCCATGTTCTCTCCTAATGAGCTCTTATGAAGTAGATAATAGTTATATTATAAAATTAGACATGTTAGCTCTGCGCATAGAGTTATGGCAAGTTGCAGAAGCATATAGGTTTGATAATGAAAGTAATAACTTCATTGTATATCTGCAAAATATATTTTGCATATTATCCGGTGTCCGACTTGATATTTTTTCAAGTATCCGGCCTATTTGGTATTCGGTTGGATAGCAAAATTTACTATCTGGTGCACCCCTAATTATCTGTCGACTTCTTGGCAGTGGGCGAGTGGAATTAATATTTTTCTTTTTCTGACAAAACAGGCATACAAGGTAGCTAGCCAACTTTAAAGAGTAGGGAACTGATCTATCTATCTATCTATTGCCAGACGCCTCAATCCTGTTTGGGGTGGCCACAAACAAATCGCCTCCAAGTCGTCCTGTCCCCCGCCATTTCACTGCCCTGCTCCCAACTCACCCCCCTCTCTCATATACCTCTTCACCCCATCCCTCATTCTCATCCTCGGCCTCCCCCTCCCTCTTCCCCCCTCCACCTCACTCACATACACTCTCTTCGTCAGTCTTTCACCCTCCATCCTCTCCACATGGCCAAACCACCTCAGTGTGTTCCTTATAACGCTTCCTATCACATCCACATCCACACCACAACGCTCCTTTATATCCTCATTCGTCAGCCTGTCTCTCCATGTGACTCCACAGGCTCCTCTTAAATAACTAATTTCCACTGCTCTCACTCTTGACTTGTGTCCTTCCAACAACGTCCAAGCTTCACTTCCATACGTTAGAGTTGGTATCACAATACTGTCATGTAGTAACTTTTTCACTTCCATGCTCACTTCCCTGTTTCTTATCACTGCTTTCAAAGAACCAGCAACCTTTCTTCCCTGCTGTACCCTTTCAAGCACTTCACCCTCCAAACCTCCATCCTTACTCATCACACTACCCAAGTACTTAAACGTACTCACATTTTCCAATTTCTCACCATCCAACCTCGCTGTACATTCACTGACTTCACCTCTCTCAAAGACCATCACTTTACTCTTCCCTACATTCACCTTTAGATTCCGTTTCTTACACACTCTCCTAAACTCATCCACCAAGCCCTGCAGCTCCCCTTCGTCTTCACTCAACAACACAGTATCATCTGCAAACAACAGTACAGGGAGTTTCCAAACAATATCCTCTCTCACCAGGGTCACTCCAACATCCACTACCCTACCTTGTACCTCTTTTATTACCCCATCCATGTACAGATTGAACAACCACGGAGGCATGACACATCCCTGTTTCAACCCAACTTTCAAAGAGAAAAATTCACTTAGTTCTCCATCCACACGCACTGCAGCCTTCGCACCATTGTACACTGATGTTTTGTGCACTGATGATTGCACAAAAACTCTTATGAAGAACGTACGTTCAGTCCTATGGGGATTTACAATTAAGCTGATGTGTTAACGTATCTCACCCCATCAGAGGGAGAGACAGTACATCCAGTCTTTACTTTGAGAGATAGTATTCCCAATCTTTACCGTAGTAACCTTACCAAATCACTAGCATTAGTGTGATAGCTCATCACTGTATTAGACTTCTCACGTACTGTACCATTATTCTTTGCTGTTGGTAGATAAGTTATGTCACTTTTCCTTTGCTCTGTTTCAAGGTTTTAGCAATTTTCTGTATTCCACTGCCATGTGATTTCAGTATACTGTACTTTTTTCATGTGTTTTAAATTGCTGAATGTCTACTTGTGCATACTTTTTGCAATATGTACCCAAATATTCTTAACTCCTCCACCGTTTGTAGGTCTGTAAAAACATAAATCACTTGCAAATCCTATTATCAGCCTTCCATCTTAATCTGGTATCCTGGCTGTAATTTATGTGTAGAGTTATGTATCAAAAATTGTATTGTTGGGGCTCAGAGAGGTTAATAAGTATCCAAGGACAGTATTGTAATGCAGTGTACCTGTATATTCTTTTAGGTCCTCATTTTTGTCTTTTTCATGGAGCACATTTTACTTTTTTCTCTAGAGGAATAAGATATTTTCATTTTTTAGATGCTAGGGAAAAAAAAGTTGTGTTAATTACAATTTAACCGAAAAAAAGTCTTCTCGCCATTTTCAGATGATGGATTTTCTAATAATGAAAAGAAGTCTAATTCAACGTCGGGGACAGATACTCCATCAGACTTGGTGTTGAGAGCAGCTGAAAAGAACCAGTCTCAAAAAAGAGGGATTCAGACGTCACCTGATGGTATGCACATTAATGGAGTATGATGTTACTGCATATTATGGTCTGAGGATGTTAATTTGCAGCAGACATCACACATAACCTACCCTGATTGCTGCAAAACAGTGCTAAAATGTGAACAGTCCATCCAATTTGCATCAAAGTCCATTGCTATGCAAAGCAGTGTTATGCATCTCTTCTGGGGACTTCATTCAAAACCATAAACACCAGTTGACACTCCATGCACTTTGGGTCCAGGTATCTCCCATTCATGAATAATGCGTGCTGTTGTTGCATGTTCTGTGTACGATATTGTTGCGCCAAAATTTGGCTTTCATATTTCTTTAAGCTGTAACAAACTTGAACATATGTATTCTAGGTAGGACCCTATCATTCTTTTTGGATCATCCAAACTGAGTCACTCAAGCATGGTACCCTATTGCCAGTGGGTACCAAAAAAGCTTACTGAGTTGAATTCCAGCATTTTTTCTTTGAAGTTCATAATTAGGTTAACTAGATTTATTGAAAGGAAATACAGTAGATGTTCATTATGATAATTTTTTTTTTTAAGGACACAGCCTCCTTATATTACCATTTCATCTTAACTGGTTTAATAATAAGTTTTTCTCATGTTTGCATTTTATGTATAGTGAATAATTATTATAATGGTGTTACACTACATGTCATCAGGATTTTATGTGTGGAGGTATAATCTGGTTAGTAAGTTGAGGCATTCCACACGCTGTTGTTATACATGGATATTACATTATTTTGCATTTGATTACTATCAGACTGCCTACCTCAGTTTCTCATATTATGTCTTGTTGTAGGTGGAGGCACTCACCATCCACTCACTTGATGTAGTGCTGCTGTCGGGTGTCTGCCCTTTCCTCTCCTCCATCCTTCTTCCTTCCATCCTCTTCTGTCTTTCTTTCATCCTTTACTTGTCTTTCTGCCTACGGATGACTTTACACTCCCTGTTCTGTCTTTCTTTCCTTCATTCTTTCCTCGTCCTTCTGCCTGTGGGTGACTACACTGAGTGACAAGCCAAATGGTTTTCTGTGCACCAGGAAACCATTTACTACGCCTGGTGGTTTAGTGGGTAATTATTGCGCTCCAATCAGATTGAGCCAGTGAAGGTTTTTATCCAAGGGGTGGTTGGGGTTGATTGCTCATTTAATGCCACTCAGGGATGAGTGAGGCTGGTCACTCTCATCTTAAATGTCGGGACCAACTGCCTAGCCCTGGGCTCCTACACTCCTCATGGGGCAATGTAGGATTGCATGATGGATGGATGAATGTCTACAGAGCAGTGGTACTGCTCTTTTTAAGAGATATTTCTAATTTTACCATACATTAATAATATTATGCCATCCTTTCCTTTGTAAGTAGGTATAAAGTGTCCTCATTGAAAAGGGATTTTTTTCCCACCATACATCATATATACTCTCTTCCATTTCTGTGCACTAGACATGGCCATAGAATGCCTTTGTCACTTAAAATTTTAGTTTGAATAATTATCTGGCAAATAATATAATACATATGTGTACACAGTATTGGCTTCCAGAATATCTGAGCTTTTGCACAGTAACCAGTGCATACATTTTGTTGATGACTTGCATCTCTTTGATGAATTATGTATTGTGGTGTAGGGAAGGTGACCAATATCCCCGGGGGCATGGTGACGGATCAGTTTGGGATGGTAGGGCTCCTAACCTTCATCAGGGCAGCGGAAACGGACCACAACCTTGTCTCTCTGGCGTTAGGCTCCGATCTCACCACACTAGGTCTCAATCTCAACTCTCCGGAAAACCTCTACCCCAATTTTGCGGGTCCTTGGGCCGAAACGCCGTGCAGACCACAGGATATTGATTACCATGTCCCCCAAGAGTACCTCACCAACCAACAAATAAGGTGTGTTTGTTAAGGGCAGTTTAGTAGAGCAAATCCTTAGTAGTATAAGAAATGATTTTTTTTTTTTTCCCATTCCATTTTGCCATTAACCCATTAAGTTCAGTTGATATTTTTTGGTAATTTAGGGATACAGTTATCAGAAATTCGTCCAGTAACCAATCTGATTTGCAGTGCAACAGATAGTGGAGAAGGCTTGTGAGAAGGACTATAAGGTGTTTATGGCATTTATGGGTCTAGAAAAAGCATACAACAAAGTAGACAGAGAAGGATTGTGGAAGGTGTCGTGCATGCATGGTGTAGATGATAAGCTGCCAGGTGCTGTTAAGAGTTTTCATGATGGTAGTGAGGCCTGTGTAAGGGTAAGTGGACATTTAAGTGAATGGTTCATGATCAGTGTGAACATGCAACAAGGTTGTGTTGTTCAGTATATATGGATGGGGTGGTGGGAGAAGGAAAAACATGATTAATGGAGAGAGGGATGACATTAGTAGTGAATGGGGATGGATGGAATATCTCAAATTTGTTGTATGCTGATGATGCAGTGCTGCTTGCAAATACAAGACAAGAGCTTGGTAGACTAGTGCAGAGAGTTGTAGATGCCTGTGAGCATTGTGCCCTGAGAGTAAATGTAGAAATGGGTAAAGTGATGGTAGGGAGATAAGATGACTCCCAGTGTGATGTTACATTGAATGGAGAGAGACTGAAATTGGTGAGAGATTTCAAATACCTTGGGTACAGTGATAGGAAAGAGAGGAAAATGTGCAAAGGAAGTGGAAAGTAGAGTGACACAAGGAAGGAAAGTTGCTGGTGCTATGAAGGCCTTGATAAAAAACAGAGGTTTGAGTGTTGCAGCTGCATGAGGCTTACATGAAGGAGTGTTAGTGCCAGCTTTAATGTACAGATGTGAGACTATGGTGTGGCATGAAAATGGAAAGTCAAGAGTGAGAACAATGGAGATGGGACTGTTGAGGAATGTATGTGGAGTACATAGAGTGGATAGGATATGGAATAATGTGATTCATGAAAGATGCGGGTGAGGAAGTCTGTGGACACCAGAATTGAGGAGAGTGTACTGAGATGTATGGTCATGTGGAGAGAATGGATGACAATAGAGTGATGAAAAAGGTATACAGTATCTGAGCGAATTTGAAGGAGGGAAGAGGCGAGGTAGGCCAAGAAGGAGGTGGAGGGATATGGTGGATGACTGTGTGAGGAAAAGAGGTATGGAAGTTGTTGAGGCTAAGGGACTGACAAAAGATCAAGCTGGCTGGATGAATTTTGTGCAGAGAAGTGCATAACCAGGGATTTGACACCCCTTTTTAACGTGACAGCGTTTGGATTGGCTCTATCAGATAGGTATATGTGAAGCTATAAAATGTGGTGAAATTTCTTTTTGGCCTGTCTGATGGATCCAGGATTTCGAGGGCTTGAATGATGAGTGAATGGAAGTGTGGCTCATTGAATTGGGCAAACTTTGGCTGTCTGGATGTTGCTACTTCTCACACTGCCCCAAGGTGGGAAGGGAGGTCCAGATGATGATGATGATGATGAACCAATCAGTATTATAGATTGAAAGATGAAGTGGGGATATACGGGTTGAGTTAGTAAATGAAGGATCTCAAATTCAAGGATTATGCTCTGTTTATATACATGCCATTATTAGCACAAGCAAAAGTTTTCTGACAATCCCCTTCCATTATCGAGTCCCACTCATATTTCTCATTCATTCAAGAATTGTTAGAGAGGATCCTTCCTTGTTCTACTCTATTGTTGTGTGCATCGTATTACTGTTACAGTATATAAAAATATTTCATGCAGTGTACTTCATCACCACAGCTGGCAAAGAAGTGTTGGTGAGCATTTTATTGTAATTGTATTTTATTGCATTCATTATGCAGTATGTATAGGTAGGTGGTGGCAACTATCATCCACTCACTTGATGTAGTGCTGCCTACCTCTTCCTTAGCCTTGATCATTCTTTTTCTGTGCCTGCCCTCCTCTTTTTATATTTCTCCCATCTTTCCTGCCACTTCTTATTGCTTTTCTTTCCTTTACAGGTGGCTTTACATTTAGTGACAAGCCAAATGGTTTCCTATAAGTCAAGAAACCATTTACAACGCTGGGTGGTAACCATATAACCAAAACATACGTGCTCCCTATGTGTCTCGCAAGAGGGTTGGTGGAGGGTTAGTGCCCCTCCCCGTAAAACAAATAACTCAAAGTCAAATGGCCATCCCTTAAGAGATTATGGCGTCTGGCAATAGATAGATGCAGTATGTATGATCTGTTGTACAAGGATCAGTATGTTTCTACCGTATCTTACGTTTGAATTTACTGTAAGTTCATTGCAAGAAAATTGTAGATATGCATAAAGTTTTGTTTTATTTTCAGAGGGAAGTTGGCACCAGTCAAGTTCGATAGATATGGAGAAGACCTTTTGTTTTATATGTTTTATTCAAATGCTGGGGATGTTCTACAAATATTGGCTGCTGCTGAACTGTGAGTATAATTTTTGTGTTATTACACTACTGGGTTCAATATAGAGGCATATCTTTTCCATTCATTCTCTTTTATGTAAATACTGTAAGTGTTCTAATATGTGTAAGTAGTGTTGGAGATGGTCTGCTGCATACTGAGTTTTGGAGTGTTTTGAAGCTATTGCCAGCTCATCACCATAGGTGGTAACACTCAGAGTTTTATATATATATATATATATATATATATATATATATAAAGCTGAGGAAGACCTAGGATGTAGGAAAGCTGAAAGTTAGGATACATTGTCTGAGTCACCAAGTGGTGAAATTGTGATTATAAATTAGAGAAAAATGGTATTTATTGAGGAAAAAAAGATGACTCATGTGATTTACTGGTGAAACTGAGATACTTGAACTGGTGGAAGAGTTTACTGTAAGTACTGTAAGTGTAGTGATGGAAGGGAGATAACAGTGAATAGTTTACAGTCCTAATTTTTTTCATGCATTCTGAAAGGCATTTTACATACTTGCATATGTCGTCATTCTTCATGTGACAGTAGTTCCACAATCCCTGGCAACATCTTTGTTTCTCAGTTCAGTCCCTGAGGTCATTTTGTAGGACCATATCCTAAGCCTCTTTAGGTCTACTTCATTGTACTCTATCTATCTATAGCCCGACGCCCTAATCCTGCAAAGGGTGGCCACAGACAAAACGCCTCCAAGTCGCTCTGTCACCCACCATTTGACTACCCTCCCCCCAACTCACCCCCCCCTCCCTCATATACCTCTCAACTCCATCCCTCCACCTCATCCTCGGTCTACCTCTCCCTCTCCCTCTCCCTCCCTCCACCTCACCTACATACACCCTCTTTAGTCAGTCTTTCATTCCCCATTCTCTTCACATGTCCAAACCACCTCAGTGTATTTCTCCTAATCTTCTCAACCACATCCACATCCACCCTACAGCGTTCCTTCACTTCTTCATTCGTCAACCTGTCCCTCCACGTCACTCCACATGCTCCTCTCAAGTAGCTCATTTCCACTGCTCTCACTCTTGACTTGTTCCCCTCTTGCAAGGTCCATGCCTCGCTTCCATACGTCAGGGTAGGGATCACAATACTATCATGCAGTGACTTCTTAACTTCCATAGTCACCTCCCTATTTCTCATCACTGCTTTCAGTGTACCAACGACCTTCCTTCCCTGCTGTACCCTTTCACGCACTTCATCCCCCAAAGTTCCATCCTTACTCATCACACTACCCAAGTACTTGAATGCACTCACATTCTCCATATCCTCACCATCCAACCTCACTGCACACTCTGTGACTTCATTCCTCTCAAACACCATAACTTTACTTTTGTTTACATTAACTTTCAGATTCCTCCTCCTACACACTGTCCCAAATTCATTCACCAAACCTTGCAACTCCCATTCATCTTCACTCAACAGTACTGTATCATCAGCAAACAACAACACCGGATGCTTCCAAATCTCACCTTCATTCATTAGAGCCACCCCCACATCCACTGCCCTACCGTGCACCTCCTTTACAACCCCATCCATGTATATATTAAACAGCCATGAAGACATCACACAACCCTGTTTCAGTTCCACATTGAGATCAAAGAACTCACTCAGCTCACCATCCACTCGCACCGTAACCCTAGCTCCCTCGTACATACTCTTCACAGCACTCAACAATTTCCCCTCCACTCTACTTTTCAAATTATTGCTCATAGATCTTTTCACTCAAGTTTTGTCCTGCATTCTCCACACATGTTCAGTCATCATCATCATCATCCAATCCTACGTTGCCCTATGAGGAGCGTAGGAGCCCGGGGTTAGGCAAGTTGGTCCTGACACATGTTCAGGCCATCAGACTTTTCCTCAGTGCATCACATTAGCAGTGATTGTAATTCCGTGCCACAGGTATTTTTGGAGTGTGCTCTCACCATCCACACACTCAGTGTAGTGCTGCTTTTGACTGTCTGCCCTTTCCTCTCTTCCTTCCATCCTCTTCTGTCTTTCTTTCCTTCATTCTTTCCTCTTCCTTCTGCCTGTGGGTGACTTTACACTCTCTCTTCTGTCTTTCCTTCTTTCATTCTTTCCTCTTCCTTATGCCTATGGGTGACTCTACACTGAATGGCAAGCCAAATGGTTTCCTGTATTCCAGGAAACCATTTACTACACCTGGTGGAAACCATATAGTCATATTATGGCACCTGGTGGTTTAGTGGGTAATTAAGGTGCTCCAATCAGATTGAGCCTGTGTAGGTTTATATATGAGGGGTGGTTGGGGTTTATTGCCCATGTAATGCCACTCAGGGATGAGTGAGGCTGGTCACTTTCATCTTAAATATCAGGACCAACTTGCCTAGCCTCAGCCCCTACACCCTTTTTGGGGCAACATAGGATTAAATGATGGATGGATTTAGAAGAAAAAATGTGGATAACTTTTTGCCCTTGAGATTTATATCCTTCCCACCCCATTCTTTGGTGGAAACGGATTGTGATTACTTATGATGATGGTGATGATAATTCTGATGATGATTATTCCCAACAGATATACTCGAGATTGGAGGTACCACAAGGAGGAACGAGTATGGATAACCAGAGCTCCAGGCATGGCTCCTGTTGATAAGGGGCCAAATTATGAGCGGGGAACGTACTTTTACTTTGATGCCCAGGTGAGCACTGTACCTTTTATCATTATAATCAGTGCAAACATCCCCGTTTAGTAAGTCCTCATTATATGTACAGGTTGTACCTCTATATGATGTTGCTGACTTTGGTGAAACTGTTTGCAGTGACTGGGTTAGTCTTCATTGACCCTTTGCAGACTGATTTCAATACCTAAGCTGAAGAAAATCATCTGAAGATAGCAAGATATAAAATAGCTGTTACCAGATTGAAGTAGTTATGGTCAGACTCAAATATGAAGTCCGTTTGGGTGGGGCCCGCGCGGGGATTTCCCTCTCTGCAGCTCTGCCAAACCTCCTCTCTCTCTCTCTCTCTCTCTCTCTCTCTCTCTCTCTCTTTCTCTCTCTCTCTCTTTCTCTCTCTCTCTCTCTCTCTCAGCTGATTGAGAAAGTTTTTATATATTTATATATGGTCCGAGCTGCTGCTACATCGCTCCTTTCCATAAGGAACTTTCGGCCATCAACTTTTGCAAATTGAAGCCCATCTGCAAGAGAATCCTGCGAAGAGACTCGTTGCTTCCGTTGAAAGATATGTTTTCCTTGAGTTCTTCGTAAATCTTGTGCAATGTAGGAATTTCATGCCTTTCACAGAATCCCAGGACAGTTCTTCTGACCACTCGCTTGTTGAAATCGTCGAGATTCGTTACAGTTGCACTGCACTTCTTTGTTGGTGACGAGAATACAGGCTGTTCTGGTGACATTTGTGTCACACAAGCTTTATTAAATTTAGAGCAGATTCTTTGGACTGTTTTTTCGCTAACGTTGGTAGCTTTGGCAGTGCGAGCAACTGCTCTTGAAGGTGGAATTATAAAGTCTCCAATAGCCTTTTCTTCTAAAAAATACTTGTTCCCATTGTAAATAAGTTCTTTCTCCCGACTGTGGAGCACACGAGAGCGAGTCGGAGTAACTGCCATCGTGGGTGGGGATCAGGAAGTGACCGGTCACCTGTAGTCTGAGGTGGGTGTCCTTGACCTCTGGCAACGTCGGAAAGCGACGTTGTCACGTGGTGTGGAATTTATACAAATCATTGCTATTATCCTAAAAAGCGACACATTCATAGCACTATATAGCCTTAATTAATGTATTTAATAAGTACAGAATATTTAATATACAATTTCAAATAGTAAATAGCTGACATATGACAGAGAGAGAGACAGGTACTGGGGGTGATGCGGCAGAGCTGTAGAGAGGGAAATCCCCTCTCGGGCCCCACCCAAACGGACTTCATATTTGAGTCTGACTCTAGGGCTTGTTGGTGACCTTATTAACGTATGGGGTGTAAATGGTCGTGAGACTGATGTGGCATGAGTTTGAAAATTCAGGAACGACGGCAGTGGAAATAAGGCTGTTAAGGAATATATTTGGGTTGATTAGGGTGGATTGACTCAGAAACATAGAGAGTTTTGAATGATGTTGAGTAAAATACATCACATGATCAGATGGTAGAGGAAAATGTGTTAGATAGATATGAGGAAGTTGATGGAAAGGGTTTATGTGTTTGTGTTTGACTGTAGGAGAAGGCATTGAAAGGCCAAAAGATGGCTGAATGTCTTAATTGAATGTACAAGAAACTGAGGTATGGAAGCTGAAAAAAAAGAATTTTCAAATTTGATTGTTGATGGAATGGCTTTATCCTGCAGATTTTTGCAAAGTGTATTCAAAAGGAAAATGTTAAAGAGTATAATATAATTATGTGCATGGCTTTTTCCTGTAATGTGAGGCCAAGATTTTAAAGGGCTTGAATAGCTGTGACCCATTTCACTGGGAACTGTTAATAGTTCTGCAGTGTGCTTTCTCCTTTACATATTTCTGTCTGTCTGTCTGTCTGTCTGTCTGTCTCTCTCTCTCTCTCTCTCTCTCTCTCTCTCTCTCTCTCTCTCTCCCCCTTATTTTAAATTAGGGCTTGGATAATGATATGATAATGACATTGGAACTCAGTGCTGAATCTCATACAGAGATAAATTTTGTGTGTTTTCGTGGGCAACATTGTCACTAGGTTATGTATTTTTATCTCTAGAACTGGCGGAAGGTTCCTAAGGAGTTCCACCTGGAGTATGAGAAATTAGAAGAACGGCCCCACATCCCAAATCCTGGTGGCTTGATCCACACCCCAACTTCATCCACACTGTGACAGCCCACATCTGCCCATCCCATACACCACCATCCTCCAAGAGGAGCTTAGGAAGAGAAACCACAAACAAATTCTTGTGGTGGAATCAAACTTTTGTTTGGTAACTATTTTTCCAATAAACTTCCTTCCTTTTTATCAGCTAGACTTGAACAGTCCATCTGTATCTTCCAGTTACGTACTTACTGTACAGATGTTCGCATGCTTGTTAATGAAAGCAGATCCAAAGCCCTCTGTGGATAATTTGGTACTGGAGTCCAAAGAATGCCTTCACAGTTTACCAATACATTTGAGAGTGCAATAACTGATTCCACATTCACTTGCATTTGCAAAGCATAATGAAAGTAGTGACATCCAAAGTTGTTCAAAAGTTTTTACAACCTTTCCTTTAAAGATATTTTTATAGTTAGGGAAATTTTTGATTATATAGTACTGCTTAGGATTTTCTGCATATGTATGTGATCCAGGTTTAAACAGTTTTGGTTTTAACCAAATTTGTCATTTTTTAAAATGTCTAGATATTGGAATCTTTGGCATAACAGTAGTAGACTTATGATGTTTTACTACAGCAAATTGGTGACCATTCCCATGGTTTTGCTGTCTTTTCTACAGAGACCTCAGGTAGACTTATGGGGATGAGTATGGTTATCACAGACTGCCCTTGATAGTGTGGGGAAAATTATTAAGAAGATATTTATTTTCTACCAAAGTTGTAATATTTGCTGGTATAAAAAATATGAAGGTATTGTAACTAAAAAAAAAAAAAAATCAAGTAGAAATAATGGTAGCATCTTTTTCTATAAATCTTTTGGAGATCAAGTTTTATAAGAGCATTTACCTGAAACTCACTGTCATGTGGTTGCCCTCAGGTTTATTATGTATTTGATTCTTGAAAGCATTAAAATTTTGGTAACTGCTGAAGAGCATTTGGGCATGTTTAAAAAGAGTGAAGTGTGTCCCACTGTATGACCTGTCTGCTGGGGTTAGATATGAAAGCACAGAAATTTCAGTATGGCTGGAAGTAAGCAGCCTGAAAAGTGTTCAACAAGTCCTGATATTCATGTCTGAGTCAACTGTACCCTTACTCTTAAAGTTTTAATTTGAGAGTATTACATTTCCAGTATCAGTCATCAGATGTGCACATAGGCATCACTGATTTCCTCACTCCTTGGGCAAATATGAACAAAAAATAATCTGAAACTTGTTTCATAAAATACATGACTTGGTACCCAAAGTTTTCTGAAGGCTACATCATGATGTAGGTCTGTTCTCTTCCCAAAAGGGTGCCAGAGTTATAACTATTTGACAAGTTAAATACACCAAACTACTGAACACAGATGTCATCAGGATTGCAACATTTGTTTAATTTTTCCTATGGAGAGGAATCAGAGAGAAGTCACCCTTTCATTTATTTTTTTTCTTTAAATTTTTATTTATTTATTTTTTTGTTAATCAAGAACACGTACAATCCTAGTTATGTAGAACATGCAGGATACTGCAGCTGCTGTTTTCCAAAAACTGTCTATGTCAGTACTGTGGGAAGAAAAGAGCCTTAAAGCTGCTCTTCCTAAGGGCTTACTATAGCACTTCACAATGTTAGTAAAAAGTACAAAGCAAATTTAATTATTGTGGGAAAGAACAGACAAGCAGTGATGTAATCATTATAATGAATTTATTCCTTGATCTTTCTTCTTGATGTATGTATAATTATGTACACAGTCAATATTATTCTGTACCAAATAAATTTGTTTTACAGTGACCTTGCCTGATTGTCCAAAGCAGTCTTTAAAGTATGGATTCTATGTACTTTACAGTACTCTATTGTATTAGTGTTTTTCACAGTTAAAGATGTGCAGGTACTATACTGCCTCTGTTAACAGGGTGGAGAGACAAATGTGGCATCTATCTGTGAATGAAATTTCCACACTGCCCAGTGCCTTACTGTGGTGAGGTGATATCTGCTGCAAGGGAACATCAGTTCATGAGATGGCCTCGTTTGTGGGCAGTTGGGTTTTCTCAGCCAGACGAATGGATTACTTACCACTGCCACCAACAACTAAGTTAAATCTGCCAATTTTTCAGTTTCATGTATTCTTTGTCAGCACTGCAAAGAAAATGAAAATGGTATAATTTTTCACAGGTTTATCCCCACTGTGTGGGAAGATCTGTGGTGTATAGGGTCTGTTTGTCTATCTATCTATCTATTGCCAGACGCCTCAATCCCGTTTGGGGTGGCCACAAACAAATCACCTCCAAGTCGCCCTGTCCCCTGCCATTTCACTGCCCTGCTCCCAACTCACACCCCCCTCTCTCATATACCTCTCCACCCCGTCCCTCCATCTCATCCTCGGCCTCCCCCTCCCTCCTCCCCCCTCCACCTCACTCACATACACTCTCTTCCTTAATCTTTCACCCTCCATCCTCTCCACATGGCCAAACCACCTCAGTGTGTTCCTCATAACGCTTCTTATCACATCCACATCCACACCACAACGCTCCTTTATATCCTCATTCGTCAGCCTGTCTCTCTATGTGACTCCATAGCCTCCTCTTAAATAACTGTTTAATTGTATGAATGTTAAGTGACAATTATAGTAAAAACTAAAATTCAGACGAGGTTATGCCCCCTCCGGTCTCCCATCCCCCCAAGCACTCTTACAAATCTCAGAAAATAACCAACAGTAATTTTGTCCTTCATCAGAGGCATAGTGAGACCAGAGGAGGGATTCTCTTAGAAAGCTTCTAACGTCTTCCTTACCGGTTTATTTCTGATGCTCCATTACTACATTCGTATGTGTTACGCAATCTACGTCGATATTAAGAAAATATAAGATTAGATGAGGATATTAATGGGTAGTTTGGAAAATAAATAATTAAGGAAGAGGTCTGGAGCCTCCTTAAACGAGAATACTGGCCCGGGCCTAATCATGGGGTGGCCCGGGGCGAACTGTTAAGGGGGATTCAGGGTATTTTCCTAGAATCTTAGGACAGCTACTGAGATAGCTGTGCATATTTCGCGGGGTTATTTCTATGGCCTGAGGTGCCACCCAAGCACCGCTTTGGTTACATCACCTTTCTCTCCCTCTCAGGAGTGTATCTAAAAAAAAAAAAAAAAAAAAAAAAAAAGAGATAGCAAACTTAGGGTGGTCAAGTCAGGGATGTATTCGATCAGAATACGCAACCGTTTGCTAATGCTTGCTCGGCAGTGTTTGTTCACGTTCGTTCGCTAGTGTTACGAGCCAGCCAGTATGGAGTACGGAAGATAGAAGGATAGACTCCAGACAAAAGAAAATGAAGCTATATGTTTAAATGAAGTTGTTTTGAATGTAATTAGAATAATTTTACACATGCTTCTTATGTTCACACTGGTAATTTTAATAGAGCAGACAAATTGTTTTAGGCTTGTAATTTGCAACATCTGGCATTGTTTACTTTTTTCACCAAACTGGGGCGCTCATAGATGGGATGTCTTTCAGAGTAGGCTAGCGATGTAAGTCATCTGTCAGACTCAAGCTTACATTTATCTGGAATGATGCGGAAGTAGAAAAAGAAATAATCACGTCAGTTACTAAAATCCAGCAGTGATTGGAGCCTATCAAATGCTGCAGTATGTCCATATCAGATCCTCTTATAAAGGAGCTCAAAGGTAAGGCTACAGAATAATCTTGCATATATTTCAGACATGCTGCAGTACTAAAGAACTAATATAGTTATCCTTTGTTATGCACGAACGGTATAGTAATAGAAGTTATGAAACCTTTTATTTCCAGCTGGTATTAACTATGTGGGAAATAAAATCATTCATTGACTTATTACATGTATATGATAACATCATCTTCAACAGAGTTATATCTTACTCATTGTATATTTGCAGTAAAATCCTTTTATAAGGATTTTTGTATGACTGAGGATTGTTGGGTGATATATATACTTCATGTAGGTATATTCTTTGTTGTTTTTGTTCCCTTGGTCTGCAAGGTAACAGGCAGTATTAAATGAAAATTTTATTTCCCTCCAAATCTTTTGTGTCTGTCTAGAAGCTCACCTTTCCCATGCCATTCCCCAACATGAAGGTGTCCCTCAGTGATGCGTCCTTAGTACTACCGTACATCTTCTGTTTCTGCCTCTCTGTGTGTTGATGATTTTGCTATTTACCCTGTAGATTCAAATCTGCTTCATCTTGAATTCCTTGTCCAGTCTGCCATTGATACTGCCTCAGGGTGGGCTACTACTCATGGTTTTCATTTTTCTACCTCTGAACCCTGGACAGAAACATTTACCCATTAATGAACCACACCGCAGCCTTCTCTTTTACCATTATAACACCCCTTTTCCCTACCTCTCCATAACCGCATTTCTTGGACACATATTTGGCTCGTGATTAAATTGGAATGCTCGTTTCATCCCGTAGTTAAGTCTTCAACTCTTTATCATTTTCTGTCTGTCTGTCTATCTCTTGCCAGATGCTTCAGTCCCATAAGAGGTGGCCACAAACAAATTGCCTCCCTGTCACCCTGTCCAATGCCATGTCACTGCCCTGCTTCCAGCTTACATGCCCCTTTCTTATATACCTCTCCACTCCATCTCTCCATCTCATCCTTGGCCTTCCCTTTCCTCTTCCCCCCTCCACCTCACTCACATACACTCTCCCTGTTAGTCTTTCACTATCCATCCTCTCCACATGGCCAAACCACCTCAGTGTACAGTATTTCTACTAATGCTTTCTGTCACATACACATCCACACCACAACGCTCCTTCACTTCCTCATTTGTCAGTCTGTCTCTCCACGTAACTCCACATGCTCCTCTGAGATCACTCATTTCCACTGCTCTCACTTTTGACTTGTGTCCTTCCAACAAGGTCCAAGCTTCACTTCCATACATTAGGGTTGATACCACAAAACTGTCATGCAGTGACTTTTTTACTTCCATACCCACTTCCCTGTTCCTTGTCACTGCTTTCAACGAACCATCAGCCTTTCTTCCTTGTTGTACCCATTCAAGCACTTCATCCTCATCACACCACCCAAGTACTTAAATGCACTCACATTTTCCATTCAATGGCTTCATTTCACCCGAAGACCGTAACTTTACTCTTCCCTACATTCACCTTTAGAGTCCGCTTCTTGCACTCTCTTAAAATCATTCATCAAGCCTTGCAGTTCCCTTTTGTCTTCACTTAACAATACAGTATCATCTGCAAACAACAGTGTAGGGAGTTTCCAAACACTGCCCTCTCTCATTTGGGTCACCCCAACATCCGTTGCTCTACCTTATATCTCTTTTATGACCCCATCCATATACAGATTGAACAACCATAGGGATGACACATCCCTGTTTCAATCTAGCCTTCAAATAGAAAAATTCATTCAGATCACTATCCACATGCACTGCAGCTTTAGCCCCCTCATAGATACTCATCACGGGATTCAGCAACTTTCGATTTACTCCATATAGCCATTCTTAATACCTTCCACATTCCTTATCTATCCACCCTGTCATGTGCTTTCTCTAAATCCATGAAGGCTGCATACAACTTCTTTCCCTTCTCTAGAAATTTTTCCACTAAAGACCTAGGATTGAATATCTGATCCACACAACCTCATTCGTTCCTAAAACCTCTCTGTTCTTCATCAACTAATTCCTCCGTTATTTCCCTAACTCTGTCAGTAAATATCCTACCATATACTTTTCCTATTGCACTAAGAAGACAAATGCCCCAGTGATTACCACACACTTCTATTTCCCCTTTTCCTTTGTACAGGGAAATAATTATACCTGACTTCCAATCCTCTGGAACTCTACCTTCCTCCCAGGCCAGTCTGCACATCTTCCATATCCATTCTACTACTATCTCTCCCCCATGCTTCAGCATTTCACCACACACTCCATCAATTCCTGGGGCTTTCCCCGTTTTGACTTTCTTCATTACTTCCACTACTTCCATCCTACTGATTTCTTCCTCTTTTCTCGCCTGCCTTCTTCTCCCAGCCATTCCCCATCCACTTATACATGCATTACTTTCATTCTCTATATTCAACAGTTCCTTAAAGTGTTCTCTCCATTTTCTCACTTTTTCTCCCTTCTCTACTAACAATTTACCTTTTTTATCTTTCACTCCCGACTTACTGGTACTTCTTTGTCACCCAGTCTAACTCTTTTTACTTCTTTCCAGAACATTTTCTTACACTCCCTCCACTTTACACCCAAATTCCTTCCAATTCTTCATCCACTTTCTTCTTACTCTCTCTTACTAATTATTTCACCTCTCTCTTCCTCTCTACACATAACTTTTTCTTCCATTTCTCAACTTCCTTCTCATCCTTGTTTCATATCCACTCACTATATGTTTTCTTCTTTTGTGCCACAGCTTGTCTCACCTCTTCATTCTGCCATGCTGTTCCTTGCATTCTTTGCACTCCCTTTTGTCTTCTCTTTACCCCACACTCACCTCACATGCTGCACAAGATTTCTTCTGTGGATATCTTGCACCACCACCATGTGGTGGTCAGAAGGTCCACTCCCCCAACCTCTGTATGCTCTTGCATCCATTACACACCTTCTCATTCTGTCATCCACACACACATAATCAGTCATTGCCTTCTGTTCATTCAGTTCACCACCTACCCTTCTTATCACACGCCATGTATACCTGTGGATCATTTTGTGTCTAGAGAGGGTATTGGTTGTCACCAACCCCCTCCCTGCACAAGTGCCCATTAGAGCACTGCCATTCTCATCCACTTCTGCAGGTACACCCCACTCACCAAGTACTCCATCCACCTTCACATTCCCTACTTTTCCATTCATATCTCCAATCAAAAACAGTCTCATTCCTTTCAAACTTTTCCATGCATGCTTGCCCATTTGTCCAGAACTCTTCTTTCACTCTGCTTGCATGATCTTGCGTTGGTGCATACACACACACATACACACAGTCACATTTATAGTCCAACTGTCAGTCTTACGACACAATCCATGAGCCAACAGATCCGTACTCCCATATATTCTCCTTCTATCTCTTGCACACAACAGTACACACTCCTTCTTTTGCCCTCTCATTCTCACCTACTTCCGCATGTATACGCCATCCATACTCCCATTCTCTTCTAGTCTCACCTCTCCATTTTGTCTCTGTTGTTCCACATGCATCCACTTTTGCATCCTCAAGCACCTGGACAATCTCTCTCACTTCATCATATGCATCCCTTATATTCCATGTCACAATCCGTACCGTGTCATTTGTTCAGTCCTTTGTGGTCACCTGTTGGTCAGTCCTGGTCCGAGGCTTCTTGTTCATATTTTTAATTAGTTGTTTACCAGGGAGGGGCATTAACCCTCTGCCAACCCACTTGTTGTCATGTGGGGAACATGTGTTGGTTGGTTGTAAGGTTATCACCCAGCATTGTAAATGATTTCCTGGTTTACTGGAAATAATTTGGCATACCACTTAATGTAGAGCTACTGTAAAATAGAATACTGCTACACTAAGTGTGTGGATGATAGGCACCCCCACCTACCATCATTTTTACTTGCCGCAAACACTGTCTCATCTTTCATATGGTGCTGATCGTGTCACCCACGCATCATCTTCACTCTGTCAACGTTCTTTAAACTCGATTATGGTTGCTGTGCCTATTCAACCTCCACTTGCACTCTTTCAAAGTTAAATTCCATTAATTGTACTGGTCTTCTTATAGCTTTTGGTGTTTTTTGGTCAACTCCTGCTACAAGTCTTCTTGTTGAATCAAGTATTCCCCCCCTTTCTTATCTTTATTCTCTTCTCACTGTTAGGTCATATCCATGTCTCCATAATTTCCTACTGATAAGTTACTCCGCCCTACCAGCCTTCTCTAACATACTTTAAATAAAGATTCTACCACAGAGTCAATATCTCTCTTTAATAGTAGCTATTGCTACAGTAGCTGTTAGTATAATTCATGTCCAAACAATTCTCTAAGCCAGTTTGTTTATCAGGGCACATCTTAGAGGCAACTAAGGTTGGCCTCAAGGAGTCAGTGGAGGACAGTACGCCGTGCTTGCTTCCGCTGTGCCAGGTGCTGGAAGCCATCTTCCGTAAGGGCCTCAACCATACTGTTCACTCGGCCTTTGGACTTACTAGACGAGACTATTGGTCATGGCTGGAGAAAACTGCCCACACTTATACTGGGTATGTGTCTTAGGGGTCATGGAGGGGATTTTAAACACCACCCTTGTCTAGTTGTTCGTATGGTATCTACTCTCATCATCTCCTACGTACTTCCTTCTGGATTACCAGTAATGACATCCAAAGCAAGAATAAGTTTTTTTATAACTTTAGTGATGTGTTATCTGGATGAATTTTTTTATTGCCAGAATGCCCCCCAGATGTGCTTGTCAGATACTGAAATGCAAAAATTTTTGAGTACCGGTACCGGTAAGTTACCAGGTATGCTACAGTATGATGTGTACCTGGTATGTTCTTGTAAAAATTAATTAGATAGCTTTTTGGCCTTTTTTTCTTTTGTAATTGGTGGATTGAATTTGTCTGTCAGGTAATGTGAAGTGCATTTACAGTACAGTGGGGCACCAATTTTCGCGCCTAATTGGGTCCAAAAATAATGCGCGAAAGTGGAATTAGCAAAAGTTGGGGCATTGTCTTTATGGCAAAAAGGCTAATTGGTTCCCGGTTATCCTAAAGTAACATCAGATTTTCATTTTCACTTGCAATACAGTACATCAAATCACTATTGTACATTGCATTGTGAGATACAAACAATAAAAACTGTACAGTACACATTATATGAGGAGAAACATACCACAGAGACCAGGTTGAGGTGTTTAATGGATGTTGGGGGTAAGTATCCGAGGCACGTGGCGGGCTTATTTAGCCACGCCAGACGTATTGGCGCCACCTCTTGCTGCCTCGCTACCATTCTCTCTCTCTGCCTCCTCAGATGCAACTTGATGCAACACTTCCACTGTGTGCTGAATTTCCCTTTGTGCTAGGTTCTTTTGAACAAATCCATCGAAATCTTCCTTTTCATTTCATTATTATACTGCCGTTTCTTCACTCCAACACGATACTCTCTTTTAGCCTTGGCCTTTCCTCCCGACTTTGAATGTCCCGGCCACTTTTTATCACCACCACTGCCTCCCGGCCCTCCCCCCACACCACCAGGCTCTCCCCCCACACCACCAGGCCCTTTCCCCACACTACCAGGTATAGTAGAGGCCATTGAATCGTGAGAATCCAACACAATGGAGCTAGCACGCTCGTACACAATGGCGGGAATGGGTGGACAGAGTGTTGACATGACGTCATTCAAGATGGCGGTGGGTTGCGGGCGGGTGGTGCAGGAAATTCAAAGTTCAAAATATTGTCCCAAACCCAAAATTTGTGCGCGAAAATCAATTTTTTTCAAGTGAAAGTGGAAGTTAGGGAATATTTGGTGCATGCCGCGAAAGTGGATTCCGCGAATCCTGCTGTAGCGAAAGTTGGTGCACTACTGTATAAAGAAAAAAAAAAGTGCATATTATTGGCCCTGTGAAGTAGAACTAGGATTTTGAGGGCTTGAATGATGAGTGAATGAGTGCTTGACCCATATCAATGGGCATGTTGTTGTTACTTTCTTTTTCTTTGTTTTCTGGACCCTACCTGTCCCCAGCCTTAGCTGCTAATAATAGTTAAGGATGATGATAAGTATGGGGAAAGGGTAATGTATCATTAAGAGGGTAATTACAAGACTAGTGACAAATGTAATGGGATCCTTTTTGAAGGTAGTTCCTCATAAGGTAGAGTTCAGTGTTGGAGCATTTCATGCAGTACAGCTCACAGTATCAGATGATGGAGTTTTCTTGTTGTTGTTGTTGTTGTTGTTGTTTTGCGTTGCCTTTAGTGTCACTGAGGCAGAACACTGGAGCGATGGGGTAGCCAGTCGCCCTCATCAGATCTCTGGTGGGTAGATTGGCATCCTGGCCACCATACTCCCAGTGGGCGAGGTGCACTGTGACAGCAGCAGCACTGTGGCACCACACTGCATCAGGACAGGATAATCAGGACTGTTTGGCTCCTAGGAGATCCCTCAGGATGTGGTGCCACTGCGAAGAGGCATCCCATCAACACCATTGTGGTGTGATTGCTTCCTGTGAAAATTCAATTTTATTGAATATTTTTCTGTATATTTTCCATTTGCTATAGTGAGTTGCCATGCCAGGTGTTAGTTAAGTTTTCTTAAACTTGCCAGATGCACACTTTCATGCATGGTGTGTGAAAGGCTAATCTCTTCCATACAATGACATATTTTGGGTATATTTTTGCTGCTGGAGGCATATTTTATGCAGCCCAGGGGGATACCTCTTGTAGTGAAAAGGTGAATGGTGATTGCTTCTGTCCTCCTTGCAAAACAATAATGGGTCTTTCCTAATATGAATAAAATTATCGGGAATAACATTAATAAATGATACCGTACAATGCAGAAAAAAAAAATACGACGCCAGATTTACGGGGTTAAAGGATATGCAATTTGGAGGACTGGATAGGATTATACCCGTGGAGCACGACTCTGAGGTTGTCATTATCGTACCCTGGCAACCGACCATTCAAAAGTGTGTCCGGTTTCGTATCATATTACATTATACACGAATCATATAATTATGGACGAATATGTTATCCAAGAATATTATTATACACGAACACATTATACACGAATCACTTTTATCTCATGTTATACACGAAATGGGGTGCAATATTGTATGGTAGGTTGCCAGGGTATGATAATGACAACCTCAGAGTCGTGTGCTGCGACTATAGTAAAATAGATGCACCACTGAAGATATGAAGATGGGATGATTCTTTCTGCACAATTTTCTTTGTGTATGTACCACTGAAGATATGAAGATGGGGTGTTTCTGCACAGTTTTCTTCGTGTATGTGTAGTGGTTGGTCAGTGGGGTGTGCCAGCTGACGTAGATGGGAATGGAAGCGCTTTGGTGGACATCTGTGCTGGAAAGGGGTTGGCAATAGCCAACACCTACTTTCGGCATATGATGATCCACCAGTACACATGGAGAGTAATGAGGAGGACGGATGGTGAACTTGTTGAACGAAAGGCAGTGATAGACTGTGTGTGTGTGGATGAGCGAATGAGAAGACAAGTGTTGGATGCAAGAGTGTGGAGAGGGTAGGGGAATGGAGTCTCGGACCATCACTTAGTGATGGCCAAGGTAGAGCTGCAAAGAAAGTGGTTAAGGAGACGAAGGGGAAGACAGGAGGAAGCAACTCCTGTGAGAAGAGTGGAGAAATTGCAAGATAGTGAGAAAATGACAGAGTATAAGAGCATAGTGGAAGAAAGATTGGGAAGGTATGAGCTAGAGCGGATGGAAGGGGTGGAAGACGTATGTAAGATATTCATGGAAGAGATAGGCGCAGCGTGTGAGGTGGTTTGTGGAGTGAGGAGAAGATGCAAGGGTGTGCAAGGGACAGCATGGTGGAATGATGAGGTGAAACGAGCTGTGGAACAAAAGAAGAAGGCATATAGTGAATGGTTAGCGAGTAGAGGTAGGGGAGAAAATGAGAGAGAGAAGGGAGAGGTATATGTGAGCAGGAGAAGGGAGGTTAAGAGATTGGTGAAGGAGAGTAAGAAGAAAGTGGATGAAGAGTTTGGGAGGAATCTGAGTGTGAAATGGAGGGAGAGTAAGAAATTGTTTTAGAAGGAGGTAAAGAAAGTAAGGCAGTGTGAAAGGGGAAATAGCAGGAGAGTGAAAGATAGGAATAATAGATTGTTGGTGGAGAAGAGAGAGAAACTGAGGAGATGGAAGGAGCACTTTGAGGATTTGTTGAATGTAGAGAGTGAGAGCAGTGCGAGTATAAGTGGTTGGGGAATGGCTGGGAGAAGAAGAGATGAGAGGAGGGAGGAAGAGATCAGTAGGGCGGAAGTAGTGGAAGCGATGAAGAAGATTAAGTTGGGAAAGGCCCCAGGAATTGATGGAGTGTGTGGTGAAATGCTTAGGTATGGGGGTGAGATTGTTGTGGATTGGATATGGAAGTTGTATAGATTGGCTTGGGAAGAGGGAAGGGTTCCAGAGGACTGGAAATCAGGTATAATTGTTCCTTTATACAAAGGAAAAGGGGAGAGAGAAATATGTGGTAACCATAGGGGTATTTGCCTACTTAGTGTGACTGGTAAAATATATGGTAGAATACTCATTGATAGGGTTAGGCATATGACAGAGGAGCTAGTTGGAGAAGTACAAGGAGGATTTAGGAAGGGAAAAGGGTGTGTAGATCAGATATTTGTTCTAAGATGTTTAGTGGAGAAGTATCAAGAGAAGGGAAGGAAAGTGTATGCTGCCTTCATGGACTTGGAGAAAGCTTATGACAGAATAGATAGGCAAGGTATGTGGAAGGTATTAAGAATATATGGAGTGGAGGGGAAATTTTTGAGTGCTGTGAAGAGTATGTACGAGGGAGCTAGGGCTGCGGTGCGAGTGGATGGTGAGCTGAGTGAGTACTTTGATCTCAATGTGGGACTGCAACAGGGTTGTGTGATGTCTCCATGGTTGTTTAATATATACATGGATGGGGTTGTAAAGGAGGTGCAGGGTAGAGTAGTGGATGTGGGGGTGGCTCTAATGAATGAGGGTGAGATTTGGAAGCTTCCGGTGTTGCTGTTTGCTGATGATACAGTACTGTTGAGTGAAGATGAATGGGAGTTGCAAGGTTTGGTGAATGAATTTGGGACAGTGTGTGGGAGGAGGAATCTGAAAGTTAATGTAAACAAAAGTAAAGTTATGGTGTTTGAGAGGAATGAAGTCACAGAGTGTGCAGTGAGGTTGGATGGTGAGGATATGGAGAATGTGAGTGCATTCAAGTACTTGGGTAGTGTGATGAGTAGGGATGGAACTTTGGGGGATGAAGTGCATGAAAGGGTACAGCAGGGAAGGAAGGTTGTTGGTACACTGAAAGCAGTGTTGAGAAATAGGGAGGTGAGTATGGAAGTTAAGAAGTCACTGCATGATAGTATTGTGATCCCTACCCTGACGTATGGAAGCGAGGCATGGACCTTGCAAGAGGGGAACAAGTCAAGAGTGAGAGCAGTGGAAATGAGTTACTTGAGAGGAGCATGTGGAGTGACGTGGAGGAACAGGTTGACGAATGAAGAAGTGAAGGAATGCTGTGGGGTGGATGTGGATGTGGTTCAGAAGATTAGGAGAAATACATTGAGGTGGTTTGGACATGTGTAGAGAATGGAGAATGAAAGACTGACTAAGAGGGTGTATGTAGGGGAGGTGGAGAGAGGGAGAGGGAGAGGTAGACCAAGGATGAGGTGGAGGGATGGAGTTGAGAGGTATATGAGGGAGGGGGGGGTGAGTTGGGGGGAGGGTAGTCAAATGGTGGGTGACAGAGCGACTTGAAGGCGTTTTGTCTGCGGCCACCCTTTGCAGGATTAGGGCGTCGGGCTATAGATAGATAGATACTGTATATACCTGTATATATATATATATATATATATATATATATGCTGTATATATACTGTATATATACTGTATATATATATATATATATATATATATACAGGTATATATATACAGTAATCACTCTAATATCCGGACGCCCAATAACCGAACATCCCCACTAACCGAACCTTATCGTCCTGGGATCAAACATTCCCAAAATGGTCCGGAAAAAAAAAAAAAAAAAAATCGATTTTTTGCCGTCCGTAATTTGAACTTGCCGCGCGCGCCGCGTGAGAGCATTGTTTTGGTTCGTCATTCCTCCGACGTCCGATAGAGCGCCGCTGCATCCTCCCCACTTCCCGCCCGTCTCTCACCGCGACTGGACCTACGCTCTTCGCCATGGCTGCCCACGTGCTCGCTTTTGTGGTGGTGCCGTACTTGCTGCAAGGCCTCCTGCTGCTCTCTGCCCTCCTCTTAGTGTGTGTGATGATGGCCCCGCCTCCTGAGAAAAGGAAGAGAGTGGTGTTGACTCTGGAGAAGAAACGGGAGATATTGGAGAAAGTTGATGCGGGTTGGTCTTCTTCACGCATTCTCCGCGAGGTTAACCTGGCCCGGTCAACTTTGTTCGATATCAAGCGTTCCCGAGACAAGCTCATGCAGTACATGGCTGACTTCTCGTCGAGAAGCAAACGCAACGTGGAAAGGAAGGTTATGTTTACCCCCAAGTTTGCAGAAATCGACCGATCCACGTTGATTTGGTATCGACAGCAACGTGCAGCTGGTGTGATGGTACGTGGAACGGAGCTGAAGGCTGCTGGTGAGAAGTTTGCAAGGCTTCACGACGCCCTAGACTTCAAGACATCCGAGGGTTGGCTCTTTGCGTTCAAGTTGCGACATGGCCTTACTAACCGTAAAGCACATGGCGAAGCACTGGGCGCTAATGATGATGGAGTTGACGAGTTTCGGCACAAGGTGAAAGGCTTGATCGTCAGGGAGGGCCTCACTCTCGGTCAAGTCTATAACGCAGACGAAACTGGCCTATTCTATCGCTCGGTGCCAACGAACACTCTAGCCCATGAGACGGAGAAGCGTGTACCTGGCCGCAAGCTTTCTAAGGAACGGATATCTGCTTTGTGTTGTGCCAATGCTAACGGCATGCACCGGCTTAAGCCCGTTATTGTTGGCCATGCAAAGCAGCCTCGGTGCCTTCGTGGGGTGATGGATGTCCTTCCTGTCGTATGGTACCATTCTTTGAAAGCATGGTTCACAGCTGTGATTTTCAAAGACTGGTTTCACCGTCACTTCGTCAAGGAGGTCATCCAGTACCAGACGAAGACACTGGGAATTCCTCTCGACCAGGTAAAGGCTCTCCTTCTCCTCGACAATGCACCTGCCCACCTGTGCGACAAGGACTTGGTTGCTGAGAATGGCCGTATTAGGTGCATGTTTCTGCCACCTAATACGACTGCTCTCATTCAACCCATGGACCAAGGAGTGATCGTGGCAACAAAGCGCCTGTACCGTCGGATGTTCCTGGACAAGGTGATGGTTGTTCTTGAGGACGAGGACGAGCGCAGGGAAGGACGTGACACTCGAGGCAAGCGGACTTTGGAAAACCTTCGCCGCTACAACATCAAGTCTGTGCTGTACAACTGGGCTAGTGCATGGAAGGAAGTCCCTGTGAAAACTCTTGAAAATGGTTGGTCTCGTCTGCTTCTCGGAACAGATGTGGAGTACGATTTCCTAGGGTTTGACGTGGATGACTTCCATGCACGGCTACGTACGCATGGCGACGATGTTGATGTGGACGATGTTCGTGAGTGGTTGGACGACGACGAGGGCGATCCTGGATATCAGACGTTGTCTGATATCGAGATCGCGTCTTCGGTTGCTGGTGTCAGTCCCGAACTTGAAGATTCCGACGACGAAGGCGATGATGATGCGGACTCCTCTCAGCAGGACACTACTCCAGCCATCCCCAAGCTGAGCGCACTCCGGAAACATCTAGAGTTCGTCCTAGACTACCTGGAACACCCGGACTGTGACAGGGAGATGGGGCCCTTGGGACTCGTGGAGGAAGTGCGTGCTTTCCGGCAGCGCATCATCAATCGCCAGAATCGTCGGTCCTTGCGTCAGTCAACGATTGACAGTTTTTTCAGGCCCGTGACCCCAGCTGTGCCAAGCCCTGGTTCCACTCCGTTGCCTCCCCAAGACAGGCCCTCATGCTCCGAGCCACAGCCCAGCACATCAGCTACAGTGGAGTCACCGCTCGATGTGAGTTTGCGGCTATCTTCAGAGTCTTCTGTAGTCGGTACGCCATCACCACGACCCACCGATGCACCCCTTGGTCGCCTGCCAGTGATACTCTCGGACTCTGACAGTGAATAAACAGCAAGAACTTCTCCACTAGACCACACGGGAATTTTGAGTGTTGTGCAGTGAAAAAAACGGTGTGTTGTGTTAAGGTTTTCAAAATGAGAGAAAAGACTCAGTGGAAACAAAATTTAACTTAACTAACCTTCTTTGTTTTGGCTTTAGAAATTGAAAAGATTGGGAAAAGTTTATGTGCAACACGAAAGTTAACTGGAACATTATTTGGACTAAAGTGAACACTGTGAAGAGAATGGACTTCTGTGTGTTATTGACTAAGTTCAGTGCAAGACTTCAGGAAGAGTGTACTGCAAGTGCTTCAGGAAATCGTTCTTACTGTCAGAGTCCGAGAGGAGGCGGTTATTCATCGAGGTGGCCAGGGACTTGCTGTAAGTAGCCAGAATGTTTCATATTGTACTTTTTTCCATACTATACTTACCAGAATGTGTCATACTGTACTTTTTTCCATACTATACTTACCGCATGCATGTGCAGTAGGAATGTGTTTTTCAGAGTTAGGTTCGGTTGGGGTCCATAAGTACCAGAATGTTTATTAATGTATGAACATACTTCTAAACCCTCATTTTATGTTTCTTTTGCATATATTTCAGTCATTTATGTGCCTTATTGGTGTGATTTGGGTGTTAAATAGGTGCTATGCATGTCCGGAGGGAGTTGTATAGGTGTTTCTCTGAGTTAGGGTCCATAAGTACAAGTCCATAAGCTGGGGCCCAATATCCGGACGAAACCAATATCCGAACCTACCGATGGCTCTATTGATCCGGATATTGGAGGGGTTACTGTATATATATATGTAGTTGGAGAAGAACAGGGAGGCTTTAGGAAGGGAAGAGTCTGTGTAGATCAGATATTCATTCTTATATCTTTAGTGGAAAAGTTTCTAGAGAAGGGAAAGAAGTTGTATGTGCCTTTCATGGATTTGGAGAAAGCATATGACAGGGTGGATAGGCAAGGATTGTGGAAGGTATTAAGAATATATGGAGTAGATGGGAAGTTGTTGAATGCTGCGAAGAGTATGTATGATGGTGCTAAGGTTGCAGTGCGTGTGGATGGTGAACTGAGTGAATTTTTCTTTTTGAAGGTTGGGTTGAAACAGGGATGTGTCTTGTCTCCATGGTTGTTCAATCTGTACATGGATGGGGTAATAAAAGAGGTACAAGGTAGGGTAGTGGATGTTGGAGTGGCCCTGGTGAGAGAGGTTAGTGTTTGGAAACTCCCTGTACTGTTGTTTGCAGATGATACTGTGTTGTTGAGTGAATACAAAGGGGAGCTGGAAGGCTTGGTGGATGAGTTTGGGAGAGTGTGTAAGAAACGAAATCTAAAGGTGAATGTAGGGAAGAGTAAAGTGATGGTCTTCGAGAGAGGTGAAGTCAGTGAATGAACAGCGAAGTTGGATGGTGAGGAATTGGAAAATGTGAGTACGTTTAAGTACTTGGGCAGTGTGATGAGTAAGGATGGAGGTTTGGAGGGTGAAGTGCTTGAAAGGGTACAGCAGGGAAGAAAGGTTGCTGGTTACTTGAAAGCAGTGATAAGAAACAGGGAAGTGAGCATGGAAGTGAAATAATTACTACATGACAGTATTGTGATACCAACTCTAACGTATGGAAGTGAAGCTTGGATGTTGTTGGAAAGACACAAGTCAAGAGTGAGAGCAGTGGAAATTAGTTATTTAAGAGGAGCCTGTTGAGTCACATGGAGAGACAGGCTGACAAATGAGGATATAAAGGAGCGTTGTGGATGTGGATGTGGATGTGGATGTGGATGTGATAGGAAGTGTTAGGAGGAATACACTGAGGTGGTTTGGCCACGTGGAGAGGATGGAGGGTGAAAGACTGACGAAGAGAGTGTATGTGAGTGAGGTGGAGAGGGGGAGTGGGAGGGGAAGGCCGAGGATGAGATGGAGGGATGGGGTGGAGAGATATGTGAGAGAGTGGGGTGTGAGTTGGGAGCAGGGCAGTGAAATGGCAAGGGACAGGGCGACATGGAGGTGATTTGTTTGTGGCCACCCCGAACGGGATTGAGGCGTCTGGCAATATATATATATATATATATATATATATATATATATAGATATAGATATATATATATATATATATATATATATATATATATATATATATATACAGGTCTCCCTCGTTTTACGATTGTTATGCGTTCCTAGAAAGGGAATCGTAAACCGAAATATCGTAAAGCGAAATTAAGGTTTAATGGGAAAAATAGGGATGCGTTCATGGACTCATGTATAAGGAACCCAAGACCCATACAAGTGATCTAATATGCAATAATAATGATGATGTTTTATGTATTGTAGTGCATCTGAATCACATATGTATGTATATTTGCAAACATAAAGACATGAAATAGCAAAAACAACATGAAATACAGCTGTACTGTACTGTAATGTACTTTTATGTACCCTCCTACTGTACTGTAGCTCTGTCCACCCTTAGTCGGTCCCCCCCGAGGCTGGAGGATGTAATGCCTTAATGTCTTCTCCGATGCTAGGAGACATCCTGGGCCAAAGCCCATCACTCATCAACACAAGAGGTGGAGAGGGAGGAAGCAGGGGTGGTGGAGGTTTGGGTGGCAGGGGTGCATGAATCAGGAGAATGAGAGGTGGTGGAGGTGGAGGTTTGGGCGGGTATGCCATGCAACTCTCAGCTGATCTGCCTGTGAGCACGGGATTTCCACATGTCCAATCGTAAATGCGAGGGAGCTCAATTGTAAAATGAACACTTGGTACTAAAGGATCGTAAATGCGATACAGCGTAAAATGAGGGAGACCTGTATATATATATATATATATATATATATATATATATATATATATAAAACAAAAATATATATATATATATATATATATTTATATAAATAACATATATATATATATATATATATATATATATATATATATATATATACAGAATATTAAATTGTCTGTATATTTATAATAGATTGGAGAGTGGATACAAGGAGAGTGTGGACGCAGTGATGAGTAGTCATTGTGTTACCACTATGCAGGGCCGTGGGAGGCTGTTCATCAGGTATGCTCTTAACAACAAGTGTCTCCATGTTCCTGTTGAAATTATGGTAAGTTCTGTTTACCAGTAAAGTACCGTACCTTTCATGTGCCTTGCACTGGCAGTGTATCATAGTTATTGAGTTACAAATATGTTGTACAAGTTATGTCATTTGTAGTACTTATGCCTTCTGAGGTATGCATATGTGGCTCTTCACACCATAGTGTGAAAACCAACTGTTTCTTTTGCTGAAACACCTTCAGCTTGCTGCCATTCCTTTATTTCTTAATCCGTTTGTTTCACACTTGGGACACTTGGTCCATAGGAAAATACCCCCAGACAGTTTTCATTCTTACTTCTTTCTTTAAGAAAGGTTTTAAGGGATCTTTGTATGTGGCATATGTTAGGAGTGCAGTGTTGTATGGTAGTGAGACGTGGCAGTAAAGGAAGAGAATATTCGCAGGCTCAAATGTGCAGAAATGGCAGTGATTAGGTGGATGTGCAGTGCATGCCTGAATGCGCTGAGGGGGCCAGGTTTACGATGGAAGAGGTGAGAGTTGGGATGGGACAGGAGTGTATTGGTGTTGTGATGAGGAGAGTTAGATTGAGATGGTTGCAGCATGTGGAGAGGATGGGGATGATAATTGGGTGCAGAAAATGAGACGTATTAACGTTAGGGATAGGGTTGCGAGAGGTAGACCGAAAAAGACCTTGGATAAAGTCATTGAGTGTAACCTCAGGGATAAGGAACTGAATGGGGCAGCTGCCAGAGATTGAGCGACTTGGAGAGCTTCCATTCGGTGACCAAGGCCAATGCATGTAAGCATGTTGGAGCCTTTTAAAACGATAATGAAAAGTCATGTCATACAGACACAAATACTGTATTGTTTCCTATGTTCTTGCATGTTCATTAACCACTGAGAGATGGATGCCCGCACATACCAACTGAGGATACTAGGGCCAAAAAGACGGGTGTCCACATATGCGGTCACGCCCCACCCCTCCCCAACATCCAAACCCCCCCTATCCACCCCACCCCCCTACCACCACACCCACACACCATCCTCCATCCCCACCCTCAAACTCCCACTGTCCCCAACTCCCCAAACCCCCCCACCACCCCAACCCCCCCACCACCTCTAATCCCCACCTTCCCACCATTGCCACCCTCCCCCCCCAGCCCCCCACTGCTCACCCCCTACACTCCCAATAACCCCCCCCATCCCCAACCACACCCCACCACCCCCATTGCCTGCCCACCCTCTGTGCCCCTAACAACCCCCTCATCCCCCCAATTGTCCGCACCACCCCCCCACTCCCCCATCATCCCCCACCACCCCCTGTCCCCCACCCCCTACCCCTGCCACCCCAACCCCCTACCCTCACCACCCCAAGCCCCTGCCCACTACCCTCCCCCACCCCTCACACCCCCATCCCCCAAACCCCCACACCCCCAAAATCCCCCACACCCCCAAAACCCCCCACACCCCTAAAACCCCCCACACCCCCAAACCCCCCCACACCCCCCAAACCCCCCCCACACACCCCAAACCACCCCAGCCCTCCAACCCCCACTGCCATCTGCACCCCCTACCCACCCCAACCCCCTCCCCACTACCCACATCCCACCCCCCATTTCCCACCCCCATCCATCACCCTCCCACCCTCACCCTACCCCCCAACCACCCTCACCTCCCCCAACCACCCAGCCTCCCCCCCCTGCACCACCCCACAACCCCCCCACCCCACCCCCAATACCACCCACAAACCCCCCCACCATATCTCACCTGCTGATTATGCCTGTCTTGAGCATATGTCAAAACATTTTGGTGTCTGTTTTTTAGGGGTTAATCATCATGGCAGTTTGCATAGAAGTATGTCAGCTGTACTACAGCTGTGTGGAGACCATCCTGCATTCCTTTGGGAATGTTGGCAACCTTTAATTATTGAATAGTTTTGCCACTGACAGGTTTTTAGTACTGTACAGGTACTGTACTATCAAATTACCTGTGTCCTAGCTTTTGTTGTGCTTCCTTTTGTTAGCATGTTCCTACACAGTTTGAAGAAAATAAGGTATCTAGAATACTTTGTCTTAACTATAATCTATCTGTTTCATTAATTGTAGGAAAGAACTCTGAGTATCATCTTTATTGTATTCAGATTTGAGTGAAACATGTGGAGCAATATCATAGAAAATCAGGGTCATAGGTCTTTGATAAAATACAGAAAGTACTATTCTTTTACTCTATGTACTCATAGTATATATTTATTCTTTTTTGTTCATTGTTCATTCTTCTCACTAAAATGTAGACCATTGTACATATAACATATATAAGAAAATTGATTACCTGCTTTAATCCCCAAATTGATGCCTGTATAGACTGAACAGTGTTTTGGTATATTCAGGTTAGGACAAAAAGCCCAGAGAGCATCTATTATGAAGATTCCATTATTGGAAATGAAATCCTTGGCGAAATCTTCCTGAGTCTGCTGTATCAGTGTTCCCATATAAGCTTTGAACTGCAACTGGACAATGCTTCTTTTCTGGATGAGACTTGGCACCTCCCCATCTACCAACATTATCAGCTGGTACCCTGCAGGGACCTTGGTATATACTTGGGGTAAGATAATAGTGGAGTATTTCATATTTAAATATCATATCATCATTTGGTTTTCATATGGTGAAAAAATAACTCCTTATGATAGGGAATGGTTGCTTGTCATTACCCCCTAGTTTGAAATTTGTCAGTAAGGAAGAGCTTAATGGATTAACTCTTGCCCTGGTCCTTATATATTTAACACTGTTAATGGTGATTGGTAGATCCACAGTTTATTAAATATATTGATCCATCCATCCATCATCCATCTTACATTGCTCCATGAGGAGTGTGGAAGCCCAGGGCTAGGCTACTTGGTCATGACATTTAAGATGAGATTACAATATATTTGGTATTACAGTGACACCTCTGTGCTGTACCTAACACTTGGGCACTGTGTTGGCAATTTCTAGCTCATCCTAATTTAACATGTAAAAAAAAAAAGAAGAGAGAGAAATTTACATTGAACTTCTCATTTGCCCAATAATGGTCCTCAGTTTATAATGTGTAGTCTTCAATTTACTGAATGTGATACCTGCTTAATAAGGATTTTTTTTTTTTTTTTTCTGAAATGGAGATTTTTTAAATGGTGATTTCAGTGTACTTTCACCTGTAAGAATTCAACTAGTTCAGTAAATTGAGGATTTACCATCTTACTCATTTGTGATGCATAATTACCAAGTAACAAACTGCTTACTAACAAGTAATATGTATACTAACATTGCACTATTTTACCGTATATAAGAAGTATGATAAGTAGTATTAATGAAAAGTGTTGCAAGTGTATAAATGTTAAAGTAACCAGCTCAGCATTGATCTGGTGCATGAATTCTAGAGATGAATTGTGCGCAGCCTGTGACTATATATATATCCCTCTAACATACTTCTCACCATTCAGTAATAGGTTTACTTACTGCTGTAGTGTTTAGTCTACTATACATTATTGTGCCAGCTGTTCACTGCACTACTAAAGAGAGCATATGACTTCATCTACTGAAGTGGTAAGGCCTCATCCCATTCTCTGTTCTCCAGTCTCTCTCTCTCTCTCTCTCTCTCTCTCTCTCTCTCTCTCTCTCTCTCTCTCTGTCAGCGCTTCTATCATAATAACGCTACGCCAGCTAATTGGTGCAGTCTGTTTCTTTTTGAAAAGATCTTGTGTGTGTATAAATATTTGTATCTATATCTATATCTATATATATCTATATCTATCTATCTATCTATCTATATATATATATATATATATATGGAGGCTCTGTGGTACAGTGGTAGTGTGCGTTTTCGTACACTGAAGAACGAGGGTTCACTCCCTGCCAAGGTAATAAACTTTGGGAGTGTTCTTCTGGCCATGTACTGCATTGGCGGACACAAGGGGTGTTGTGATTGAACCAGTGTTGCATACTATAAAAATATTCTTGCACCCAGTCGGCTTGCACGGGCCGATTACACTTGGTTCACAGACTACACACACATCCAAAGCCACTCCAACACCACAATTACACTTACAAGCACTTCTCACCCTACATACAATCTCTATTAGACAGCCTAACCCACTTGGTAGAGATATATTGGCTGTATCGTCCCCACTTCGGTAAGGATAGGCCGGTCCTGCAGTGGACACTCAAACGGCTGATAAGATGAGAGAGATATATATATATATATATATATATATATACACACACATATATACACATATATATATAGAGAGAGAGAGAGAGATATAGGTAGATGGACAGATAGATAGATAGATTGATAGATAGATAGATACAGTATTTTTTCATCATCATGTAAACTTTCAGTTATCCATTATAATTCAGCCAAGCTCTACGCCGAATAACATGAAATGCCAGATATTGCATAGTACCCCCCATCAACTCAACATTCAATGTTGCGCTGGATGTGCTACAATCCGTCTCGGCCCTCTATCCTAAGAACTTTCCCTTGAGTAAAAAATGAAATCTAAGCATAAAATACAATAAAATAATGATACAGAAGAGTAATTTAGTAATGCTGCACCGGTTGGCTGCCAATTACGTGTAGGTTGATATGCCTCAACGCCAAATATTGCATAGAACTGCTGATTATGTCCCATTTTGGTGCCAGATATTGCATAATTTTGTCGGATAGTGCTTTAACAGAGCCGAGCCAGCAATGTAGGATAATGTGACGACGGATAATTGAGAGTTTACTAACACATGCACCTACAACTGTGTGTGCACGTGCACGCACCCCCCCCCCCCACACACACACACACAATTCCTTGGTTATCGCACAGAATTGGTGCTGGAACATGGCGTAATGAATACACAGAGCCTAAGGGATTTATCTTATTTGGTACCAGGCACTCCAAGTGCAAGCCCAAGTTTTTCTTTTTACACCAATTTAGACCCAACAGATACATTTAGATCCTTATGGTAGACTGTATCAGAAACACACATAAGCATGGTTAGGTTAAAAGAAAGTACTGTAATGAAAAGGGCACAGTAAGGAAGAAACGTGTACCACAGAGACTTGACATGAGTTTTAGGTAAGGGGTTCCAAGGGTAGGGGTTGAGATTTATTGGTCTCCACGATCTGGGATTAACTTCTCGAGTAGGCTTCATCTTTGAATCCCTCAGAGACATCAGAAACCACAGACACCATATCATCATTGTCGGCAGAAGCCAACACAAGCACATGATAATTTTTTTTTTTTTTTTTTTTTTTTTTTTTTTAATAGCCAAAAAATGCACTATGACAACAGGAGTGCAGACTTTCATCTTACATTGATAACAAAAACTGTTATAACCACATGCGCTATAACCAAGGGAAGTTCTTCGTTATACACTTGCCCATCACTTTAAATCATTGAATAGGAGGCAGACACTAGCGAAGCAGTAAGTAGACACTCACCTCTCTGGTAACTGTGTGTGGGAGGGTGGTGACGGGAGGAGGAGGGGTAAAAGTCATCAGCTCCTCTAACCCTCCTTTTCCCATGAGGTTACCCTTCTCACACCTAGGTACTAGACTGTTGAGCGTCTAGTTCTTCATTAGCACTTATCTCACACTTAGAGATACAGCATGGTGGATGAGTGCATAATGCAGTACTTTCTGCAAGTGTACATACTACCTCAACTGTTGGGATATAGGGCAGGCTACACCACTTGATCCTGCATACTGCTGGCCAAGAGCTGCACCTTGCATTGCTGTGTTCAGTTAATAATGGTAGTGCTTGGGTTTTTTACTCTCTGTTTACCTCAGACATATGTTACTTATAATAGCTGAGTATTGCAAGCCAGAGCTGAAAGTCTTTACCCACCATCTAGGGTATTGTTACCGAGCTGTAGTTCTGTGGTCTGCATTGAGTAAGTTTTATATTTAAGTTAGGTAACTTTTCCTTGACCTAACATGACCTAACCCAGCCCTTCATCATCTTGCATGCAGTCACGTGAGCGGGAGGGCAGTGGTGGTGAGGGTGGAGGAGGGCAGCGTTGCAGCAGAGGATGTAAGCTGTGCTAATAACTTACAAATGCATTCTTCGTAGTTATACCTTCTCTGTGGGCCTAGATATTACACAGATTATTACTCCAGTTCTTATTCAGCTCATTTTACTTTTAAGAGTGCCTGTATTCATCATAATTTCAGTTCCATCAGTCATATGGGATGGGAAGGTCCACAGCACTTTTTTTTCTCTCTCTTTCTCTATCATTGTGGCCATGAATCAGAAGAAAAAAGAAACCTGAGCTACAATTTACCTTCCTTTAATGGGATAAGAGATACAAAGCTGCAAACCATATGAGTATGGGGGATGGGATCATCGTATTTCTTTTCCAGTACAATAAGGAGAGTTTACCAGCCTCCCATTCCTGTCCTGTTTAGTCATATTTTTCACAAAGTCCAATGTAGGGAATATATGGGTGGCATTCTTTCTTTCCTACCACCAGGGATCTTGTTTTTGCATTTTTTCTGTATCATGGTGTCACCAGTTGGTAGGTGGTGGCGACTATCATCCACTCACTTGATGTAGTGCCGACTATCATCCACTCACTTGATGTAGTGCCACCTACTTCTTCCTTCACATTTTTCATTCTCTTTCTGTGTCTGTCCTCCTTTCTTCCTATTTCTCCCATCTTTCCTTCCACATTTTATTACTCTTTTGTCCTGTTCAGGTGGCTTTACATTGAGTGACGAGCCTGATGGTTTCCTGTAAGCAAGGAAACCATTTACACCACTGGGTGGTAACCATGTAACAAACCTATACGTGTTCCCTTTGTGTCAACAAGTGGGTTGATGGAGGGTTAGCACCCCTCCCCATGAAACGACTAACCCAAAGACAAATGGTCACCCCTTATGTGATTATGGCGTCTGGCTATAGATAGCTAGGTAGATAGTGTCACCACCTCAGTTTGTTCTCCTTATTGTGTAAATACCATGTTTTTCAGTACCAAATTTTTTCCAGTGATGTTCACCTAAGGACCATGGCATCTTCATCTTTGTCAAGCTGTCAATGTTAAAAATTTAAAGCAGTTTATAAAAGCACAGTTAATTCATTAGCTTGTCCTGATGAGTACATACGTTTGTGTGATAGTTTTATTAGGTAAATTAAGAGGTAATGATAACTGGTAGTAAGTTCTAATATGTGTCATGATTTTTAAATATGCCGGTATAATTTTTTTCTAGGACTACAGTTAGATGCAACAAAAATAGTGCTGATTATAGAGCTAATAAGGGTAGCATCCTATATAGTGCTGTTATGGTAAAGTGATGCAAAAGCTTCAGTCAGTACAAATTCTTTGTGATGCTTTACAGATTATGGTAGGATATTGATAGGGTGGAAGGTGTATAATTAATTGAAATGTTATCAGGTATTGGCAGCATGAAGGCTGTTGGTATTATAGCTATACTGTATTCAGATCCAGTTTTTTTTTTTTTTTTTTTTTTTTTTTTTTTTTCTAAAGTAACCAAGAGATGGATGAATAAGCTTTTAGATTGCTGGCTTAGTTTTAAGATTCAGTTGTTACAGGTTTGTTCCTCTTGCAACAGAACAAGCTAGAAGTTGGTGACATCATCGCAGGTGTGTTTGGGACCTGCATCCATGGGTGGCGACGTGGGCGTGTGTCCTCACTTCTACGACAGAAAAAGGGCCTCCCAATTTCTCTCAAGGTTATTAAGGTTTGTAAACCTTTCTCATTGTAATAGTCATAGCCACTAATTGATGATATGTACCCATTTGTTGCAATCATCATTAAAGATCAGTTTATCTTACCTTCTGACATACAGAACCAGCCTCACACCATCTTCCATAACAGTACCACCATCCACTTGAGTGATAATCATTTTAATTTTAACCACATTCATTGTTAGTCCTTTTGACTCCATTCCATTTCTCTGCTTCCTATATCACTCTAATGTCTGCCTCTTGTTTTGTATGGTCAGCACAAAGTCATCGGCACACAACAACTTCCATTTGCATATCTGTCCTTGCTCTTCAGGGTCATGATGCACAGGGTGTGGTGTTCCCTGGGGTGGTGCCTCTGCTGCGAAGATTGCAGGTGGATGTGGAGGAGCTGCAGGAAAAGTTCCAAGGCGAAGCACTAGCTGAGACTTCAGATACACCACACATTCCTAGCCTCGGGTATGATTTGCTCTCCTTTTAACACTCTGACTCCTCATAGCCATTTTATACCTTTTGTTCTCTAACACCATAATCAGGGATAGTGAAAGTACTTTGGTCTGTGCTGCGATGACATCTAACAGTAGTAAGCTGCTCTTTTCATACTGTGGTGAAAGCTACTAAAAAATCTTGTTACATCACAGGAATTTCATAATTTAATATATTATATTTCAATCAATCAATCAATCATTTCCTGTGGCACCCTCGGGGATGCATAGGGCCTCGATGAACTCACACCACCACATCCTATCTTGTGCTAACTCCTCAAGATCTCCCCAACACTCATCTCCAGCTTCCCGTCTCATTGTCCTCACCCACGTCTCTTTTGGCCTTCCTCTACCTATTATATTTACCTTTTTTTTTTTTTTTTTTTTTTTTTTTTTTTGGGTAGGAATAATAGCTAAGTTGATGATGATGATAAATATTGTATTTGACAAGCATGCTAGACATAATTCTCTGAATTTACTACACTGGTATTCAAGAATATAGCTAACCTGTTTGACTGATTTATCCTGTTGATTTTATTCAGCCCTGTAGATAGTTTGCAAATGAGAAGTTAGAATATACAGTACAGTATATATATATATATATATTTTTCTATGTGTCCGACTCTGGGCAAAGGCTTCAGGGCCTATACCAAGGCCCAGTAGTCCCTACTTACACACCTCCGCATGTCACAACTTTGTCGCTAACACCCACCATCAATATTGAATACATGCTAGGGCTGTCTCATACAGGACTTGTGTAGTGGTATTAGCAAGGGTATAGATTTCATTAACCCTCCACTACAAGGCTGCTCTCCAATGCTGAATAAAATCATCCTATTGAAAAAAATAAGATATTGTTGTTGTGCTATCCCAGTCTGTCCGATTGAGCAGACCCAGCAGCTGCAGGCAAGCAACTGTAAAATACAGCATCAGCTTAGGGGTTAACTTATTCCATGGCAGAGGTCAGAGTGTGGAATACCTTGGAAGCTTATCTGTGGGTGGATCGGGTGATGTGACACACATAGAGCATGCTGTGGCTGCGGTGGTGAGTCAGGAGAGGCAAGCCGTCCCAGTGGCCCTCATTACGGGAGAGATCGGCGTGCAGACACTCCTCTCCACCAATAGAAAGGTAATGGAAGGCTGCTGTGATTATCTGCACTGTACTGATATTCGTTGTTCTAAGTAAGGGGTTGTGTTCTAAAATATCACAGGTCCATTCCTGTGGTCCTCAATATAGGAGGGACCAGTATCCAGACACTTTTCACCACCAACTGAAAGGAAAGGGGAGGCTGTGGTGATAGTCTGTACTATACTGATTTTCATTATTGTAAGTAAGGGATGTGTTCAGAAATATCACAAACTGTTTCTTTGCATCTCATCACAAGAGAAATTGGTGTCCAGACGCTTGTCATTACCAGTTGGAATGTAAAGGGATGCTGTGGTAATTATCTGCCCAGGATTGGCAGTCACCAACATAAGTCAGTGATATGTCCTAAAATATCATAGCTTTTTTCCATGTGAGTGGTACTGTAAGCTGAGGGAATTGGCAGATCAGCTACACAGAAAAAAAAAAAAATTTTATATGTAGTTTTTCTGTAATTTGCTTGAACTAACAGAGGGAAGAAAAGCATCCAAAGAAAGGAACTGATGGTGGGAACTTTCACATTATGTGTGAGGGATTTATTTTGAAATATCACAGCCTTTGAGACACTGTTGTTACTGTAAATTGCGGGAAGATGGCAGATCAGCTCCTTAAGTAAATGAAGTTATGAGACTGCTTTTTTTTTTTTAATGAGGATTTAGAAAAAAAAAGTCAAAGGGGTGACTTATAAAACAGACAATATGTAATACATTATTCACCTCTTCATTACAGTGATATTGCTGCCACCATATTGAACTAATTTTAAGAGAGACCCATTGTAGGTTATGGGGTAACAGAATCTCTTGTTTACCCAGTCACTGTGATAACACTTTTCTTTTCTTTTTCATGGGTCACGTGTTATGTTATAGCTGTAAATTTTAAAGTGCTGTCTTTGAGATACAGAAATTTACCCCTTTACCATGGGGAAACCTTTTCTAAATTGATTAACATTTTATAGTGATATTAAAGATACTGTACTGTATAAAAAAATGTCATCATACAAAATAACTAATGAAAATTGTTTCCAACCTCCTCATTACATGAAACCTCCATCAAGTTGAAGGAGCTGTATTTTGTTAATAAGAGAAGAATTTAATAACAATAATAATAATAATAATAATTATTATTATTATTATTATTATTATTTTTATTATTATTATTATTATAATAATACTGTAATAATAATATTAATAATAATAGCAATAATAATACAGTAATAATTGGTGGTAGGTGGGGACACTTACCATCCACTCACTCAGTGTAGTGTCTGCCCTTTCCTCTCGTCCTTCCTTCTTCTTTTGTCTTTCCTTCATTCTTTCCACTTCCTTCTGCTTATCAGTGACTTTACACTCCCTCTTCTGTCTTTCTTTCCTTCATTCTTTCCCCTTCCTTCTGCTTATGGGTGGCTCTACACTGAGTGACAAGCCAAATGGTTTCCTGTACACCAGGAAACCATGTGCTACACTGGGGAACTATACTGTACAACCAAATTATGGCATCTGGTGGTTTAGCGGGGAATTAAGGTGCTTCAATCGGATTGATCCTGTGTAGGTTTATATCCAAGGGGTAATTGGGGTTTATTGCTCACGTAATGCCACTCAGGGATGAGTGAGGCCGGTCACTCTCACTTAAATGTCAGGACCAACTTGCCTAGCCCTGGGTTCCTACTCTCTGTTATGGGGTGACATTGGATTGCATTATGGATGGGTGGATGGATAATAATAGAGAGTACTCACAGAGCCATACCTCCGCCAATGCCAGTAAAAAGGATCTTGATCTGGATCCGGATCCTTGAAGATACTGGGTGGAATACATAGGATCCAAATCTGCCCCCATATTTAATCAATTGTTCCTTGACCCATGGCCCACTCTTCCACAAAATTTTATTGAAATTTATTGAGAACTTCAGGAGGTATTGTTTTGGGATACACAGGATCTGGATCCGGATCTGGATCTGCCCCCAAATTTAATCACTTCTTTCTTGGCCCATGGCTCACCCATCCACAAAATTTAATTGAAATTCAGTGAGAACTTTTGGAGATATTGTGTGGGAAACAAAAGATCTGGATCCGACCCAAAATTTGATCATTCTTTCTTGGGCCATGGCCCACCCTTCCACAAAATATAATTAAAATTCACTGAAAACTTTTGGAGACGTGTGGACAAACAAACAGACAAACATAAGTGAATACATAACCTCCTCCAACTTCGTTGGTGGAGGTAATTAATATAGCTAATGAGAGCTATAAGTAGTGCTCCTAATATGAAAATTTTGTCCAAGGCTATATTAAATCATGTGGAGATTGGAAGAATGTAATATAAGATATGTCACCGGATTGGAGTGGTTAATCCTGTAATTGTTATGGGTCCACACTGGTATTGTATTCTGCTGGACATCAACATCAGGCAGTATATTTCACCCCCAAGCTATAGGCCCTGAAGCCTTTGCCCAGAGTCGGACACATAAAAAAAAAAAAAAACTCTTATCACCTAAAGCATGTAAAATCATGTTTGTTATCATGTACAGTACTATTAATTACTGTACTTTTTTGTGTGTGCATTTTACTCAACATTATTAACTTCTAAATAAATAGGTTAATAACAGTAACTAATTTATTTTTATGTTGGATGGGTCTTTCACAACCTTAGTTAATGTTGATTTAGAGTGAGGGCAAGTTTAGTTTATGTATGGAAGGTAGAGTTGTGGTTATTGAGAGACAGGGACTCTTTTCTTTGTAGTTACCCATAGGAATGCTCTCTCTCTACCCTTGAAGTAGAATTTTAGCGTGGTACTCATTTAAGGTCAGCAGGATGTTTATTGGTGAAATGCTACTGTAAGTGAAACAACTATTAGTGAGATGTACTTTTGATTCATGATTTAAAAAAAAAAAAATTCAGAATACCTGTATGAGTGATTCATAATAAAGGTTAACAGAAGACCATGCTGTAATTCATTAGCAATATAATAATGAAATAGCTTTTACAAAACAACGTTAAACCAGAACTAATTGTGCTGTATTTCTTGCTGCAGATCATTTTGAGCCACAGTTACACCGAGATATCCTCGTGTGGTCGCAGGAACGACATGCCAGAATATTTTGCTTATATTGCTGGGTATGTTAGGATTTTATTTGTCATGATAAATGTTTCATAAAAGTTCTTTTTGTACTAAACCTAATATCACTTAAAATACTTTACCCTGCCGTATCCTGGAAATAGTTTTAGTCTGTAAGCAAGAATACAATAAATATATACTTTATTTGAAATAGAGCTATGGGTGTTCAACTGAAGAAGCCAAAGAATTCATGAAAGAAATGGATGGATGAGGTATGTATGGAAATGCTCGTGACAATAGTCACTGTATACCATTTACAGCCTTGTAGTTGACAGAGTAGTCAGCTCTGCAAATGTTGCTAAAGCAACCAAGTCAAATGAAGCACACATTTGTATTGATTAATATCTGTGGATAGGAACTGAGAATTTTGAAGGTTTGATGTTAATAGTTATGCATATTGATGTTAATTTTGCCACTCAGGGACACCAGCTGTACCATATCAACGCATTTCACTTGCTTTGTCTTCAAGGCGCCTACTGTGGAGCAGGTGAGCTTGCATGTTGAGTGGCTTTAGTACTGTAGCAAGACTTTGCTAATATAGTCACCAAGATAATTCTGTTCAAAGATTATTCTTTCAAGGTCTGTCACTGAGTACCTATCTGAGTTTTATCATTTGCTGGATCCACACCTAAAATTATATAAGCCTTTTAATGCCCAGTCTGATGACACTGTTCATTTTATTCTTACAGTCACCAAACAGTTTCATTCAGCTTTGGAAAGATATTTTGAATTGGAGAAGTTAGATATGGCCTTCATTAACCCCTTCACTACAAGAACCTCACAGAATCTGAACAAAGTTATCAGTCAGTAGTTGTTACTCTTGTTTTGGCCCCAGGTACAGCCAGGGAAAGTTCTGCATTACCCACCTTTTGAAGCACTGCTGTGAGATGGGTGAATGTGAAGTAGCAGCCAGATCTCATGTGTCTGGTAACTGTGAGTGTGAAGAAGGGAGAGGCTGGGGATTGGGGGCAGAGGAGGGTTTGGTGATAGGCTGAGAATCAAGTGTAAGTTTGCGGTGTATGACTTGGACGGTGTGTTTGAGTTATTTGGTAAGGATAGATGATAATATAATGCTACCATTTTATTTAAAAAATTACATAGATGTCTGTAGAGTTAGTGTTGTCAGGAAAGTTATGGAAGTTTCCTGGATTCAGACAGAGACTTGAATGCTTTCATTCCTTCTCGACTTTAACATGAGACATTTCCCCAGGAGATATTCGTAACGATATGACGTATTTATATTTTATTTTGACTCGAAAAGAGCGATTTTGTATATATATATATATATATATACTGTATATATATATATATATATATATATATACTGTATATATATATATATATATATATATATATACACAGTATATTCTTATAAATTTGCTTAAATATTTATCCTCTGTCATCCCTCTATAAACATCCACCTGCAAACATTTTCATTGTTATTCTGGTAATTATTTATCTTGAACTTAGAGTCTAAGGTAGTGTGTAATAATAATAATAATTAAAAAAAAAAAAACGCAATCTATATGAGCGATTAACAGACTTCTGGTTTTCCATTAGACAGAATGACATGGGAAGTCCTAATTATATGATCAGTCTCTGTAACTGTCATTCCTGTCGATCATTGCAAAATGAAGGCAAAGAAGTATACCTTTGACAGTAAACATGTTTTCACAATAATGTAGACAGACTCAGAGAACAGTGTGATACCATACAAACAACGTACTGCTGTTGCACTTTGAGAATACGTTGGATGCATCATCATTGGGTAATGATACTGTGATGTTAGGAACTCTCCAAACCCTCCCATCCCCAGTCACCCTACCTCCCACTCACAGTTACCAGACATATGGGGTCTGGCTGCTGCTTCGTGACTATTCATCGACCACCAATGCTCTGAATAATGGGTAATGTGGAACTTTCCCTGACTGTACATGAACAAAATTTAAAAAATTAATCATGACATTGTAGGGGTTCATGGAGATTATTTCTAAGCCTTTCAGTCATGATCTTTCTCATGATCTGAGTAGTATATTGCATTGGTAACAAGAATAAAATGCAAAAGATATTGTTGTTGGTAGGTGGGGGCACTCACCATCCACTCACTCGATGTAGTGCTGCTCTCGGGTGGCTGCCCTTTACTCTTTTCCTTTCTTCTTTCCCTCCTTCCTCTTATGTCATTGTTTCCTTCAGTCTTTCCTCTTCCTTCTGGCTACGGGTTACTCTACGCTGAGTGTCAACCCAAATGGTTTCCTGTACACCAGGGAACCATTTACTACGATGGATGGTAACCATATAACCAAACTGTGGCGCCTGGTGGTTTAGTGGGTAAGTAAGGCACTCCAGCCGGATTGAGCCTTTGTCGGTTCATATCCAAGGGGTGGTTGGGGTTTATTGTTCACATAATACCACTCAGGGATGAGTGAAGCTGGTCACTTTCATCTGAAATGCCAGGACCAACTTGCCTTGCCCCAGGCTCCTATGCTCCTCATGGGACAACACAGGTTTAATGATGTATATTATCTGTATGTATATGAAAGATACTGTACTGCAGTGACATGCACAGACATTTGAGGGGGGCAGGGGCTTTAGTTAAAAGAAGATGCACCGCATGCTGTCTCATTACAACTTAGAGAGAGAGAGAGAGATTTCCTAAGAGGGCGTTTTGTAACTGGCAGGGCTCTAGTCCCTTTGAACCTTATCTGTGCATGCCTCTGTTGTACTGAATGGGTTAATTAATGTAAGCCATATTTTCAAGGTTATATGGTAAGTTGTTTATGTTTTTACTGATAAATGTATTGTATTAGAATACATTCCCACAGTTATTGAAATTTATGTGAATATGAATTTAAAATGCTTGCTTTCATTTTTTTTTTTTCAGTCAAGGGATATTCTCCTGACTTTAGGTGAGTATAAGGAGAAATCTTGTCCCTCTTATGTAAAGTTAGAGTTTGAATGAGGTAATCAGTTTTACAGGTTTCATTTCGTACACATCACTACAGAAGTAGGTTATTAAATACACATCTGGATTCATTAACCTAAGTTAACTGTCTGTCACCTTCAGCCCCAGAATATCTTTGTGAAACTATTTAAAATTGTTTGGTGTTAGCCAGATGATTTTTTAAAACTCTCCATAGGTTTAAGGGATTCTTGAGATTATTTTCTTTTTCAACCCAGGGACATATTCTTAAAGCTGAAAGTAAATCATCTGGCATTAGCAAGAATGCAAAGCATAAAAGACATCACAGTTTGAAGAGGTTGTATGCATAATGGAGAAGGAATATTACTTAGTTATTATTCCTTGTATTTCATACACTGCCAAGGATTGTGGGTAGTCTCCTACAACTTAAGTGATCAGAACTCTGGTAGCCTAGCCTCAGACCGTTTTACACTTCAGTGAATAATAATTATTGGTTGTTTTGTAAACGATGACCATGGAAGTTAATGTATGGTGCTGGCTACCTCCTCCTTATATTGGCATGAAGTTGTGACAGTGGTATTATTTACTTCTTATGATTCAGTTAGTTGTAACCCAAAACCCTTATGACTTAGGAGGAGGAAGACTGAACTCTGACTTTGGCTCAGATAGTCACAACCTGAAGAGGAAAACTGAACTGTGAATTAAGCTTTGAGATAGTAACAGTCCTTATGACTCAGGAAGACTGAACTGTGACTTAAGCTGTCAGACAGTAACAGCCCTTGTGGCTCAGTAAGACTGAACTATAACTTAAGCTCTCAGACAGTAACAGCCCTTATGATTCAGGAAGAGGAAGACCAAACTGTGACTTAAGCTCTCAGATAGTAACAGTCCTTATGATGCAGGAAGAGGAAGACTGAATTGTGATGTAAACTCTCCCTTGATTCATCCCCTGGCTGATATACGAGAGGCATGCTGTAGGTCTCCCTAAGCCATATGTACCTGGGAAACTCGGGTAAGGTGATAATTACTGCATTAGTCATACCATAAGGACATTTGTGATCTTTTTAATGACTGAGCATTCACTTTTCATTTCTTCACCTCTAATGTCCACCATCCATACTGAATACTTGCTGTGGCTGCCCCATTCAGTAACAGTGTAATGGTATTACTGTGGGTGTTTTTGACAGGTCTTAGGGTCTTGTGAAAGATCGGTATAGTCTGTTTTGAACAAAATTCAAATTATATTTATATTGCTCCTGTCCCAGCCAGGTATGAAAGCCAAGTTCTTTTGGACAATAGACAACCTCTGTAACCACATGACCATCATGGATCATAGAAATAGGTGCAATTACTATAGCTAGTCTTCTCTCTCTCTCTCTCTCTTCTGTGCTCCATCTTGTATCCCCATATATTTTAGTCACAATGCTTTCTTACCAAATAACTTTTGTTTTGTTTCATTTATAAAGGCACACCATGCTTGCATGCATCAGCCTTGATTACCTAATGGCATCTCTTTAAGCTTCTCTATCTCAAGCAGTCTCCTTATACAGTCTTTTATCCCTGACATCACATTGTATGACCTCATCCCAGGTCTTTTCTGGTCAGCCTTTCGCAACCCTACCCTCATTGTTCACACCTCTCATCTTCTGCACCTAGTTGCCATCCTCCATCTGCTCCATATACACAAATCATCTCACTCTACCCCTTCGCATCATAACACTAATATTCAGGTCCCATCCTACCTCTCAACTCTTCATTCACAATCCTAACCCCCCCAAGCCTGTCATTCAAGGATATACTACACATTCATCTAATCCTTTTCATCTCTGTTCATTTGAGCCTTTGAATATGCACTTCCTTTTCTGCCCAAGTCTTACTACTGTGCAAACATTACATTCGTAATGCATGCTGCGTACAAGGACCCCTTAACATGGAGGGAGAACCCTTAGTGTCGTAGAGGTAAGAGCTCCCTGAATTTCTTCCAACCACCCCATACCCTAGCCACAGAACTTGATCTAGGCCCATCTGCCGCATGTAACATGTCCCTCAAATAAGAGAATTCCTTCACACCACAGGAGACTATAGCAAGGTCAGTCCTTTCCCACTTCTGTCGCTACATGCTTTCCCCTACGCGCTGCTCACATGAAATCAGCATAATTTTGCAGCCTACCTCTATTACCACTACATTTATCATGCACCCACACATGACAAATACTGAGTGCATAAGATAAGTTATTTTCCATACCCTTGTGGCAGACTGCACTTGGGCACACTCCCTCTGCTTTGACAGTACCACTACCAGCCCTGGACATCATCACTTTTGTTTTTTATTTGAGTTTACTCTCAAACTCTTGTACACCATTCCATCTCTTCACTTCCTAAATCTTTCCTCTGCCTCCCGCTCATTCTCCATGTTCAGCACCAAGTCATCAGCATACATCATCTCCCATGGGAGTCCAGTTCTGAAGTCACTTGACAGAACTTCAAGCACCATGATAAACAAGGGGCTTAAAACTGACCCCTGATGCATGCCAGTATTCAAGAAAAAATCATCATTCAGATATTACAGACAAATATAAGTGATTGCAGCATATCACCATTGTACATCTTCCTTAAGCCTGATGACTAACTGGATAAAAGTGTACAGTACTGGCAAAAGGGAAAACACTTTACCAAAAGCAGTCATAAAGGAAATTGGATTCAAAACAGGTATGAAGTTGAATACTGTGTGTATTGAAATGATAGTACAATATGCTGTTACTGTGTGATAATTTTTTGTGTAATATATTTGGAGTGCCACCTACAGCAATTGCCTGCATCAATCCAGATCTGTAATGTCATATTATTGTATTATATTTTCTGTACAGCCAAATGGTTTGCTGTATACCAGGCAACCGTTTACTACAGTGGGTGGTAACCACATAACCAAAATATGGTGCCCGGTGACTTAGTGGGTAATTAAGGCACTCCAATAGGATTAAGGTGGTGCAGGTGTATATCCAAGGGGTGGTTGAGGTTTATTGCTCTCATAATGCCACCCAAGGATGAGTGAGGCTGGTCACTCTCATCTTAAATGTCAGGATCAACTTGCCTAGCCCCAGGCTTCTATGCTCCTTATGGTGCAACACAGGACTGGATGAGGATGGTTCTGTAAATAATGTCTATTTCAATTACTGTCATGAATAACTTCAATCTTTTCAATATTTCAGCTGATGGCTTTCATCGGACACATTGGGCTGTTTGAAGTAACAAATGTGAACAGAACTGTGACGAGCTTCTTCAGCTTCACGGTTATTTCATGTACCTTTTATATACTGTCAGTCACCTTAAAGCTTGGTTAATGTATATGAAGCCAATCTTGTGTGAAAAGTATTGTTGGAATTAAAGTACTTTTTACTGTTGGCTAGTTGGCAGACTAATCAGTTTCCACATCTCTTACCTCTGCCTTGTTGTTGGCAACTACATGGATAGGATAGATTGAAGAAGGATTGATTGAAGCTTGTTTGTGACTCGGGCACTGAAAAGGTTGGTATTATAGAAGATTAATATTATGGTCAAGTTGGAAAATAGGAAGAGGATGCATTGTTCTTTGATGGTATTGTTGTTGTTGTTTACATTGTGTCCTTGAACATGTTATGATTTAAATTTATGACCATACTTGATTTCACTGGAGCTGCTGTACTTAGTTTTTATAATTGTTTTAGGAGTCTTGATGGTTAATGTTCCTATTGCTGTTTCTATTTCAATTCCTGGACTTCAGTTCCTGGATTAGAGTTTTCACTGTGTATGTTTTATGTTTGTGCTTTTTTCTTGTGGGAGTGATGTCTGTAAAGGTTAATTTTTAACATAGTGTATGTACTGTAGTACTGTATTGCTTTCACCTCTTTCTCATTGTCAGTTCTCTAGAGGGAATCTAGAACACATTAGAAGATAGGAACTAGAATACTTGTGATGAGTTCTCATGATGTTTGTATCAGGTAAAGTGTCCTGTTGTTGTTATATGTTGAATATTAGCAGTTTTGTATAAGCGTAAGTACAGAACTGTTTGTACTTGTAATACAGCCAGACATAGCTGAATATTTGAAGTAGCAGAAAGCTGTAATGTATGTAAATCTTTCTGCTTACAGCTTTAAATAGTTTTTTTTTTTTTATATGTTCAGGAGTGCCATTATCACAGCTCTCCTTTTAATTACAATTTGAATATATCAAGAACTCCCTGAATATCCATTGCTTTACATGATATGGTGTTGTGTCTTTAACTTAACATGGTAATAAACAGTACAGTAAAAGTTCAACAGATGCCATTAAGGAAACTACAGTTGATTTGTTTTTATTTGATGGAACTGGGCCACCCCTACAACTTGAGTATTAAGTCAAGGTTGCATGAAATTCAGTGAACCTTAGTTATGAGGTTGGAATTAGTCACCTTAGTTATAAGTTAAATTAACCCTTCTGTTGGCCATCAATTAGGGTAAGATGATTGGGGATCTTCGTCAGGTTCAAAAAAATTTTCAGTATTAAAGTACTTAGATTATTGGCAGCTTACTACAGATAAAGAGCTGTATCATTTCCTTAGGAGGCTCATTAGCACCCCTTCCTTACTATTTTGTATCTGAATTTAGTACAGTAGTGTTCACGTATGTATTGTTTTTAAAAACTTTGTTGGTATAGAATGTAAATAATATACACCAGAAGAATACCAAGGCATGATATGCTAAAAATATACTCTCTCTCTCTCTCTCTCTCTCTATTTATTTATAAATTATATAATATAGAGCGCTACCCCTCACCTGGCCCTAGGGTGGAAAAGGAGGTCCAGATGATGATGATATATATATATATATATATATATATATATATATACACACACACACACACACACATAATGAGAGAGAGAGAGAGAGAGTAAAGGAAGAGCTGTCAGAAAACCTTTTATACGCACAATAGTGCAGTGAAATCTTATTATATAGTCTCTGTTTTTAATGTCTTATGTTGCTATTAAGTCCACAGCATCATAATCTTCATCATCCAGGCTTCCTGCCCCACCATAGGTTGGAGTAATATAGGGTCCAGAGAGCCAGTATGACTCTGATAGAATCAGACACTAACCAGAGTTTGCCCAACTGAATTGGCCGTACTTCCTTTCATTCATCCATGATATTAAAAACAAGGAGGTGGGGGCTATAAAAGTTGCATTGCTACCTATTAAGCTGGATTGGTAATTTTCCCCAGTTTAACAGCCATTGTAGATAAAAAATATATTTAGAACAAATTTCTTACTTATAAAACCACCACCAGGTCAGCAAAGTGCTCACTGATATGGAGCAGAGATGAAGCTGATAATGAAATAATTGTGGTACAGTTTTTTTTAATGATGCTTAAGGTTGTTATTGTGCGGGCTAAGGTAACTATGCTTTGTTCACTCTTACTTAGCCTAAAGTTGTCTTCACTTTATATTCAGTGCAGAACTGTAATAAACAGTCAGCATTAGTATCTGATGTTAGTCATGAAGAATTGCTGTGGAAAGGATGTAGACCCATGGTATTTTCATACTGTGCTGCTAAACTGTGGGGAATGGTCTCCATAAGGACAAAAATCTCTGCCAAGTTAAGGTGGATGAATTTCAGTGCCACCTTCTTAATGACTTAATATTCATTTTACACTTCAGGTTTCTTGTCACTTCTGTATGCATTTGTGTATCTGTTTTTATTTATGACCCTGGCAGGTCTAGTGCTGGATTGCTTGAGTCAAGGGTGATGGCTGTGGCCTTATGCAAAGGTACAAATCATATGGAGGGGCCTGAGGTTTTTGTCATGTAAAATGCTGTTAGGGGTTTACAGTAGATTGGTCTCCAACTCTTAAATGTTCTGGACAACAGTTGCCTGTCTTCATATTCTTACACACCAAAAAGGGTGATATGAAAGTGTCTGTCACTTAATCTTTTTAATATTGGCATAGACTGCTTTCAATGACATCATCATCATCATCAGTCACCAGTTAGTCGTCGTCATTGTTGCAATCACCACCATCATCACAGTCATCATCATTATCATCATACCAGAAATACAGTAAGTTTATTATGCTAAATGCTGTACATCACTAAGGAAGAGGTGTTAAGCCTCCTAAGCCAGTGGGAATATGGCCAATAGAATCTCAGGATAGTTTAACAACTAGTACCCCAGGTTTCCTATGGATGTTTGTTTGTTCATTCATTTGTTTATAAGAGCTCCATGCTTCCCTGCATCAGCCTTGGTCACCTGATGGCACTTCTTGCTGCTTGATCTCCAGCAGCCTCCCTCTTCAGTCCCTTATCCCTGAGGTCACCTTTTGACCTAGTCCCAGGTCTTTTTTGGTCTGCCACTCACAACCTTAGAGATGGCAGATACTAAAGCTTTTACTCTAATGTGATGCTGGAAAGGGATGCCATCACATAGTGGCTCCACTGCCTGGTTATACAAATGTCTCTCAGCTTCCTCCATATCCTCTGAAAGGAGGATGGTGAACTGCAGGATTAACAGTTTCGGCCTGCAGTCCACCAAGCTCACATATTTCAGATGAACCTGGGGCTACAACTACTTCTGTTGCTACTATTTTGTTGTGTGTTTGAAAGCATTGTACTGAATATGAAAATCAAAATTTGTGTCCCTGTATTGAGAAATTCCTGCACCACTGTAATGTTGTATTGTGACTTTAGATACTTAATGTGCTCATGGTTATGTTGTGAAAGATGTTGATATTTGAAGTTTTACTTTATATCATTGACCTTTGATGCTGAATATAATTAATAAAGTTAGGACAGATACTTTATACTGCTAAGACATAACAGGAAGGTAATGAAATGGATGCCGTTAGAAAACAGGAAGTCACTGCACTACAACATAAGGAAATGTTTTGATTACAGAATTTGGAAGTATGGAGGAAGCCACCAGGAATATTAGAAATTAGGTCCACGCCTATGCAGATTAATGACAGTCTAGAGTTTCTGGAAGCAGGGAATAGAGTAAGGACTCTGATGATGGCCAGAGATCACATGGAGCAACTCCAGAGTCACCATACAATGCGAAGCAATTGTCATTCTTCCATGTCGTTTCTGACCACAAAAACTGGTTCCCAAAACCAGTGTATGGGTGACTGGGCAACAATGAGCGGGGTAGCACCCGTGATACCCTCGCCTTTGAGCGGCTAATACCTGTTTATTAGGGGGGACCCAGATGCTACCATGACGATGAGCATAGAGGCTTGAGTGACCCTGGACCCATAAATATTAAGGGGGGATTGGCTGTATTATTCGTTGAAAATCGAAAAAAAAAAAAAATTGAGATACACATTAAAAAATAAAACAATCATCTGGCGATGTTTTCCCATTTCAAGACGTTACAACTGTTTTTTAAATTTTAAAGGGCTGTGGGCGTGGCTTGTTTACACAGCCCTTTAACAGCATCTTCCATACCTATTGAATATTTGGTACATCAGCCATTTTTTTTTTTTTTTTTTTTTTTTTTTTTTTTTTTAAACCAAGGAAGTGGTCTCTGGCACTTCTCCCCTATGCTTCCTAACTGTGTTTACTGAGGCGTGAGAAGACAGTAGGCTTAGGGCATGCGCCGCGAGAGTGCGAGATGTTTGAGTGAAAAGACGTGTCCGAGCGGATGTACCAACTGTACATGTCCCAGTGAATTCATGCACTGTATTATTTGCTAACTCTGTACAAAATGCCTGGACCTCAAAAATGCGATGCTACACGTCGCAAGAACGTAGTAAAAACGAAAGAACCAAGAATAAACAGAAAGCAACCTGTTGCTGCAGCTCTTCCCCACCAACGTATGTTATGCAGCTAGCAGTTTGACTGGAGAACTTGGAATTAAGTCAACAGTATCAGTGACTACTATTTGGGAAAAAAAAAAAAAAAAAAAAGGACAAGCATGGACACTCCATATAGATGGAAAGTGCGAAACAAAATATGCAGCTGGCGGCTTCAAGGTCATCACTGAAAAATGTTTTTTCTCAAATGTAAGTTTTCCGCCTTTAAATTGCTACTGCTTCATCATTTTTCATCTATTTACTTCATTTTTTTTCACTGTCTTCTCCATTAATTTTTTCTATAATCTACCTGTTACTTTTTTTCGATTTTTTTTTTTTTTTTTTTTTGGACATGCAAATTTTATAAGCACTGCTGCGAAAAATGTATTTTTTTTTTCGTATATAACAAAAGCATATTTTGAAAAAGTAAAACGTACTACTTATTCATATGACTAATTATTTCAATGGTAACTTTTAAATAATTAGTGTTTAAGATGTTAAAAGTTTTAGTCTGTTAGTTATCTTAAATTTTGAGTGGATTTATCAAATATTATTATTATTTTTTTTTTTCATATATAATCTTGCAACTTACTATACACGTAAGTAACTTAGCTATTATGTATTAAAATTTCAAGCAAATTGATCCACATTTTTTTAATTTTCAACAGAAAATAGCCATCTCCCCTTAACCAATTTCAGTTAATTATTAGTGCATGATTTTTCATTCAGAAAGTTAAGGTTCAGAAGGTGGGAGCATATAATTTTGGCAGTTCATTCTCACCTGTACACTTGTGGATCACCGTTATGGACATTCCTTTTAATAACTCTTAATCTGAATAAAATATGTAGTAGTAGTAAGTCAGATAATATCTGTGTATTGTTTTAGTAAAGGAGTCAAACCAGTTACAGGTATATTAGGGTGTAAATGTCTGTTTTGAATGTATTTTCATACCACTAAATAATGTTTAGCAGGAAGAAACTGGCTACAGTACATATAGGTACTATTTGTAAATTATACTATTCATCAATCTTAAATTTAACCCCCATATTCTAAGTGACATCGGATGCTTCACAGAATCTCTTCTACCTTGCTTAAAGATGAACAGTATACTGTACTCATAGTACCAGCATAGTTGCATCAGTGACAAGAATACTGAGGAACAGTGTGCAGAATAAATAACAAGGGTTTTGTGGACTCTCTAGGGCAACTTGAAGTGTCTCAGCTTAAGATTCCCATGCATTTTTATTTACTCTGCTTCTCAGGTTAACTGACCTTCAACTTTAAATCACCCCAAAGCTGAGTAGGCATTAGAAGTAGCAGACAAACTAAAAAATGTTGCCTGATTGAAGTGGTTACATGACTCAAAACCTTTCTCTTCTCAAGGAGCTACAACCTGTGTAGAAGGTTCCATCTGAGGGGTGGTTGGGGTTTCTTACTCATGTAGTACCATTTAGGTAAGTGAGGAAATGCTAGGACTGTTGGTGGTGGTGGGAGGGGGGGTTGTAATGGTGGTTGTAGGGAAGGGAGGACAAAGGGGAAAGGTACGTGGAAGGGACGATGGAGGACGAAGAAGGAAGGAAGAGGCGGAGGGAAGGAGAAAAGTGAGAGGTGGAAAAACAACGAGGGGAAAGGAAGGAAGGAGATAGGAGTGGAGGCAAAAAGGGGTGTGAAGGGAGAGAGGAGGACACAAGGGGGAAGGTGGGAGGGAGAAAGGAAGTAAGAGGTGAAGGGAAGGAGAAAGACGGGAGGTGGAAAGACAAGGAAGGAAATGAAAGGAGGTAAAGGAAGGAAGGAGAGAGAGATAGGGATGGAGGAAAGAAGGGGGTGTGAAGGGAGGGAGGTGGTGGTTGTGGTGGTGGTAGCGGAACTTGGTCGTGGTGGTGGTTTGGTGGTAACGGTGGTGGCTGGTGGTAATTAATATTAGTGTAATCATCATCATCATCCAGTAGATAATTGTGTGATTGTGTGTTCTAGAAAGCCAGAGAAATCGGACGAATGAGAGGGGGGGTAGGAAGGATGAGAGAGGGGGTTGGGGGAGAGAGGAGGAAGGGGGGTGGATGAAAGGAGGACATAAATGAGGGAGGGGGAAAGAGGTAGCGTGCCTTTCAGGATGGAGGAAGATGTGAAAGAAGAAGGTTGACAAGAGGTGGAAAGACAAGGAGGAGAAAGGAAGAAAGGAGAGAGAGGTAGAGGAAAGACGGACACACACACACATACACACACACACACACACACACACACACACACACACACACACACACACACAGCAACCACATCAAACCGTACACCCTCACCCCCTACCCCCCCACACGCAACACACACACACACACACACACACACACACACACACACACACAATTTATTTTTTACTAGGGCTGGTAGAGAGAGCTGTATGATCATGAGAGTTAATAGAGACAGCATTAACACTCTCATTGTAATATGACTCACTCTCTGGTGAATGCTATCGCCAAGCAGTACCTGGAATAAAATACTAGAGTTGCCCCTACCATGAGAGGGCCCGGGTACCATCTAGTGGTTGTAAAAGTAGCTGGACAAGTTTCTCGTCTTGGTAGGCGTCGCTACTTGGCTACTTTTGCTAGTGGCCGTATGACAGTGGAAGGACGAGGGTGTGTGTGTGTTGCTGTGCATCATTCCCCTGAGGTAAGTGTTGGATATTTGCTGTTTTTAGCCATTAAGGTGACTACATTAGGACACAAGGATATCGCACTGACAGCCAGGAAGTATCATGGCCCAAAGAAATATTACCTATGAGGCTACTAGACGTAATTCTGATGAGACAAGGGGGCTGTTGGTGTGAGGGAGATGAGGAGGCCTTGTACCGCCTCAATCTTGGTGTCTCAGACCAGTGAAATAGCAGTGTGAGTGTCATCCTGTAGATTCTCGTGCCGATCAGACTGGTGGACTAGGTTTGCTTGCCCCCTTGTCCCTGTCCACCCAACAGTACAGTTTGGGACCTGAATGTAAACTGATAAGTGCGATTCAGATTTCAGAGGGACAATATGATGGGAAAAAAATTATTGTATGTAAGTTATTTTGTCCTGAAGCGAACACACACACACACACACACACACACACACACACACACACACACACACACACACACACACACACACACACACACACACACACACACACACACACACACACACACACACACACACACACACACACACACACACACACACACACACACACACACACACACACACACACACACACACACACACACACACACACACACACACACACACACACACACACACACACACACACACACACACACACACACACACACACACACACACACACACACACACACACACACACACACACACACACACACACACACACACACACACACACACACACACACACACACACACACACACACACACACACACACACACACACACACACACACACACACACACACACACACACACACACACACACACGCACACACACACACACACACACACACACACACACACACACACACACACACACACACACACACACACACACACACACACACACACACACACACACACACACACACACACACACACACACACACACACACACACACAGAGTACTCTCTAATGGAACTTGCTGGTGGGGAAATGTGTGTATGTAACTGTGATGGTGTCGGGAGGTTGCCATGGTAACACACAGGCACCTCGCACCACACACACACACAACACATCCACACACACACATACACTATCTATCTATCTATATACCTAGGCTGCTTCCCCCAAGGAAAGGGAGGTAGCCGAGACAGGACGACTCACTCTTCATTTACTCATCCATTCAAACACATTCATTCGCATCTTAGCCCCAAAGGGGAGAACGGACAGATCCTCACCGCATCACACCGCACAAGGGTCAACTGCGCAATGCAAGCAGTGACATCCACAGCAGGGCCCGACAGCAGAACTGGTTTACCCCTGCCACATCATAACAGACCCATCCCCTTACCCGCACCTGACCTGACTAGCTGATCAGACCAAATGCGGGAGAATATCACCTCAGGGCTGCGTCATCACTTATTCATTCACAATTTCTCTCCATTTATTTCTGTCACGCACAGCCACTCTTCCTTGCTCAACAGACATCCCTCTCGCATCCAGCGCTCTCTTCACACTGTCCATCCATCCTATTCGTGGTCTTCCTCTCAGTCTTCATTTTACCAAGGCCGAGATAGTCGTTTTTTTGCAGCTTATTTCCCGTAGTTCAGTGAAAGAATTAAACTTACAGCTCTACATCATTATTTTCCATACCACTTCTTCGTGACCAGCACCATTCTAGTGTTAACCCCTTGTCACAACGCAAAATTTAAGAAAGAGATTGCAATTTTACGCCATGTTGAGTGAACAGGGTATAGTAGTGATGCTGCAACACACGTATATTTGTCCTCTTGTTTACAGGTCAGTCCACACGCAGTCCTTAGGTCATGTCTTCCATAGAGCAGGTAACGCATGGACACCTAGCGTAACTAAATGGCAGACCAGAGATGGAGTGAGAGGATGAGGCACACAGAGAACAAGATAGAGATGATACTCGCGGATCCACCGACCTGGGACGGAACAAGCTAACAACCAAAGGATCGGAGTGGAGACAGGTGAGAGGGGTCCTTATCCTGCAGTGGTGTGTCACAGGCTGATGATGATGATGATGATGATGAAGATGGATGTTGCTGCTGATGATGTTGATGCTGTTGCTGATGATGATGTTGATGCAAACTCTAGAATATGGTTATATGATAGTGATGTATATGATGATAATGGTGGTGATATTGATATAACTTCTGTACTACATTTTTAACAGTGTTGGGATGGTGATGACATGCTGCTGCTGCTGACGATGATGATGATGACGAGGAAGATGATGATGATGATTACGACAACGAAGACGACGACGATGATTACGACGACGACGATGATGACGACGACGATCTTCAAGTCATTGGCTGAGTCACCTCTCCCTTTCCTTTCTGTTTAACTTCGTGTTTTGGTGACTGTGTGTGTGTGTGTGTGTGTGTGTGTGTGTGTGTGTGTGTGTGCTTGCATATGTTCGTGTATGTGTATCTTGGTTGATGATACCGTAGTTATTCAAATGGCAGAATTATTTCCACACATTCATAGTTTTATTTCAAAGGTAAATATTAGGCCAAGAATATAGGACCTTTTACCTATACAGTTACGAGACACTTACGCAATATTCTGAAAAGCTTATTACATCCCATAGACCACAGCACAGGGTTTCATAAGTCACTGATCACAGTCTTTTTATGAATCGTTAGGAAGTGGATGAATATGAGTGAAGTAATACATATATTTTGGTCTTTATTTGAAGGGAAGAATTAACCTCACATATTCTTTTTAATTTTAAGGATACAACACATGATTTTCTACATTTTATCACAGTAGCTCTAGGACCGGCCCTGCCCGTCTGCTTCTCACTAACCATATTCGGATGAGAGGTGTTGTACTCATATAGGCTTTAGAGATTATAGTGAAGCCAAGTTACGTTCTACCAGCCCCACACATTGTCACACACCATCACCCTCTCACACCACACCACCCTCCCACACCGTATCACACCACACCATACCAATCTCTCACACTACACTACACGAAATCACACTCCCACACCACACAAAATCACCCTCCCACACCGCACCACAAAAAATCCTCCTCCCACACAACACCACACCACACCACACCACACAAAATTACCCTCCCACACCACACCACACATAACCACCCTCCCACACCACACCACACTACAAAAAAATCCTCCTCCCACATCACACCACACAAAACCACCCTCCCACACCACACCACACCACACAAAAATCCTCCTCCTACACCACACCACAGAAAATCACCCTCCCACACCACAACACACATAACCACCCTCCCACACCACACCACACCACACCACACCACACAAAGCCACCCTGCCACACCACACCACACATAACCACCCTCACACACCACACAACCCTCACCACACAACCCTCCCCACACCACACCACAACCCCCCCCACCACACCACACCACACCACACCAAGGAGATTAACCTAAGGGGCCTGAAGCTCCCGCATCTAGTAATTCTGAGCTTGTTTCCAGGTAACTCCACACACACACACCTCAGGTCACGTCTTTCACAGAAGAGATAACAGAAGGACAGCGAGCGTAACTGAATGGCAAGCCAGAGATGGAGTGAGAAGAAGAGGTGCACAGGGAACAAGATGGAGAGATCAAATTATGATGCAGATCTACCGAGCAAGGACGGAACAGGCTAACAATCAATGGATCACCGTGGAGAAAGATGAGAGGGTCCTTATCATACAGTGGTGTGTCACAGGCTGATGGTGATGATATTGATGGAGATAATGATGTTGATGCTGATGGTGGTGATGCTTTAACATCTCAACGTATGAGGTTACAGAATGCACAGTGAGGCTGCATAGTCAGGAAATGGAAGAATATGAGTGCATTTAAGTATTTATGTAATGTGATGAATAAGGGTGGAAGATTAGAGGATGAAGTGACTGGAATGATGCATCAGGGAAGGAGGGTTGCTTATTCTCTAAAAAGCAGTGGTTAGGAAGAGGGAACTGAAGATGAAAGTATGAAAAAAAAGGGCACTGTATGCTGTGATTCCCACTTTAAAGTATGGAAGTGAAACTTGGATCTTGTTGAAAGGACGCAAGTCAAGAGTGAGAGCAGTGGAAATGAACTACTTGAAAGGAGCATATGGAGTTTCATAGAGAGACAGACAGACAAATGGGCAGGTGAAGGAGCGTTGTGATGCTGATGTGGATGAGAGTGAAAGCGTTAAGAGATACTTCGAGATGATTTGGCCATGTGGAGAGGATGGCGAATAAGAGAATGACTAGAAGAGTGCACATGAGTTAGCTGGAAGGATAGAGGAGGATGGGGAGACCGATGATGAGATGGAGGGAAAGAGTAGAAACATATGAGTGGGATACTTGAGCTAAATGGTAGAGGACAGTACATCAAGGAGGCGATTTGCTTGTGGAAACCCCTTACGGGATTAAGGCGTCTGGCTATAGATAAACAGATATAGATAAATACAGTAGATAGTTAGGTAGGTGATGATAATATGATAATGATGATGATAATGAGAATGGTAATGTAATGAGAATGACGGTGTAAATATTGATGATGATGATTATGACGACGACAGCTATGATGATGACGATGATGATGATGATGATGATGGTGATGATGATGATATTGATGATTTTTGTCGGCAGGTGGAAGGACGAAACATCAGGAACTCTACCATCGGTCCAAGCATCCACGATTCCACATCCATCCATCCATCCGTCCAATCTTGCTTGGTGTTAAAAGCTAAGTCTATTTAACTTAAGTAGTACCAATTGCTTCTTCATAAGCTTTCCAGCTGTCTGAACAGATCTGCGTAACTTTAAAAACTTCTAAAATAACTCGGTTCTTGTGCTCAGTTTGGTACTTTTATTTTCCTTTTATCAGAACTGGCGCGGCAAATTTTGAGAAAGTCCCTCAAGTAACTCCTATCATTTTTTTTTACTAGGTTTCTAATGCTGTCCATAGATCCGTTGTAGCTTTAATATTTTCCTAGACAACACAGTCTTGGCGCTGTTCTCTGCCACCCTATTATACCATGTCATATAGTGTTCTCGATCGCTTGCTTTCTACGCTCGATCGCTTGAACAATAAATCACTGAAGAAAAGGTGGTATAAAGCCCCCTAAGCCGCCAAAGTATTATAACCCTCGGTATGCAGTCCGTTCCCTGCGGCCTTGTAACTCTATGTACCCGAAGCGCTTACAAAATAACTCGAAATAATTTTCCTTTCGTAACTATACTCGTTTCACTCTTACTTGGCCTGAGTTGTTGTTGTTGTTCTTGTTACATCTTAGGCTCCTCTGGATGTGAACCCTGTGCTATGTTGAAGGACTGTGTGTTGTGGTGGTGTGGTGCAGGAAGTGAGTGGGTGTGCTGTGGTGTGGGGGTGCCACTTTGCAGTATGAGCACAGGGGATTGTATGTGTGTTATATTTTGTGTTAGTATTGTAGCAGAGAAGGTTGGTGTACTCGTGTCTCTGGGTTCGGTAGTGTCTGAAGGGTGTATGGCTGGTGGTGGCACATGAAAGATGCTGTTTGGTAGAAAGTTTTGGCTGGCTAGGGTGTCTGTGTGTTTATGTATGTGTTTGGTATAGAAAGTTTTGACTGGCTGGGGTGTCGTGTGTTTATGTATATGTTTGGTATAGAAAGTTTTGGCTGGCTGTGGTGTTTGTGTGTTTATGTATGTGTTTGGTAAAGTTTTGGCTGGCTGGGGTGTCTGTGTGTTTACGTATGTGTTTGGTATAGAAAGTTTTGGCTGGCTGGGGTGTCTATGTGTTTATGTATGTGTCTGGGAAGTGTAGAGTTGGGTGAAGGAGGGGATATGTTGCAAAGATAATCTGTGTAGTGTCGGGCGGTTGTTCGATTTTGTTTGTGGAGAGGATGATGCAACATAAGGTTACAAGGGTGGGACGGATCTTGAGCTGAAGTGATGAACTGTGTGCTTCTGATATTCACTTGGTCTCTGACTGAAATTAGTTATGTTTCTTGGTGTAGGCTGTCAGTACTTGTGGTCTTAGTGTCTTTTGCTATCAAGGTATTTTTTCTGTTCTTTAAAGCTCCTTCGTGTTTGTATTGGATAAGATTACGGCTCAGCTTGTGCGGCAGTAATTCACGGCTGTTTTAATGTATTATTTATAAGTGGAGGATGGAGTTGGGATGTATATGACAGAGGGTGTGTGTGAATTAGGGGGAGTGATGCAGAATGACAGAGTGGCATAGAGGCGACTTGTTTGTGGCCACCTCTTACGGGATTAAGTCGTCTGGCTATAGATAGATGGATAGACAGATAGCTTATAGTTTCCATACTGTTTGCCTAGTATTAGCAATAGTTATCACTAGATTATGATGCTAGTCACGGATGAGTGCTGTGGAAAGGATGTAGGGCTGTAGTATTGGCTGTTTCTGCTACTGATCTGGGTGACAGTCTCGTATGCTTTAAATGAAACTCTGTGCCAAGTTAAAATGAAAGGCGTGTATGTTTGTGTAGGAGGAACAAGAGACAAGGAGGTATTCTGTGGCCTGTTTTCTTTGTGCTTCCTAAAAGACACAATAATAGTTATGACGGGGCATTGATGGCAAGTTTGTGAGTCAGCACACACTTACGGCCTCTCATTATACAAGGTGGTCCATATATTACGCCACCCAGTTCTTGTGTGTTGCGGGCACGGCTCAGTGAACATTACCAGTGCCTATCCTGCATCATTATCTACTTCCCATAACCCTCTTCAGGCTTAGCTTTATAATATAGGCTTTAATTTAGGTCCATTGATTGCATGGTGGAGAATTCCCATAACCTTTTTTATGCTTAGCTGTATATCATTGTATTGTATAATCTTTTATGTCCACTGATCACACGGCTGGGTAGTAATTTGGTGAAGCAATCAGAATGTCTTAGCTCATCACAAAAGCCGTCCCCACAACACACAAAACTGCAGAGCTCAATATACTTATCACCTATATTAAGTCAAAGCCACAGTTAAAACGATAAGGAAACAAGACAGAAAATTTAAGTTTTCATTATTAATACTTCATATAGAATACATTAATAGAGACAGCATTATAAAATATGCATTCAAAAGTAGCATTTGTCCACAGAACATCCTGGAGGGAAGCGACCCGACTTGCAAGGCAGATCACACCATCACCACCAGGCTTCTTTCGGCAGGTCAGGGCAGATCACCAGCAGCAGCAGCAAGTAATCTCACGGCTGGGGAAAACACGACACCCTGCTGCCGCCGCCACCGCCGCCACCACCACCACCACCACCACCACCAGGCATCTTAGAGTAGGGGAAGACACCACACCACCGTCAGGCTTCTCACGGCAGGGCAGACCAAACTTCAGCAGGGTATGACCAGTGTGGCAAGGAAGCAGCTTCAAGGCAGCAGACTCCAGCACGACCTGTGGACCAGATGTGTATTAGTTCAAATCAGTGTTAGCTTTAGTTATTTAATCTTCTATCTATCTCTATCTATTGCCAGACGCCTCAATCCCGTTTGGGGTGGCCACAAACAAATCGCCTCCAAGTCGCCCTGTCCCCCGCCATTTCACTGCCCTGCTCCCAACTCACACCCACCTCTCTCATATACCTCTCCACCCCATCCCTCCATCTCATCCTCGGCCTCCCCCTCCCTCTTCCCCCCTCCACCTCACTCACATACATTCTTCGTCAGTCTTTGACCCTCCATCCTCTCCACATGGCCAAACCACCTTAGTGTGTTCTCATAACGCTTCCTATCACATCCACATCCACACCACAACGCTCCTTTATATCCTCATTCGTCAGCCTGTCTCTCCATGTGACTCCACAGGCTCCTCTTAAATAACTCATTTCCACTGCTCTCACTCTTGACTTGTGTCCTTCCAACAACGTCCAAGCTTCACTTCCATACGTTAGAGTTGGTATCACAATAGTGTCATGTAGTAACTTTTTCACTTCCATGCTCACTTCCCTGTTTCTTATCATTGCTTTCAAAGAACCAGCAACCTTTCTTCCCTGCTGTACCCTTTCAAGCACTTCACCCTCCAGACCTCCATCCTTACTCATCACTCTACCCAAGTACTTAAACGTACTCACATTTTCCAATTCCTCACCATCCAACCTCGCTGTACATTCACTGACTTCACCTCTCTCAAAGACCATCACTTTACTCTTCCCTACATTCACCTTTAGATTCCGTTTCTTACACACTCTCCTAAACTCATCCACCAAGCCTTGCAGCTCCCCTTCGTATTCACTCAACAACACAGTATCATCTGCAAACAACAGTACAGGGAGTTTCCAAACACTATCCTCTCTCACCAGGGCCACTCCAACATCCACTACCCTACTTTGTACCTTTTTATTACCCCATCCATGTACAGATTGAACAACCATGGAGACACGACACATCATTGTTTCAACCCAACTTTCAAAGAGAAAAATTCACTTAGTTCACCATCCACACGCACTGCAGCCTTCGCACCATCGTACATACTCTTCACAGCATTCAACAACTTCCCATCTACTCCATATATTCTTAACACTTTCCATAATCCTTGTCTATCCACCCTGTCATATGCTTTCTCCAAGTTCATGAAAGCCGCATACAACTTCTTTCCCTTGTCTAGAAACTTTTCCACTAAAGAACTAAGAATGAATATCTGATCTACACAACCTCTTCCCTTCCTAAAGCCTCCCTGTTCTTCTCCAACTAATTTCTCTGTTCTTTCTCTAACTCTGTCAATAAGTAGGTATCCTACCATACACTTCTCCTATTATACTAAGAAGACAAATGCCCCTATGTGTACCACACACTTCTTTTTCCCCTTTTCCTTTGTACAAGGGAATAATTATACCTGACTTCCAATCCTCCGGGACTCTACCTTCCTCCCAGGCCAATCTGCACATCTTCCACATCCATTCTACTACTATCTCTCCCCCATGCTTCAGCATTTCACCACACACTCCATCAATTCCTGGGACTTTCCCCGATTTACTTTTCTTCATTGCTTCCACAACTTCTGTCCTTCTGATTTCTTCCTGTATTCTCACCTCCCTCGTTCTCGCAGCCATTCCCCAGCCACTTATACTCGCATTACTTCCATCCTCTATGTTCAACAATCCCTTAAAGTGTTCTCTCCATCTGCTCACTTTTTCTCCCTTCTCCACCAGTAATCTACCATTTTTATCCTTCACTCCCCTGCTAACTTCACTTCCACCCTGTCTTACTCTTTTCACCTCTTTCCAGAACATTTTCTTACAGTCCCTCCACTTTACACTCAAATTCCTTCCAAATTCCTCATCCACTCTCTTCTTACTCTCTCTTACTAATCTTTTCACCTCTCTCTTTCTTTCTACATATAACTCTCTCTTCCGCCTCTCAACTTCTTCCACGCCCCTATTTCTCATCCATTCATTGTATGCTTTCTTCTTTTGTGCCACAGCCTGTCTAACCTCTTCAGTCCACCACGCTGTTCCTTGCACCCCCCCTCCGTCTTCTCTTCCTTTCACACAGCACATCACATGCTGCACATATTTCTTCAGTAAATATCCTACACACACCTTCCACGTCTCCCATCTGCTCCAATTCACATTTGCCCAATTGTTCCTCCACTTCGCTCTTATGCTCTGCCTTTTTCTCATCCTCTTGTAACCGTTCCACCCTCCTTGCAACTGCTCCTTCCTCTCGTCTTTCCCTTCTTCTATTACTCCATCTTACTTGAATCCTAATTCTGGCCAGCACCAAGTAGTGGTCAGAAAGTCCACTCCCCCAACCTCTATAAGCTCTTGCATCCATTACACATCTTCGCATCCTTTCATCCACACACGCATAATCAATCATTGCCTTCCTTTCATTCAGTTCACCACCCACCCTTCTCATCACTCGCCATGTATACCTGTGGATCATTTTATGCCTGAAGAGGGTATTGGCTATCACCATCTTGGCACTATTCCTTGTAGCACCTTTTTCTTAAGATTATTTCTACGTATGTTATTAGTGTATCTTAATGTGTAATATGCAAAACAGGCAAGAAAGAGGTGCTAGGGAGTCTCAGACAACGGGAATATGTACATACCTTATATCCACACTAAACCAAGTGAATAAGTCTAACATTTAGGGACCCAAGGCTAGAAGAGCTTAGTTATAGTGATGTATTTCATATCAGGAAAGAGGTAAATTATGCTAGTCTTCACTCAGTTCAAGTCTCTGATGGCTATGTGAGCCTCAATTGTTAGGTACAGATCTGAGTCTATTAATTATTTAGTGATAACGTGAACCATAATTCAACATGTAATTATTGTCATTACATTCAGATGTACGAGTAATTGTAACCAATAAAATTTATGTTACGAGTTCCGAGTATGTTATTGACCCCCCATGTACAACAAAATGGTGTCTTTGAATACCTGACTTTCTGAATGTATCGAAAAAAGGTCAGATTGGCTAGATTTTACGAAAACACGAAACGTTTTAGATTTATCAATAATAATCAAAAGGACTAACTGTACTAAAGTCAAGAAAAAGTTGGATTGATAGAATATATGGGGCACAACTGATGGGTCTCGGAAAAATAAAACACCCCAAAATAAATCCTGGGACACTGTATAATCCCATAAGAACACTACCTGCCTCGATAGAGAGGAGCCAGACCAGAGTGACAGGCCAAATAATGTGGTCTACGTCTGTCAAAGAATTAAGCTGCCAGGCCAGCTGTTTCACTGTCATAGCCTCTCACCCGACATGTCATCGCCACCCTTACACACACACACACCTGCATCGTTAGCTATGGTCGACACTGCTTCGGATATCATGTGTCGTATGATGATGGTGATGAGGGGAGACCCAAATATTTTTTTTTACCCCCAAAATTTCCGATTCAACTGTTTTCTATGATTAATAAAGGGGTAACTAGGGTAAATTTATTGTTTTTAAAAGCCTCTCCTCGGGTTCCTACGCTACTGAGGGTGCAATGAATGTTACTCTGTGGTGTATTTCATTTATTAGATTGCAATAAAATCAGTTACACACTCGCAGACTTCGTTTTAATCACCCCTTGTTGCTGTTGCTCCGGCTGTTCTTGTGGTCGTAGGTTGGTCTGTACGTGATCCCAGTGGACTGCAGGCTGAGTTTTCCCTTTTCTCAAGTCCACCGTCCTCCTGTAGGGAGATAGGGGACGTTTAGGGGTGGTTATATGACCTGGCAGCTGCACAGCCTGTTGTGGTGTGCTGGGGTGTGTTGTGATGCATGTATTGTGTGTGTGGTGATATGGTGTTCTGTGCTGGGACAAAAACTACCCATTAAATATATATAAACAGTAAAAAATACGTCAATTATTGATCCAACCTTCCGTTGTACGTCTGGCAAACCAATCTTTCAGGCACTTGATCGTACAGCATACATAACACAATAACTTTACCAAATTATCAAAATCCCTCTAAAAACATTAATTTATCGCTAGTGTATTACCTTATAGTGGAAAATCAGGTGGAATTACAAGTAAATTAAGGAGAATAGACTAGAATATCCTTCGCGTTGGGGTCAGAGTGGAGTCGGGGCGAGTGTGGCAGCGAGAAATACATCAGTTGCAGCCAGACCTCCGTGGTGTGAGGTCTGGCATGAAGCTCTACTCTGCCAAATTCACTGGCTCTGTCTCCCTGTCTGTCTCTATCTCTATCGCTGTCTATCTCCATTTCCATCTCTGTCTGTCTCTCATACACACACACAAACACGGTTTTACACCATACCATCGTCATTTACACCATTGAAATAATTATATACTGTATCATTCTTTAACATATCCACCTCCCAACCTCTCTCTCTCTCTCCCTCACACACACACACACACACACACACACACACACACACACACATGCACAAAAACAACATACACTATACCTCCATCCGTTGAGTGAGATGGTATGCGAGACGAGAACAAGGCCCTCCAAACAGGCTACTTCTCCCCCACTGGTTGTGTTCCTGGAGCGCATTCCTCCCTGGGTGATGAGACTGGTGGTGTTGCTGGTTGTGTTGTGGTGCAGGCACTGGTGCTGTTGGGGATAAAGATCATGTTATGAAATTCCATCGACACAGTATAAACATAACACATCATACCATGACTTAAAACACACACACACACACACACAAACCCAACCTCCACACACACAAACCCAACCCCCACACTCTCACCAAGCACCCACAAACACCCTCACTGTTAGACCACTTTCACTCACTCTACTTAATAAAATACCCTGATGTCGACTAGAATGGGAGCTGTCCCGACCATGACAGGGTTAATGATACCAGTATTAACACTATCAGGCTCCTAGGACTCTATCTAAGCTCTAGAAATAGTCTGAGTTAGCTAGAATAAAGGATAAAAAAGCCCAGGACAATAGGAATATTTGTATGAAATATCTGACAATACTATCTCCCTAAAAATGTTTCAAAATAATCTATATAATAAAATCACACCTTATGACAGTATGAGAAGAAATATACTCTAAAAGAATGCTCTAGAAATATGCTAGACATATGCTCTTATGGCCTAGTTTTATACAGAGTTAGGAATGTAGATCGAGAGTAAAACAGTACCGAGATAACGATCCAAATATGTGGCTTCGAAGAATAAGGTGAAGCGAAGCTTATTAACTTTATCTATTTAACTTAGTATCAGTAATTTGGTAGGGCATAATCAACAGCAAATAATATAGAAAGAAGAGTCATGAGCTTGGGAATTAACATACATATGGAAAAGTGTACAAGATGGAGTTCGACTCGTAACACTGGTTTTCAAGGCAATATATGATCCCATTATTTAACCTAAGATATGATTTGCACGAGATCTAAGTCAGCTGTATTAATTCTACGATAAAATATAGGAACATAGAAGTAGTAATAATAGCATAAACTGACCTTAAAATGGCGGAAAACAACCACAGGTGGGGGTGGGTAGGCGGGTGTGATTCTGGTGGCGATGCGGTGAACTAACCAAGCTGATGACGTTATGGCGGCGAATACTGCCTCTCATTTGAACCCCAGACGCCCTACAAGACGGACCTCCTGGCTCCACCTGCCCAGCTGATGACTTTGGCGATTTTTCCTGTCCATTTCAGGTCTGTTAAGGGAATTTAAAAGTGTATTATTTCAAGCGTGACTTATTTTCCAAGTTTTTGTTGGCTTTCGGCGGAAAAGAAGCTCGAATTTAATTTATATTATTATTATTTTTTTTTTTTAAGAAATAGCCAGATATTCTTGGGAATTTTACCGGTCTTTGCAATATGTCTGCCAGTGAGGTGAAGGAAGCCGGCAGACTGTATTTTCAACTTAGTGAAATATCAATGCTGCCAACACCGACTCTTGTCCTCATTACTGCCTGCTGTCTACCTAATTCATTTTTAGTTTATATAGTTTTACAATAAGAATTTTCCCTACTCTGCCACAAACAGTAAGACTAGCAATTGGCCACGTATGTTCTGATCGTGACTAAATCTTCCCGTTAACCCCAGTGAACCGATGACTAATTAACCGATTTTATTCCTCGCATCTGAAGACAACCGCATTTACCTTATTTTTACGAATTAAAAGAATTATGGGTATTTTTCTGTAACTAGGGATAGGTTTTCAAAATGTGGGGATCATTTTTTCGAACTGGAGAGGTTAGACACAGCCTTCATTAATCCTTTAACTACGAGAGACCCCTTAAGCTGAATAAACTCGTCTGGTGGTTGCCTGATAGCAGACTGGAAGGGTTTATTACAGGATCAATTTCTGCCACTGATGTGCCTTCAACAATGCAATTAACTCCTTCAATATAGCGTATTTTGCCTATTATTCTCGCTATTTAAATCCGCTTAAAGAGAATTTTTTGTCTAGTGGGGTCTGATATAGCCTTAACTCCTTCACAATTACAAGTCCTATGTTCAATAAAATCGTCTGAATCCAGCATGCTCCAAACAAAAAAGATTGTCATAGAACTGAAGAGGTTACAACTGATTTCGGGTTTTTTATCGTTTACTACAGTCGGGGTATTTTCATTTTTTTTTCTTTCACTAGGGGTAGGATTTACCCGTGTTTCGAATGATTTAGATTAATTTCCACCACAAGTGATGCCTAACCCCTATTTGGGCTTGAAGTCAAAATACGAAATAAAATCCTTGAAATCGACCGAGATAAGTTTTTCTTTTCATTTTTTTCACTAGGGGCTGAATTTACTCATATTTCGAATGGTTTTGAGGCTAATTCTCGCCTATTTCTTTCTTAATTAAATTAACCTAACGTAACCTAACCTGACCTAACGTAATCAAACTTAACCCCTAACCTAAGAAAAATTTGCGAAGGATATGTCATAGAGAAGACTCCTTCCCTCTTCTAATTTGAGGAGTTTGTCATAGGAAAGGCTGGAATACCCGACGGGCTTGACTGTAATAATTGGCAATAATACCCTGATTTCTGGGTCGTTTTTATATAAGTTCTCTCATTAATCTGGTCCACAATATCGTTTTTTACTTCCTCTGTCACCAAGCTCAGTGGCAGAAATAGAAAATGCTATGGCTAAATAAGTCTCAGTAATATAAATGACATATTCGTATTTCGCCTCAATCTTCGTCTCCACAAATTAGCTAAACTCTGCATTTTTTTTCCAGGCTCTACTTCGCTCGCTGGCACAATGTTCAGTAGCAGTGAGGAGTGAATGTCAAGCAAGAATTAACACTTTCACTACGAGAGATGCATGTATGAACCATGAAGTTACCCGTCCTGCAGCCCACCATCCTTTTGGTACTATCAGTGCCGCCACATGGTGTCCCTCTCCAGCACCAAAATGGATGGATGGAGGCTGCTTTTAATCCCTTCTGTTGGACACCCTTCTTGATCTGAAAAAATCCGTCAGAGGCAGCCAGAATACAATCATACAGGCGTCATCGTACTGAAGGATCAACACAGCAGCTTCAGCAACAGGTATATGCAATAATTTTGTAAATTGCTATTATATTTGCTTATAATTTTGCGATAATCGTTGTTGCAAGTGAGCATTTATAATTATATTAACAAACGAGTAAACTCTTGAATGCACTACTTAATCCTTTACATGCACTTATTAATAATCTCTTGTAATAATATGCCGTAACCTTTTATACTTATATGGTTTAATCTTTTTCCCCACAGGTTTCCTCGCTGGTGTGTAGTGATGGTAGGGTGGAGGGCAGGCTGGGGTGGGGGTGGGGGGTAGCCAGGAGCAGGGAGGGTCATGGGGCAAGCTTAGGTGGGTTAGGCAGCAGAGTTATGGTCAACTAGGTTGGCTTTCTAGGCCGGGTAAAGTTAGGCGTAGTAGTCTTAGGTCATCTATTAGCTTACTTCGTTGATGTTGGTTGTATGGTTGTCCGGCCGGACATGTCTGTGGTTGTCGGTGTTGGTTGCTGGACACGAGTTTGTCTGAGCGGCGATACACCACCAACGGAGAAGCGACAGCATCATCAGCAGCAGCATCGTCGTCGTCCCCGTCGTCATCAGTAGCAGCAGCAGCAGTAACTTCAGCGATGAGACAGGTAACTGGATGATCCTGAAATGGAATTGAAATTAGCCAAATGTAACACATGACAAAATTCAGTTCTGAATAATGGTTGAATATTAATCTTGAAGAGTAAGGACCTATACACCTAATGTACATATGTTTTTTTTTTTCCTAAACCTGTATATGTTGCTTTACTTAGATATAAGACAGCACTAAAAGCAGATTAGGTTTTGATAATTGTTTTTTTCACAGGCGAGCACAGAAGAGCGGAGATGCATCATCGACCACGCAGCTTTCCTGAACCCGATGTGCTGAAAGGGAGCGAGGACGGGAGAAGGGATGATGGAACAGGACGGACGAGCGAGGACGGATGGAGAAGCGAGGACAGACGGGCAGAGCCAGAGGGCGAGGAGATAAGACCCACGAGGGAACGAGCTACTACATCAACGGGATGCTGGTGTGTAAGCTGTTGGCAACCTTTCCCTTGTGACCGTATTCTCGTTAGCTCAGTAGGATATCTCTAGTCCGTTTACCCTAACCTGACAGATATCCATAATCTCTTCATGCTTAGTGGATAGCAAAGTGTAATCAGACTGGAGACGTTGACTAATAATCAAGGGAAGGCGGTGGCTCAATCGGTAGAGAGGTGGCCTGCAGTCCTACCGGACCCAGGTTCAAATCCCTGCTGGGACAGGGAACAGGTTAAGGATCTGAATTTCATAAAATCAGACGTTACAGATCTACCAGAAGACCCGCCGACATGTCGAAAAAATACCCCCGCTAATGCCAATATGAGAGCCCAGCTATGTATTCAATATGAACGATGGGTGTTAGCGTCGAAGTGGTGACATGTAGAGGTGTATGGCATGTAGGAGGACTACTGGGCCTTGAGAGCAGGCTGTGAAGCCTATGCCCAGAATCGGACACACACACACAAAAAAATCCTACCTTGTAGCGTAAGTCCATCGAGTTTCATGTAGCCACGACATACGTAATGAAATAGTTAATATATTACACATACCAGTAAAGGTGTGAGTGGTAAAGGCAGGTGAAAACAGGCTATAGCATCACGTTACTTGTAAATGCTAAATGTTACTCTTTTACTTACCTTAGACATTGTGTAGATACTGGACAAAATGTATAGGAAGATGGCACAATTATGCAAAACAAATCGTGAAGGAAGAGGTATTAAAGAAATCTAATCTCATGGGAACGTCACTATGTTATCACTAACATATACTGAATTAAGACAACTAATGGAGAATTATAACTGAGAACTGTTGCTGCGACTATGTTAATCTTACAGACTGATGCAGACGACGAGCCTACGACGAGGGGCGCAACCTGTGGCGTCGACGTGGGGGTGTTGTGTCGGCGTGGAGGTCGTTGTGTCGGCGTGGAGGTCGTTGTGTCGGCGTGGAGGTCGTTGTGTCGGCGTGGAGGTCGTTGTGTCGGCGTGGAGGTCGTTGTGTCGGCGTGAAGGTCGTTGGGTCGGCGTTAGGGCTGGGTCGTCGTTGGGGCCTACTGTGTCGGCGTTGCGTGCGGCGTCAGCGTGGGACTGCAGCGTCGAAGTGGAGCTGCAGTGCTGGTGTGCAAGTGCAACAAATACGCCAACAGCAGCTGCAATGGTGAGAAATAATTTAAGTTTTCAGTCATGTGCTAAAGTTTGTTCATAAGATTGCTAGCTTGTACCTTCAACTTGACACAGCTACCAAACACTAAGCAAACCAGAGAGAATAATTGTGAAAATGCTACTAAACAAAATTAAACAATTCACGTCTTTGGGGATGTAACATGCTATCAAAAGTTCTATCTGTCTGCACATGCGTAAGTTAAAGACCACATATCTTTTTCCAGCATTTAACCTTTAAAAGTGCATTGCGTAATACTGTAAAGAACATTCCCATAAAATAACTGATCATAAAACTTAGAAGAAATGATGCAGCAGGGTTCATGTTCCATAGGGATGCAGACGGCTTACCTACCACGTTGGGGAAGAGGCGGAAGCTGCGATAGCTGCGATGTGGGCAGTTGTCGTCGTCATGGGCGGAAGCTGTGTGGCCGGCGGAAGGTTCGGATGCTGCAGTGGTAAGATAAATTTGCTGTATGATAAATCTGATTATACTTGCTGACCTTAAACTTTTAAAATATCTGCATGTGTAACTAAAACATCCTTGTGCATACAAACACCTTAAGAGAACTGCTGCTGAGACTACGTTCATCTTGCAGGGGTGAGGAGCTGCCGAGACAGAGCTGTGATGTCGCCAGGATTAGATGAGGGCGGGAGATGAAGCGTCAGCGTGGGGAACTGTGGAAGCTGTAAATGGTAAGATGTGTTTTAGTGTTATCTGACTCTAATTACATGTCTTGGTCAGTTAAATATCTGCACGACAGTGAAAATAAACAGCCATGTAGAAAAATAACTTGGATGTCTGTTACAAATACGATCATCTTTCAGGCGGATGCTGAGGATCGGTGCCGGAGTACAGACCTGAGACGCCAGGGCCTGTGTGGGCGTCGACGGTGCCCATGGGAGCGTCGTCGGGGCCTGTCGGGGTCTTCGTCGGGCCTGTGTGGGCGTCGTCGTGGCCTGTGTGGGCGTCGTCTGGCCTGTGGGGGCGTCGTCGGAGACTGTGGAAGCTGTGGTATTGCTGGCAGCTGCAATGATGAACAGTTTTGTTGACAGAGGTAATCTTGTTGGCATAATGGACTTGGTGCCTCTTCCTAAGTGATTTACTTGTCACTTTAATACTTTGATGTGAAAAATAGATATACTTACAGCATAACTGAAATTGTTCGAGTCATTAAGTACTTTGCAACAATTTCCTTAAGATACCATTGTCATAAGAGGTGTTAATGAAATAGACCAACAAGATTACCGCTCAGATTCCGTGTCCAGTTATAGATGGCGAATAATTATGGAAAAAAATAGTTTATGTAGTAGATGAAATAACTCTGAAATAGCTTATCGGACTAGAGATCTGTCTCTTCACAGACACTGGTATTACAGGGAGGGATGTGTGAGCAGAAGTGTACTTACTGAGGTGGCTAGAACAACAAAGAAGGTACTACGAGAGGAAGCCAGAGGACAAGATGAGCAAAGAATACAAGAAATCATGCCTATGACACAAGAGGTCTGAGATAAAATGAGAGGATAACTGAACCGGGATGCCAGAGCAGTGTTGGCATTTCATCACGCCAGGTACAGTTTAATTATGGCTTTTGATACAGGTATGGCATATGATTGATTATACTGTTTAATATAACGATTATACCGTTGCATACGTTGATCAGCAATTTAGTTTCGTCTCCAAAATGCTTACACGTCTCGGCCTTGAAATCAGTCTATCTATCTATTGCCAGACGCTATAATTCCGTAAGGGGTGGCCATTTTACTGAGTTATTTGTTTTACGGGGAGGGGCACTAACCCTCAGCCAACCCACTTGACACGTAGGCAGCACGTATGGTTTGGTTATATGGTTAACACCCAGCGTTGTAAATGGTGTCTTGGCTTACAGGAAACCATTTGGCTTGTCACTCAATATAAAGCACATGTAAAGGAAAGAAAAGCAATAAGAAGTGACAGGAAAGATGGGCGAAATAGGAAGAGAGGAGGGCAGGCACAGAAAAAGAATGATAAAAGCTAAGGAAGAAGTAGGCACCACTACATCAAGTGAATGGATGATGGTCGCCACCACCTACCACAGTCCTTGAAATTATTGAGTTAAATAAGATAAAGTTTCAGTACAGTTATTAAAGAACTGGAAGGCCTCGCCATAAAGAGCATTTTCAACGTTCTTGGTCGTTACATTGCAATTATTTAGGAAGACTTTGCTTGTCAAATTTCCACTGCTACCTTTAAACTAAATTTCTAGTTTCTTGAATTTGTAGTTTTAATATATTAGAAAAATGTTTGAATCAAGCTGACATAATGAATGACTACATCTGACATGCTTATTTTATGGAGACGATACATTAATTTTAGTTTGGCTCAAAATTGAATCCCCGTCTTGACCGATAAGTTGTAGCATAATTAACACAGAACTTTGTGCCAGTTACGAAAAAGTGCTATGGATGGGCAACACCGTAGGTCTTTCGTAGTCTGTCTGAGCTACGTAATATTGCCGCAAAGAAAAAAAAAAATCTCCCAAATTGACGAATGAACTGTAAAAATAAATAAGATACCTACTTGGCAGGTGGAGTGAAGGCTGGGATGCTGAAGAGAAGCCGATGGTGGAGGGACACTGGTGATGCTGACCGTGACCGTGGGAGATGATGCTGACAGCGACCGTGGGAGGGACCTCAACAAAGAACCTCATCTGAAGGGAAGATTAGGTAAGTACTTCGCAAAACACAACGTTCAATGAGAGTATAACAAGGGCAAAATATCTGGTACAGTAAGTGATAAAGCCAAAATAATGTAAACATATTTGACGATAAAATAAGTGTGGATATTTTCAACAAAGATAGTCAGAAATAACGAATACACTGATGTACGTCCTGCTAATTTTATATGGCATTTACAGGAGGGAAATCATCCAGCTTGAACCACCTCAACATACTGCTCGGTGCCATTGATACCTCGTCTTGAATTTACCCCTCCGAGGATGCGCTGCCTACCCAGAAGTATCCTCATCTTTCTTATCCGGTAATGTACGAGGACTTTGAACCCCACAATATTTTAGTTGACTTAACACCAATCAGTCGTTAGTCAGGATATAGTAAATTTAGTTAACGACTCGGCTTAGCTCCAAACACTCGGCCTTCAGTTAATCATATCTATGCTTTGGTCACCCCTTAGTCGTCGTCAGTTCTGTCATAGGGTCGTATCATTTTATAAGAGCACCAAGGTGTAGACATGACCCATATTATTTACTTCTTGAAACGTAATGAATGCCTGGCTTTTCTGTATCGTTGCTAACTACACTATATCGTGGAATGCAGGCTGATCACATGAATTAAAGGTGTTTCATAAATAACTCTATAACCTTATGGACTTGCTTACACCTTTGTGTTTTTTTTAATAACTCAAGTCGTTTGCCTCTCTTGTCAGTTGGTTAGCTAAGTCCTGCCTCATCACTGGCCCTTTATAAATTTATATCACTCCCCGTCCTGATTACTTAACCATCTTCCCGCTTTGTTAGACCCCCAATCAGTCAGGCAGTCACAGGCCCAGTCACTCCACAGTCACTGATTCCGTCTCCCAGTACCTTTAACCAATTGACTCACTGATCAGCAGTCGGCACATCTAGTCAGTCTACATTCTAGTCGATCACATTCACTCTAGTCAGTCCACACACTTTATCACTTCAAACCCTTACTGATTCAGTGCACATCCATCACTCCAAGCCCTTCATGATTCATCCCACATTCTCCAGTACTCCAAACTCTCATTGCCTGTCAGTCTACAGCTTTAATCAGTCCACAGCCCCACTGACCCAGTCAGTCCACGGCCCTAGTGACCCACCCAGACAGTCCACGGCCCTAGTGACCCACCCAGTCAGTCCACGGCCCTAGTGACCCACCCAGTCAGTCCACGGCCCTAGTGACCCACCCAGTCAGTCCACGGCCCTAGTGACCCACCCAGTCAGTCCACGGCCCTAGTGACCCACCCAGTCAGTCCACGGCCCTAGTGGCCCACCCAGTCAGTCCACGGCCCTAGTGGCCCACCCAGTCAGCCCACGGCCCTAGTGGCCCACCCAGTCAGCCCACGGCCCTAGTGGCCCACCCAGTCAGCCCACGGCCCTAGTGACCCACCCAGTCAGCCCACAGCCCTAGTGACCCACCCAGTCAGCCCACAGCCCTAGTGACCCACCCAGTCAGCCCACAGCCCTAGTGACCCACCCAGTCAGCCCACAGCCCTAGTGACCCACCCAGTCAGCCCACAGCCCTAGTGACCCACCCAGTCAGCCCACAGCCCTAGTGACCCACCCAGTCAGCCCACAGCCCTAGTGACCCACCCAGTCAGCCCACAGCCCTAGTGACCCACCCAGTCAGCCCACAGCCCTAGTGACCCACCCAGTCAGCCCACAGCCCTAGTGACCCACCCAGTCAGCCCACAGCCCTAGTGACCCACCCAGTCAGCCCACAGCCCTAGTGACCCACCCAGTCAGCCCACAGCCCTAGTGACCCACCCAGTCAGCCCACAGCCCTAGTGACCCACCCAGTCAGCCCACAGCCCTAGTGACCCACCCAGTCAGCCCACAGCCCTAGTGACCCACCCAGTCAGCCCACAGCCCTAGTGACCCACCCAGTCAGCCCACAGCCCTAGTGACCCACCCAGTCAGCCCACAGCCCTAGTGACCCACCCAGTCAGCCCACAGCCCTAGTGACCCACCCAGTCAGCCCACAGCCCTAGTGACCCACCCAGTCAGCCCACAGCCCTAGTGACCCACCCAGTCAGCCCACAGCCCTAGTGACCCACCCAGTCAGCCCACAGCCCTAGTGGCCCACCCAGTCAGCCCACAGGCCTAGTGGCCCACCCAGTCAGCCCACAGGCCTAGTGGCCCACCCAGTCAGCCCACAGGCCTAGTGGCCCACCCAGTCAGCCCACAGGCCTAGTGACCCACCCAGTCAGCCCACAGGCCTAGTGGCCCACCCAGTCAGCCCACAGGCCTAGTGGCCCACCCAGTCAGCCCACAGGCCTAGTGGCCCACCCAGTCAGCCCACAGCCCTAGTGGCCCACCCAGTCAGCCCACAGGCCTAGTGGCCCACCCAGTCAGCCCACAGGCCTAGTGGCCCACCCAGTCAGCCCACAGGCCTAGTGGCCCACCCAGTCAGCCCACAGGCCTAGTGGCCCACCCAGTCAGCCCACAGCCCTAGTGGCCCACCCAGTCAGCCCACAGCCCTAGTGGCCCACCCAGTCAGCCCACAGCCCTAGTGGCCCACCCAGTCAGCCCACAGCCCTAGTGGCCCACCCAGTCAGCCCACAGCCCTAGTGGCCCACCCAGTCAGCCCACAGCCCTAGTGGCCCACCCAGTCAGCCCACAGCCCTAGTGGCCCACCCAGTCAGCCCACAGCCCTAGTGGCCCACCCAGTCAGCCCACAGCCCTAGTGGCCCACCCAGTCAGCCCACAGCCCTAGTGGCCCACCCAGTCAGCCCACAGCCCTAGTGGCCCACCCAGTCAGCCCACAGCCCTAGTGGCCCACCCAGTCAGCCCACAGCCCTAGTGGCCCACCCAGTCAGCCCACAGCCCTAGTGACCCACCCAGTCAGCCCACAGCCCTAGTGACCCACCCAGTCAGCCCACAGCCCTAGTGACCCACCCAGTCAGCCCACAGCCCTAGTGACCCACCCAGTCAGCCCACAGCCCTAGTGACCCACCCAGTCAGCCCACAGCCCTAGTGACCCACCCAGCCAGCCCACAGCCCTAGTGACCCACCCAGCCAGCCCACAGCCCTAGTGACCCACCCAGCCAGTCCACAGCCCTAGTGACCCACCCAGCCAGTCCACAGCCCTAGTGACCCACCCAGCCAGTCCACAGCCCTAGTGACCCACCCAGCCAGTCCACAGCCCTAGTGACCCACCCAGCCAGTCCACAGCCCTAGTGACCCACCCAGCCAGTCCACAGCCCTAGTGACCCACCCAGCCAGTCCACAGCCCTAGTGACCCACCCAGCCAGTCCACAGCCCTAGTGACCCACCCAGCCAGTCCACAGCCCTAGTGACCCACCCAGCCAGTCCACAGCCCTAGTGACCCACCCAGCCAGTCCACAGCCCTAGTGACCCACCCAGCCAGTCCACAGCCCTAGTGACCCATCCAGCCAGTCCACAGCCCTAGTGACCCACCCAGCCAGTCCACAGCCCTAGTGACCCACCCAGCCAGTCCACAGCCCTAGTGACCCACCCAGCCAGTCCACAGCCCTAGTGACCCACCCAGCCAGTCCACAGCCCTAGTGACCCACCCAGCCAGTCCACAGCCTCACTGACCCGTGTGTCCACACCCTATGGTAGTCCTCATCATCAGTCATTGGTGGTAGGTCAGTTCAATCAAAATACACGTCAGTGACTCACACCCACAACCAGTCAGTCGTCCTACACCCATGGACAGTCCCCACCTTCAAAAACTCAGGTAGTCCACACCCACTATCACCACAAACCCTTACTGATTGACTCCACAGCCTGCATCACTACATACCTTTACTGATTCACTCCAAAGCCTTGTAAACCCCTGTCAGTCCAGTCTTATGATCTATCAGTTCAACCCCTTAGCCAATCAGACTCCCCAGTTATATTTCACTGTCATATCGTCAGTCTCTCCTCAGTGTCACTCAGTCCACACCCTGTCGCAGTCGTCACCCTGTCACTCAGTTCACACCCTGTCACTCAGTCCACACCCTGTCACTCAGTCCACACCCTGTCACTCAGTCCACACCCTGTCACTCAGTCCACACCCTGTCACTCAGTCTACACCCTGTCACTCAGTTTACACCCTGTCACTCAGTTTACACCCCGTCACTCAGTCCACACCCCGTCACTCAGTCCACACCCCGTCACTCAGTCCACACCCCGTCACTCAGTCCACACCCCGTCACTCAGCCCACACCCCGTCACTCAGCCCACACCCCGTCACTCAGTCCACACCTTGTCACAGTCCACACCTTGTCACAGTCCACACCTTGTCACAGTCCACACCCTGTCACAGTCCACACACCGTCACAGTCCACACCCTGTCACAGTCCACACACCGTCACAGTCCACACCCTGTCACAGTCCACACCCTTACACAGTACACACCCTTACACAGTACACACCCTGTCGCAGTCCACACACGTCACTCAGTTCACACAGTCACTTAGTCCATACTGTCAGTCCACATCCTAGCAACATCAGTCAGTCAGCATCAGTCAGTCAGCATCAGTCAGTCAGCATCAGCCAGTCAGCATCAGCCAGTCAGCATCAGCCAGTCAGCATCAGCCAGTCAGCATCAGCCAGTCAGCATCAGTCAGTCAGCATCAGTCAGTCAGCATCAGTCAGTCAGCATCAGTCATTTTAATCCTTCAGTCAGCCAATCCAGTCAGTCCACAGTCCAATCCAGTCAGTCCAATCCAGTCAGTCCACAGTCCAATCCAGTCAGTCCACATTGCAGTCTACTCAGTGCACAGTCCAGTCTACTCAGTGCACAGTCCAGTCTACTCAGTGCACAGTCCAGTCTACTCAGTGCACAGTCCAGTCCACTCAGTGCACAGTCCAGTCCACTCAGTGCACAGTCCAGTCCACTTAGTGCACAGTCCAGTCCACTTAGTCCACAGCCACAGTCTAGTCCAGTCCACAATCACAGTCCAGCTAGCCAGTCAGTTCACAGTTCAGTCCAGTCAGTCCACATCCACAGTCCACACCCTCAGTCCACACCCACAGTCCAGTCCAGTCCACACCCACAGTCCAGTCCAGTCCAGTCCACACCCACAGTCCAGTCCAGTCCAGTCCACACCCACAGTCCAGTCCAGTCCAGTCCACACCCACAGTCCAGTCCAGTCCAGTCCACACCCACAGTCCAGTCCAGTCCAGTCCACACCCACAGTCCAGTCCAGTCCAGTCCACACCCACAGTCCAGTCCAGTCCAGTCCACACCCACAGTCCAGTCCAGTCCGAACCCCCCCACACAATCCAGTCCAGCCCAGTCAGTCCACATCCCAGTCCAGTCCAGTCAGTCAGTTCACACCCCAGTTCAGTCCAGCCAGTCAGTCAGTCCACACCCCCAGTCCAGTCCAGTCAGTCAGTCCACACCCCTAATTCAGTCCAGTCCACACCCCAGTTCAGTCCAGCCAGTCAGTCAGTCCACACCCCCAGTCCAGTCCAGTCAGTCAGTCCACACCACAGTCCAGTCCAGTCCACACCCAAAGTCCACTCCAGTCCACACTCACACACACAATCCAGTCCAGCCACGTCAGTCCACATCCTAGTCCAGTCCAGTCAGTCAGTTCACACCCCCAGTCCAGTCCAGTCATTCCACACCCCTGGTCCAGTCTAGTCCAGTCCAGTTCAGTCAGTCCACACCCCTAGTCCAGTCCAGTCAATCCACACCCCCAGTCCAGTCCAACCAGTCAGTCCACATCCACAGTCCACTCCAGTTCAGTCTGTGTAATTCACACCCACAATTCAGTCCAGTTCAGTCCACATTCTCAGTCCACTCCCATCCAGTTCAGTTAATCCAGACCCACCGTCCAGAAGTAGAGTTAATCAGTTAATCCACACCTTCATTCCACACCCTCATTCCACACCCTCATTCCACACCCTCATTCCACACCCTTAGTCCACACCCTCAGTACACACCCACAGTCCACACCCACAGTCCACACCCACAGTTCACACCCACAGTCAGTCAGTCCACATATTTAGCTGATTCAGGTAGACCACATCCTCAGTCTTCACTTCCTGTCAGTATTCGTTTTACCAGTTAGTCAGTCAGTACCTTTGTCAGTACAGGCCTAGTACTTGTATACGTTAACTGACTGTCATTATATTTACTGATTCAGTTGGTCCAGTTAAGCTTTACGCCCACGGAGAGACAACTCTGTGAAATGTTTATTTAAACCATGTATTGAATTATTTTCAGCTTCCTACCCTCCACCCGCCACTTACCACCTGCCACCCACCTGCCACCTGCCACCCACCTGCCACCTCCCACCTACCTGCCACCTCCCACCTACCTGCCACCTCCCACCTACCTGCCACCTCCCAACACCCACCTGCAACCTCCCACCACCCACCTGCAACCTCCCACCACCCACCTGCAACCTCCCACCACCCACCTGCAACCTCCCACCACCCACCTGCAACCTCCCACCACCCACCTGCAACCTCCCACCACCCACCTGCAACCTCCCACCACCCACCTGCCAACCTACCAGCCACCCACTTGCAACCCATTTGCCACCCACCTGCCAACCATTACCCACCTCCCACCTACCACCAGTCTGACTACCACCTACTCTTCCACCATCCACCTACCACGCACCTGCCACATGCCACCTGCCACTACCCACTACCCACCTGCCACTACCCACTACCCACCTGCCACTACCCACTACCCACCTGCCACTACCCACTACCCACCTGCCACTACCCACTACCCACCTGCCACCTGCCACCCATCACCCATCTACCCACTACTCACCTGCCACCCATCACCCATCTGCCACCCATCACCCATCTGCCACCCATCACCCATCTGCCACCCATCACCCATCTGCCACCTGCCACCCACCACCCACCACCCATCTGCCACCCACCACCCATCTGCCACCCACCACCCATCTGCCACCTGCCACCCACTACCCCCACCCACCTGCCACCCCCCACCCACCCACCTGCCACCCCCACCCACCTGCCACCCCCACCCACCTGCCACCCCCACCCACCTGCCACCCCCCACCCACCTACCACCCACCTGCCACCACCCACCCACCTGCCACCCCCACCCACCCACCACCCCCCACCCACCCACCACCCACCCACCTACCACCCCCCACCCACCTACCACCCACCTACCACCCACCTGCCACCCACCTGCCACCCACCTGCCACCCACCTACCACCCACCTGCCACCCACCTGCCACCACCTGCCACCACCTGCCACCCACCTACCACCCACCTACCACCTACCATCATCCATCCACCTACCACCTACCATCATCCATCCACCTACCACCCACCATCCACCTACCACCCACCATCCACCATCATCTACCACCCACCATCACCCACCATCCACCATCATCTACCACCCACCATCACCTACCACCCACCATCCACCTACCACCCACCATCCACCTACCACCCACCATCACCTACCACCCACCATCCACCTACCATCCACCATCCACCTACCACCCACCATCCACCTACCACCCACCACCCACCATCCACCACCCACCACCCACCACCCACCTACCACCCACCACCCACCACCCACCTACCACCCACCACCCACCACCCACCTACCACCCACCACCCACCTACCACCTACCACCCACCACCCACCACCCACCCACCACCCACCACCCACCTACCACCCACCACCCACCACCCACCTACCACCCACCACCCACCACCCACCTACCACCCACCACCCACCTACCACCCACCATCCACCTACCACCCACCATCCACCTACCACCCACCATCCACCTACCACCCACCATCCACCTACCACCCACCATCCACCTACCACCCACCTACCACCTGCCACCCACCTACCACCCACCTACCACCCACCTACCACCCACCTACCACCTACCACCCACCTACCACCTACCACCTACCACCCACCTACCACCTACCACCCACCTACCACCTACCACCCACCTACCACCCACCTACCACCTACCACCCACCTACCACCCACCTACCACCCACCTACCACCCACCTACCACCCACCCACCGACCCACCCACCTACCACCCACCACCCACCTACCACCCACCACCACCAACCATCCACCTACCACCCACCACCAACCATCCACCTACCACCCACCACCAACCATCCACCTACCACCCACCACCAACCATCCACCTACCACCCACCACCAACCATCCACCTACCACCCACCTACCCACCTACCTACCACCCACCTACCCACCTACCTACCACCCACCTACCCACCTACCTACCACCCACCTACCTACCACCCACCTACCTACCACCCACCTACCTACCACCCACCTACCTACCACCCACCACCCACCTACCTACCACCCACCACCCACCTACCTACCACCCACCACCCACCTACCTACCACCCACCACCCACCTACCTACCACCCACCACCCACCTACCTACCACCCACCACCCACCTACCTACCACCCACCTACCTACCACCCACCACCCACCACCCACCCACTACCTACCACCACCCACCCACTACCTACCACCACCCACCCACTACCTACCACCACCCGCCACCTGCCACTCGCCACCCGCCACCTGCCACTCGCCACCCACCCACCACCTGCCACTCGCCACCCACCCGCCACCCACCCGCCACCCACCCGCCACCTACCACCCACCTGCCACCATCCACCCACCTGCCACCATCCACCCACCTGCCACCCGCCACCCACCTGCCACCCACCACCCACCTGCCACCCACCACCCACCTGCCACCCACCACCCACCTGCCACCCACCACCCACCTGCCACCACCCACCACACAACTACCCCCATGTAACTTAACCACCTGCCACATGCCACCTGCCACCTACCACCCACCTGCCACCTACCACCCACCTGCCACCTACCACCCACCTGCCACCTACCACCCACCTGCCACCTACCACCCACCTGCCACCCACCTGCCACCTACCACCCACCTGCCACCTACCACCCACCTGCCACCTACCACCCACCTGCCACCTACCACCCACCTGCCACCTACCACCCACCTGCCACCTACCACCCACCTGCCACCTACCACCCACCACCCACCTGCCACCTACCACCCACCTACCACCCACCTGTCGTCCACTTGCCGTCCACTTGCCGTCCACTTGCCGCCCACCTGCCGCCCGCCACCCGCCACCCACCCACCTACCTGCCACCCGCCACCCACCCACCTACCTGCCACCCGCCACCCACCCACCTACCTGCCACCCGCCACCCACCCACCTACCTGCCACCTGCCACCCACCCACCTACCTGCCACCTGCCACCCACCCACCTACCTGCCACCTGCCACCCACCCACCTACCTGCCACCTGCCACCCACCCACCTACCTGCCACCTGCCACCCACCCACCTACCTGCCACCTGCCACCCACCCACCTACCTGCCACCTGCCACCCACCCACCTACCTGCCACCTGCCACCCACCCACCTACCTGCCACCTGCCACCCACCCACCTACCTGCCACCTGCCACCCACCCACCTGCCACCCACCCACCTGCCACCCACCCACCTGCCACCCACCCACCTACCACCCACCCACCTACCACCCACCCACCTACCACCCACCCACCTACCACCCACCCACCTACCACCCACCCACCTACCACCCACCTACCCACCAGAGCCTTCCTGATCGCTGACAACTCTACTGATGAAGCTAGCTCAAAATAAAACTTACTTTTGTTTAATAAAATCTGGAAATCTTTTATCATACCTCAATTACCTCTCTCTTTATACCTGAAAACTATTCGGTGTGGATATTGTGGGGTTGGGATGGTTATATAAGGTGGGGTTGGTTGAAAGGACTTTTATACTGAGGGAAGAATTGGATGTTGTGGAGGGTTGGGAGGGATATCGTGGGGTTGGGTTGGGATGGATATCGTGGGATTGGGTTGAGTTGGGATGGATATCGTGGGATTGGGTTGAGTTGGGATGGAGGTCGTGGGGTTGGGTTGGCCTGGGTTGGATGTCGTGGGGTTGGGTTGGGCTGGGTTGGATGTCGTGGGGTTGGGTTGGGCTGGGTTGGATGTCGTGGGGTTGGGTTGGGCTGGGTTGAATGTCGTGGGGTTCGATTGGGTTGGGTTGGGTTGAAGATCGTGGGGATGGGATGGACTGGATGCAATACAGTGGATGGGTTGGACTGTGTATTATTGACTATTGGAATGGATATGCTCTATTCCCTATTCCCCTTCTCCCTCTTTCGTCTAGCTGCTGGCTTCTTCCTACTCCCCCACCCCTTGCACCTCCCTCTCCTTTTCCCTATTCTCCCTCCCCTCACCCCCCCCACCCCCCCAACCCCATCTCCCCCCTCACCCCTTTACCCCCTCCCCTCCCCCACCACCTCCCCTCCCCCCTCCCCCTACCGCCCCCTCCCCCCACCGCCCCCCTCACCCCACCGCCCCCCTCACCCCACCGCCCCCTCACCCCCCTCACCCCACCCCTCCCACCCCTCGCCCTACCCCTCGCCCTACTCCAGGTCCCTCTCTAGGACTATTACAACTGATTCTTTCCTTTTACTCTGAAAATTTCCTACACTTTAAACATTTTCTCCTTGAATACTAAACACCAGTTGGCTTCAGTACAGGTGGAGGAAGCAGACACTGATGAAAACATTATAACTAAAAACAAACTCTGTACCTGTGCAGTGTGATCTCCTCAGACTTTCTCCCGCAGGTGAGGTCGCGTGGGAAGACAGCAGCCAGACCGACATTCCAGAGGCCATACTTCTCGCCACTCCATCCACAACTCCACTCCTCGCCTGTCTTAGCCACTCCATCGATGACACCACCACTACTCGCCTCTTCGCCAATCAGCCGATCAGAATTCGCCACCCTGCCCAGAGAGATGTCCATTTAAGTCCTGGATTATAAGACTTTGAAGAACTTTGGCCAGATTATATATGACAAGGGTACAATAAAACTGGACCTTCACACACTGCCTCTCTCCGCCTTTCACCTGATGAGAAACCTGTCCTGGCCAGAAAGATCCTTGGTCTTGGAGGAAACACAAGAATTTGCATCTGATAAGTGACACTTGGGAATAATGAACCAACTAGTTAGGACTACGGTTGCTGACGCTTTTTATCCTATAGAGGAAAACACCTTGTAAAGATTGCCGGAATAAAAGACTGGACTGGTGTTGTTAAATACCTACTTAGGCTGACAACAAACAATATGGTATGAACTGCAGAGTTAGGATCCAGAGACAAAGCTTAATTCCCACTGATGTTTTACTTTGAAAATTTAATCTGAATAGGACACTTAACCATGTACAAAAACTGTAACTGACTAGCTTATCTATACACATGCAGTAAATAATAGTAATTTTATTCAAGCCATTAGAGGAGATCCAGATACTTTACCTATTATCCCTGGACCTTACCTACCACATGGTTACTAAATAGGGGTGAATAGGACCAAACGATAGTGAATCAGTACCCAGTGAGTCACAGCTCCCTTCACTACCTATGGCATTCAAGCCTTCATATTAACTTGGCACTACCTATGGCATTCAAGCCTTCATGCTTTAAACTTAGCACTACTTATGGCATTCAAGCTTTTGCATATTTAACTTAGCAGTACCTATGGCATACAAGCCTTCATATTAACTTAGCACTACCTATGGCATACAAGCCTTCATGTTAACTTATCACCTATGGCATTCAAGCATTCATATTGACTTAGCACTACCTATGGCATTCAAGCTTTCGTATATTTAACTTAGCACTACCTGTGGCACTGAAGCCTTCATATTAACTTAGCATTACCTATGGCGTTGAAGCCTTCATATTAACTTAGCATTACCTATGGCATTGAAGCCTTCATATTAACTTAGCATTACCTATGGCGTTGAAGCCTTCATATTAACTTAGCATCACCTATGGCATTGAAGCCTTCATATTAACTTAGCACTACCTATGGCATTGAAGCCTTCATATTAACTTAGCATCACCTATGGCATTGAAGCCTTCATATTAACTTTACCTATGGCATTCAAGCCTTGATACTTTAACTTAGCTGCTTTGAGAACTGATAGTCTTTAGATCTGGCTTGATGAACTCTGATAAAGGTGCAGTATACCCACTTCAGTACCTCATTTGGACTTTGACGAAGGGGTAAACCTGACTGCACAATAGACTTAGAACTTTCACTGACAGGATGGCAAGAAGGCTTTGATAACAGCACTAGTGAAGGGATACATAAGAGTATCTGGATCTACTCTGAAATAGGACATGGGTAAAGAACACCATTACCTACACTGGATACAATAGCTGGTCAGACTTACATGCAGTGTGTCTGCAGTACACTCATTGCAGGTTTCCTTATCAAGATACCTTAAGTACACATGGGAAAAAACCTGAATGGAGAACACTAAGGTAAGAAGTACTATGAAAACTACCAACCAGCGAGATGACCTGGAGGGCCAGTGTACAGGAGCTTCAGCACCAGAGTATATATGAAACAGTCTGGCAGTAACATGAATAAACTGCAGGCACCAGAGGAAATAACTCTGGAGGATTATAAACAGCCGAAATAAGGCTATTACTGCTAGGCAAGGCAGTACTAATTGCACTAAGTAATGAAGCTAGTCAGTCTTGTACAAATACTGTAGTTACCCATCAATAAACCGTAGCTGGCCAAAGTACTGGTTTTGCTGTACCTGGGGGAGGGGTCTGCACAGTCAAAGTCCGAAATAAGGGTTTTGCAGCCTTAGATTTTACACAATAGCCCTAAAATATTCTAAAGTTGAAATAGGGGTTTTACATCCGTAGAGTTTTTACACGACTCCGTCAGATTCTAAGTTGAATTAAGGGTTTTTCATCCGTAGATTTTATACCAAACCATAAAAATATTCTAAGTTGAAATAGGGGTTTTACATCCGTCGAGTTTCTAGTTGAAACAGGGGTTTTACATCCGTAGAGTTTTTTAAGGTCAAGTGTTGTAAACCCCCCCCCCCCCCTTTTTTTTTTTTTTGGTCAGTTTCTAAGTTGAAGTAGGGCTTTTAAATCCCTAGACTTTATACCCACTTCTCTGGTGGGTATAAAGTCTAAGTCTGAAGTAAGGGTTTTGGTGCCCTTAAGACAAACCAGATCCAGTCACTCGAAAAAATCCCAAGTCCAAATTGGAGTGCTTTTTGGACTTAGGATTTTTCGAGATGGTGGAACTGGTATAAAGTCAAAAGTTGAATTGTGGGTTTTTATACCCAAGAGTTTATACCAACAAGTTAACTTGTGCTGGAGTCTACTGTGTACTCTGTTCCATGTCTTTGGGAACTAGAGTATAGCATTGTATGCTTTCTTTGCATACTTTACTTTTTCTGTGATATTGTATTTTAGTCATTTGTAATACCATAAAGGGCAAAGTAAAGTTGATATACAGCTGATTCTTTTATTATCTTCAGTGTTTTACAAGAGTTTACAATTACAATACATTTACAAAGTATACAAGTAGCAATGGCAGCAGCTGTTAGGTTACTCTGGCAGAAGATTTTATATATTAAAGTATCTCAAAGTATATCACAAAAGTATTGGACTAGAGCAAATGTTTCAAGTATTATCAAAGTATATCAGTGAAATACGGGCAATATACCTTTAGCAATTAATATTATGTAGTAGGTCCTATGTCTATCTCCAACTCGCTCCCTCGCTCCTACTCGCCCCTCTACCCTCTCTGCATCACGCTCACTCTAGAACGACAGAAAAAGAAAAAGCGCATAAAAAAGTAAAGGTGGGGAAGAGAAAGAAGCACTAAAGCAGACAGACATTAACAGACAGACAGACACCATCCCAGCACGTTCGGCTGCGCTGAGGACAGGCAGACAGGACAGACGGAGAGGAAGATGGAAGTGGAAGAAGTCCCCCCTTTCCCGCCTCCCCCCACCCCACCTCCCTCCCCAGACCCACCTACCTGCCACACCCAGCCTAGTATGCTGGGAACTACACACACACACGCAAAAAAAAAAAAAAAAAAAAAAAACGCGCACACAATCACACCGTAAAGGAAAATACAAAGAAAAATACAACCTGTCACCTGTTCTGTCCGGCGCTCCGATCTCCCTGCAGGCTCTCCGGTCTCCCTGGTCTCTCGGTCGGTCTCCCCTGGTCTCGCAGCCGTCTCGTCTCTCCCTCGCAGCCGTCTCTGCATCGCCTGGGGAAATACAGGAACATCAAAGGTGCCTAAGGAATGCAGTGCCTACCAGAGTAACGCTATACAGGTGCCGCCACAGCTGCTGCTACCCTCCCTACCACATCACCTATCGGTACAAGCTACAACACACGCCGCACTAGTTCCTCTGCAGGGCTTGCCATGTTCTCGAGCGGCCATCTCGTCGTCTACAGCTGCCATTTCTTCCGTAGTTGCCATCCCTTCTTCTGAGATTGCCATCTCGTTTTCTGAGGTTGCAACCTTGTCTTCTGGGGCTGCAGCTTCGCCTTCCCCCTCGCCTGCAGTTGCCATCTCGCTGGCCAGGGTTGACATCTCGTCCTCCGTCGTTTCCATCGATTTCTGTGGAGCAAATATCAATTAGGCCAAAGTACGCACAATATGCTACTGCTGAGCCTATGTCCCGTATTCTGGGTGGTATAGGAGGCTTCGTAGCGCAAATTTCCTGAGATTTATTTTCCATAACACCAACATTATATTGCAAACTTACGTCAATGTCTTCTAACTCCAACTTGTCACCCAGTTCCTTCCCATTCCACACATCCTTCCTTTAAGTTCTTCACAGCCATACTCTACCATCACCACACCCACACTACCACCACCACCACCACCACCACCACCACAACCACACTCCATCACAAACACACTCCATCGTAATACAACCACCAGCATAACATCACCACCACTACCACAACCACGTACTACCACTACCATCACAACCACACACCACCACCACCAACACCGCTGACATCACCACCGTCACAACCACCACACAGCTGTCAGTGCTCTCGTGCAAAATTTGTCAGAGAGAGAGAGAGAGAGAGAGAGAGAGAGAGAGAGAGAGAGAGAGATTTTTGTGCGTGTGTGGTGCGTGTGCATGTTTCGTGTGTGTGTGTGTGTGTGTGTGTGTGTGTGTGTGTGTGTGTGTGTGTGTGTGTGTGTGTGTGTGTGTGTGTGTGTGTGTGTGTGTGTGTGTGTGTGTGTGTGTGTGTGTGTGTGTGTGAAAAGCTCAGAAAAAAAATATTTCAAATTTCAAAAAGCTTAAAAATGGTTCAAATACCTTTTACTTGGGGAGAAAGCTATTATTTCCCACTCCTGTCGTCTGTCGTGTCGGTGTAAATATCCTTTGCTTGCCTGGCCGTGTAAATATCCTCTGCCTGCTTGATCGTGCGAAAATCCTCTTCTTTCTTCGTGTCAATGGAAAAATTCAACCTGAGTGGTGGAGAGCAGAGGTGTGAGGGTAGGTGAGGTTTGACTGGTAGCAGGGAGATGGAAGGGGGGATAGAAGGAAGAGGTGAGGGGGTAGGGAAGAGGTGAGGGGGGTAGGGAAGAGGTGAGGGGGTAGGGAAGAGGTGAGGGGGTAGGGAAGAGGTGGGGGGGTAGGGAACAGGGGAGGGGGGGTCGAGGGAAGAGGTGAGGGGTAGAGGGAAGAGGTGAGGGGGTAGAGGGAAGAGGTGAAGGAGTAGGGAAGAGGTGAAGGAGTAGGGAAGAGGTGAAGGGGTAGGGAAGAGGGGAGGGGGGTAGAGGGAAGAGGGGAGGGGGGTAGAGGGAAGAGATGAGGGGGTAGAGGGAAGAGATGAGGGGGTAGAGGGGAGGGGGGAGGGGGGTAGAGGGAAGAGGGGAGGGGGGTAGAGGGAAGAGGTGAGGGGGTAGGGAAGAGATGAGGGGGTAGGGAAGGGGGAGGGGGATAGAGGGAAGAGGTGAGGGGGTAGGGAAAGGGGGGAGGGGGATAGATGGAAGAGGTGAGGGGGTAGGGAAAGGGGGGAGGGGGATAGATGGAAGAGGTGAGGGGTTAGGGAAGAGGGGAGGGGGAAGAGGGGGGAAGAGGGGGGAAGAGGGGGGGAAGAGGGGAGGGGAAGAGGGGAGGGGAAGAGGGGGGGAAGAGGGGAGGGGAAGAGGGAAGAGGTGAGGGGGTAGAGGGAAGAGGGGAGGGGTAGAGGGAAGAGGGGAGGGGGTAGAGGGAAGAGGGGAGGGGGTAGAGGGAAGAGGGGAGGGGGTAGAGCGAAGAGGTGAGGGGGTAGGGAGGAGGTGAGGGGGTAGGGAGGAGGTGAGGGGGTAGGGAGGAGGTGAGGGGGTAGGGAAGAAGGGAGGGGGTAGGGAAGAGGTGAGGGGGTAGGGAAGAGGGGAGGGGGTAGGGAAGAGGGGAGGGGGAAGAGGGGGGGAAGAGGGGGGGAAGAGGGGAGGGGGAAGAGGGGGGGAAGAGGGGAGGGGGAAGAGGGGGGAAGAGGTGAGGGGGTAGGGAAGAGGTGAGGGGGAAGAGGGGAGGGGGTAGAGAGAAGAGGGGAGGGGGTAGAGGGAAGAGGGGAGGGGGTAGAGGGAAGAGGGGAGGGGGTAGAGCGAAGAGGGGAGGGGGTAGGGAGGAGGTGAGGGGGTAGGGAGGAGGTGAGGGGGTAGGGAAGAGGTGAGGGGGTAGAGGGAAGAAGGGAGGGGGTAGGGAAGAGGTGAGGGGGTAGGGAAGAGGTGAGGGGGTAGGGAAGAGGTGAGGGGGTAGGGAAGGGGGACTGGAGTAGCCGGCATAGAGAAGGTGGGAGTTTAGAGATGGTGTGTACAATTAGCCACTGCTACGACGCCAAATCACAAAAATCTACCTCTGGAAATATATCAGTGTGGTTGTTTGTAAATGTTGGCAAGTTTAAAAATGGTATTTAACATATTTTCCATCGGCTGTTTAATTGGCAAGGAGTGTTTGGGATTTTTCATAAACCTCAGGGCACCTTTGAAATAAACGGCTGTTAACCAAGATTATTGTATCTCCCTTGTCGGACGGGTGTGTGAATAATGAACTTATTTCTTAGCAGGGATTGTCACCGAAAAAATAGTTTCTTTAGATCCAAGAGCACCAGCATTGTCAACAGCTGGTATCATAGTGGATATGCTGTGCCGTGTAAATATGTAGTTATAATACGTCCACATCCACGTCATCCAATAGAGTACACGAATTATTTCTTTTAAGTAATTTCTTGGGGGGT
>NC_137044.1:10357676-10407676 GCF_032717465.1 Coenobita brevimanus
GTGTGTGTGTGTGTGTGTGTGTGTGTGTGTGTGTGTGTGTGTGTGTGTGTGTGTGTGTGTGTGTGTGTGTGTACAGTCATGCGTGTGCCTGCACATCTCACCGCAATGCTCCGCCAACACCCACAACACTTTTCTCCTTAATTTCTTGCCACAGAGAACTCTTACATTCCTGGATCATTTCAAAAACTTGCTTCAACGAAGTTCTTACATATTATGAAGGAAAAAAAAAGGTAACTGTTGATATAAATGTTCGTACAAAAACATTATATATAAACTGCGGGAGATATATTCTTTTCACTTTCACTTGGCCCAGATTTTCGTTCTTTTGCAGCTGATTTCACGTAGTTCAGTGGCAGAAAGTACAATGCTATGGCTTTACAACCTTGCCTCAGCACATCTTCGTGACCAGCATCATCTTCCAGTTTTCATCTATTGCTACAACTCAGCATTCAGGACGGAAATATGGGAGTTTTAGGCCAAGTTAGAGTAAAAAGAGTATAGTGGACAATATTCATAGTCTTGCCTTGGTTAGAGTGTGTTACACACACACACACACACACACACACACACACACACACACATTCCCTTCCCCACCATCAAGTCCTACCTAAGAATACTTGTGTGTGTGTGTGTGTGTGTGTGTGTGTGTGTGTGTGTGTGTGTGTGTGTGTGTGTGTGTGCGCGTGCGTTTTTGAATAGTCACCCATCTAGAGAAAGAGAGAGAGAGGCCGTTGACTGTGTGTGTGTGTGTGTGTGTGTGTGTGTGTGTGTGTGTGTGTAATTCACCGGGTCGGTCAGGATCACTTGATGGTCGTGACCGTCAACTTTTACCCTCCCGGAAGGGAGCTGAGAGCTCATATAGTCCGATCTAAGGGCAAGGCTGTGACCTTCACACACGCACACACCCGTCCCCTTGCTCAAGGGGGACAGTAACCACCCACTTCGTCAGTGAAACTTTTCGCAACCTGAGCGAGGCGCGAACTCCCGTCCACCAGTTGGCAAGCGAGAGCGTTACCACTGCACCAGCGAGCGGTGTGTGTGTGTGTGTGTGTGTGTGTGTGTGTGTGTGTGTGTGTGTGTGTGTGTGTGTGTGTTTTAAGTCACCCATCCAGAGAGAGAGAGAGAGAGAGAGAAAAGGGAGTGGAGGGAGTGGCTGGGGACGAGAGTCAAGGAGACGGGCTGGGGACGCGCCAGACGAGAGAATATGATACATCAGGCGCGTCCCCAGCCCGTCTCTTCTGGCCTCTCGTCCCCAGCCACTATGTTTGTCTGTCTGTCTCTGTCTCTGTCTCTTTCTGTCCGTCTGTCTGTCTGTTTCTGTCTATCTGTCTGTCTGCCTGTCTCTCAGTCTGTCTCTTTCTGTCTGTCTGTCTGTCTGTTTGTTTGTCTGTCTGTCTGTCTCTCTGTTTCATTCTGTCTGTCCTCCTGTCTCTCAGTCTGTCTCTGTCTGTCTGTCTGTCTCTGTCTGTTTGTCTGTCTGTGTCTGTCTGTCTTTCTCCCTCTCTTTCTCTCTCTCTCTCTCTCTCTTTCTGTCTGTCTGTTTGTCTGTCTGTGTCTGTCTGTCTATCTGTCTGTCTGTCTGTCTCTCTCATCAGTGCCACCATGTGAAGACGTGTCTATAGTGTTTGTGGTAAAAGTCCTCGGACATACCAGCCACGGTTCAAGGAAAAAGTCTACGGATAAAGCGACCCAAGTTTCACTACCGAAATTTTAGTCTGAGGGGTGTGTCGGGGTCGGGGGGGGGGGGGGACAGTGTATTGGGATGTTTTTTGGGTGTATTAGATGTATGTATGGAGTGTATCTGGGTTGTGTTTGGGGTGTGTATGGAGTGTATCTGGTTTGTGTTTGGGGTGTGTATGAAGTGTATGTGGGTTGTGTTTGGGGTGTGTTTTTGGGGTGTGTATGGAGTGTATCTGGGATGTGTTTGGGGTGTGTATGGAGTGTATCTGGGATGTGTTTGGGGTGTGTATGGAGTGTATCTGGGATGTGTTTGGGGTGTGTATGGAGTGTATCTGGGATGTGTTTGGGGTGTGTATGGAGTGTATCTGGGATGTGTTTGGGGGTGTGTATGGAGTGTATCTGGGATGTGTTTGGGGTGTGTATGGAGTGTATCTGGGATGTGTTTGGGGTGTGTATGGAGTGTATCTGGGATGTATATTATACACCCAAAGTACATCCCCCATCCCCCCAAAATAAAAACAAACAAACACACCCTAAACACATACCAAACACACCTCAAACACATCCAAAATACACCCCCGAAACACCCAAAATATACCCTAAACACACTCCTTACAAAACCCATACACACCCCAAACAGAACCCACACAACCCCCCCAAACACACCCCAAACAGAAACCATATAAGACCCCCAAACACACCCGAAAAAGTAACCACAGAACCCCCCAAAACACACAACAAACACCCCCCCAAAAAGAACCCACACAACAACCCAGACACACCCCAAACACAACCCACATAACCTATCAAAACACACATAACCAACACAACCCCTCAAAACACACCCCAAACAGAACCCACACAACCCCTCAAAACACACCCCAAACAGAACCCACACAACCCCTCAAAGCACACCCCAAACACAAACCACATAACCCCACAAAGCACACCCAACACAAAAACCACACAACCCCCCCCAAGCACACCCCAAACAGAACCCACACAACCCCCTCAAACATACCCCAAACACACCCCAAACACAACCCACATAACCTATCAAAACACACCCCAAACAGAACCCACACAACCCCTCCAAACGCACCCCCCCAAAAAAAAACTGCACAACCCCCCCCCAGACACACCTTAAATAGAGTCCGCACAACCCCCCAAACACATGCCAAACACACTCTAAACAGAACCCACACAACCCCCCAAACACACCGATACACACCCAAACAGAACCCACACAACCCCCCCCAAAAAAAAAAAAAAAAACTAACACACTCCAAACTGAACCCACACAATCACCCAAACACACCCCCAAAACAGATCCCATACAACCTCCCCAAACACACCCCAAACAGAACCAACATAGCCTCCTCAAACACACCCCAAACAGAACCCACACAACCCCCCAAAACACACCCCAAACAGAACCCATATAACCTCCCGAAACACACCCCTAACAGAACCCACACAACCCCCCAAACACATTCTAAATAGACCTACACAACCCCCAAACACACCCCAAAAGCACTCACAGAACCCACACAACTCCCCAAATACACCCCAAACAGAACCCACACAATCCCCCAAACACACCCCAAACAGAACCCACAACCTCCCAACACACCTCAAAGAGAACCCACACAACCCTCCCAAATACACCCCAAACAGAACACACACAACCCCACCAACACACCACAAACACACTCAAAACAGAACCCAAACAACCCCCGAACACACCCCAAACAGAACCCACACAACCCCCCAAACACATCAAAAACACACCACAAACAGGACCCACACAACACCCAAAAGACACCCCAAACAGAACTCACACAAACCCCCAAACACACCCCATGCAGAATCCACATAACCCACCCAGACACACCCGAAACAGAACCCACACAACCCCCCAAACACACCCCAAACTGAACCAACACAACTCCCCAAACACACCCCAAACTCTTCTCTCTCTCTCTCTCTCATTTTCCGTCAATCCTCCCTTCAGTCACTCTCCAGAAATCTGCTTACCACACATGCTAACTCCCTAATACCTGTAACTTACCAATTTATTTAAATATTTGGTTAGTTAATGCATTCTTGTATGTTATTCACGCAGTCTTTAATGACATCACAAAAATACAAATTGCAGACAACACAATACAGTATCTAGGAGCAATAAACACAAAATATCGCTACGGAAGGAAGGAAGGAATAATCAAGAGTAAGCACCGAACCATAATATGGCTATATGGCAATGCAGAAGTAGAGGGAAAATATAGGCCGCGAGAAACAAGGAAATATCAAGAACAGAGGTAGGACAGAGGAGAAGAGGACAGTAAGGAGAGAAAAATGGGAGACAAAAAGGCCTCTTTTAGTCGCCTCTTACGACAAGCAGGGGTACTGGGATATTGCTATGGAGAAAGCTTAAGGAAAGCATACGGTACTGAAGCTGATGAGACCACAGGACTAAGAATTACCTCTAGATTCATTTTGCAGCAGCAAGCAACTCTTAGTGTGCGGCCAAACTTGCGCGAAACACGTGACCGAGAAGACGACACAAAGCACCGGGATAGAGCCGCTGCAATATCCGAGTCTGATCGTTGGAAGGGCCCCAGAGCTTCATTTCCTCCTGTCGGTCATATGTTTGGCTCAAGTGTGGCCCCACCGTAACCCAAAGCTTTCCATCTCAGGTGCTACCGATTGTCCTGTCCTTCCCTACTGGCCGAGCAGCGTGGCCAGGATCACTGTACGAGCCTGCCAAAATATCACATACTCTTTTGAATACTATTTATCTATTGCCAGACGCCTTAATCCCGTAAGGGGTGGCCACAAACAAAACGCCTCCATGTCGCCCCGTCCCCCGCCATTTCACTGCCCTGCTCTCAGCTCACCCTCGCTCTCTCATATACCTCCCACAGATCCGGTCGAGCAGCTGCCGAGAAAAGACCTCTCTCCCAGCAGCACAGTCTTGTATAAAACTCTACGGACATTGCTACCCAGGTTTCACTTACTCTGACCACCACACCTCCCGACCCTGCATTATCACCATCGTCTCTACTAAGATTTCCTTCATCTCGACTGCAGATATACACTGCCTCTCTTGGCGGCTGTATACTGCTGTCAGGTAGAGCTTTGATCCTCGCACACTTCTTCTCTTGCCTCGCTCTTCCTCCCAATCCTCTCCCAACATCAGACATACACACACACACACACACTCAGTACATCCTATCCCCCCCTTACCCCCTGCTCTCCTTGCCCACTTTGCCGTAGAATTTCCTGTTACCCCGCTACTGACGAACTGAACCCCGAGGGAAGGCCGTTTAGGGCTGACACGACGGGGGTCACTACAGTAGAGTGACTGGGGAGCCAGAGGGTAACAGGAAGGCACCCTGCTGTTAGGGTTAGGTTCCCCGTCAAGGGGCAGTCCGGAGTAGGTGCCAGGGTCCCTCCTCACGACATCATCTAGAGGGCGGGGGAGGTAAAAACCCGGCGCCCAGGATCTCTGGCATAGGTAGGCCTGGCACCCAACTTTACTAACTCACACAATGGACTCGAGATTGGGATCAAAGACCATCCACAGAGGCAATCCACAAAGCTCATCTGCAAAAAAAACAAGCAGCGGGACAGAAACGTGCAGACAACAGAGCAAAAAAAGCCTCAGCCATCCACACCTCAGCTTGCTGCAACGAAGAAGCAACTCCCAAACAATGGAACTAAGGAGAACCCCCCGCCACAGCCATCAACATTAAGCTATGAACCTAACGATGATGACTTTCATGTTCTGATGGACATTTCGCAAGCTACTCCTCCCAGCCAAACCACCCACAATCAGGAGCCAATGAACACAAGCACAACAGAGGAAACACGCACAACCAGCACAACCGCCTCCTCAAACTCTTTCACTTCACGAACAACCACCGCCCTCATGCCAGACGAAACCGCCAGCACTGTATCCACCTCCACCCCTTCCACCACAACCATCAAAGACGACGTCTTCCAGCCGGCCTCCAAGAAAAGAAGGAGCGGAAAAAAAAGACAGCCGCTGTTTCACTGAGAACCCCCATCATAGTACAGTGACCCCCCTCCCCTCCTCTCATACACCACAACCCTCGGAAAACGCCACTTCCTCGGCCAGAAGCCATCCATCACCGCAACCCAGCACCTACAACAGAAGACAGCCCATTGTCTCAGTGAAACCCCTAACCTCACCCCCATCAAAATTCCCAGGCTTCCAGATTCCACGAACTCCTTCCCAACCAGCTACGACATTGTTGGCCCTGGAAGAGGAACACCCCGAACTAAAAATCACAATCATACCTGGCAAGAACAACAGCACGGTCATGGTTCCACTCGACGAAGACTCCCTCTACCTCCTAGCAACGATCGACACGGCAGGACACCAACCCATTCTACTACAGAAGATCGACCCTCAATTCAACACCCGAAAACTGATCCTAATGGGCTACCCCCTCAAATACCCCCGACGCCCCATCACTCGACACCCACAAGTGGAGGAAGCCGCCCGCTGTATGAACAAAACCTTTGGCGAGCCTCCGTCTCCTGCCCACATAACACATGAAGCAGCAACCCATACAGCTCCCCCTCCACGTCAGTCAGAAACAACAGCACCATCTCTTCTGCACACCCTCGTCACGAACCCAGAACAAATAGCACAAACCAAAGAAACCCTACGATCTTCCTGCCATTACCTCGGAACAGCTATCATAAATTGTGTTGGGGCTCAGCTCCACTGCCCCCTCAACCCCCAACTCTTCACACCAGCACTCAACACCATGACAGACACCTGGATAGAGGGCACACACTTCTCCAACAGTCTCACCCAGTTCAGCGATCCTCAGCCAAATCGACAAAACCCAATACAATCCACAACGACCCCCGTACCCGACCCAGAACACACCCTAGCAACGAGTGCCTCCTCTCACAAACAACCAGACAAACCCAATCCTCATCACCTCAGCCTAACCCTCCCGCCTCCACAAACCCAACGCCTCAAACCACGGAGCATTTCAGCGGGCCTAGACAAACGAGAACGCCCTCGCTCCCATTTCCCGATCAAAGAATACTCCACAACAGCCAGAGAAGACTAAACAATGTTCATATGGACCAAACACCCCCACTAATTAGTACCGGGCCACAACACCGTCCTAACCAAACAGCAAACCCACCACTCCCAACACACAACCTAAAGATCATACAATGGAACATCCTTGGCGCCAGAACAAACTCATCCTTCTTCACGAGGCTGCGCACAGAGACAAATCAGACATCTTCCTCTTACAAGAAACCCTCATCACCGAACAACATTCCCTTAAGCTAAACAGCTTTAACTCCTTTCTCCTTCCGCACTCCCGGGGCGGCCCCAGAGGCTGTGCCATCCTCATACGTAATCACATTCAGGCAAACAAAATCCCACAATCACCACACTGCGGCGAAGAGGTCGAAATTCAGGGTGTATCCATCACCTTAGCCAACACTCCCCTAAAAATCTTCAACATTTATCGCAAACCCAGCGCCGCCCTCGACCTAGCAGAACTCTTCACCCTCGCAGCCTATGAACTGACGCTAATCGAAGGCAACTTGAACGCCCATCACCCCTGCCTAGGATTCACATCCCCCACCAACCCCGCAGGATGACACATATCAGAACTCCTAACCCTTACTCCTGTCATACAACTCCTAAATGACCCCAACACTCCCACATACTTACAAGGTGCTCCCACACATTTACAAGGTGCTCCCACACACTTACAAGGTGGCAGACTCGACCTCACGCTTCTAACCACAGGAATCGCAACACACACTGAATGGGACCCCCACCCAACCCTGACATCAGATCACTTCGCCATTGTCTGCACACGTAATCTCCCCCAACTACCTCGACCCCCGCGGACCCCCGCCCAGGTGGTGCACAAAAAAAGCCAATTGGAGACTCTTCACAGCCTCACTGGAAGAAATCATAACCCAACTCGAACCTTCAGACAACCTTGATGAACACGAACACAAAATCTCAGCAGCCTTCACCACTGCCGCCGAAACTGCAATTCCTACAACCTCTCACAAACAGCGACATTTCAAGGACTATTGGTATTATAATGACAGAGTCAAAGAGCTAAACCATCGCGCTAACAATGCTAGAAAAATATATAGTCCACCCCACCCCCTAAAACAGACAATATCTTAAGGCAATCGTCCAGCATACAATTAAGGAAAAAAAAAACATAAGAGAAAACAAATGGCTGGAGTGGTGCAGATCCTTAAGCGCCAACATTAACCTAGGCCATATTTGGAAAACACTCAGAGGCGTCTTAAACCCCCATAATCCCGTCCCCCAACACACCCCAACCCTCAGGAAGAGGTCGAAAGAATAGCGTCACTTTTCGCCCATCAAACCTCTCCGTTCTGCACCCCACGACACATACAAAACCGCCTCAACACCCTACACGCCGAGTGCGATACAAGAATACACCTCGCTAAAAACACCCCTGCCCAAACAGACCAAACCTTTACTATCCAAGAATTTCATCGTTCACTCAAAACCAGCAGCGACACAGCCCCTGGTATTGGCCAAATCACCTACTCCATGCTATCTCACGCTGGACCAAATGCCACCACTGCCATTCTCAACCTCGTAAATCACTTCTGGACTTTAGCCAAACTTCCCTCTGCAAACAAAAAGGCTGCCATTCAACCAATCCCCAAACCCAAAGACCTTGGTAACTACAGACCTATATCCTTCCTCATCTGCCTCGGAAAAACCATGGAAAGGATGGTCCACCAACGTCTGCAATGGAGCACACCCACGCCACACCAATATCTGTTTGCATACACCAGAGGAAGGGGGACAGCAGAAGGCCTCACCACATTCATGGCAGAAGTACGCAACGGGAAGAGCCTAGTCATCTTTCTCGATCTCGAAAAAGTCTTCGAGCTCGCCTGTCCTGAGGCGACCCTCTCTACCTTTGCCAGCAAGAGAATTGGGGGTCGCCTCCTCGGCTGGCTCGAGGACTTCTTCAGAGATCGAGAAGCTCTCGTACGCTTCCAAGGACACTCTTCCACTTTCCACAGACACATCAACGGCATTCCACAGGGCAGTATAATCAGCCCAACTCTCTACAACACCCTCATGGACAGTCTCCTACAAACAAACATCGGCCCAGACATACGGGTCCTCTGCTATGCCGACGATTTAGCTCTAATAGTAAACCGAGGTCCCCTCTATGACAAAGTTCAATGAACCCTTTCCCAACTCCACCAAGGATGTATAGATCTCGATCTATCTATAAACACCCAAAAAACCAAAGCACTAGCCCTAGGCATGCAACCCCCTTCCTCACGTCCTCTACATCTCTGCTACAACCCGATCGAATATGTAAACTCTCACCTTTATCTCGAAGTGTGGATCGACTCCAATCTATCCTTCAGAACCAAAATCAGTTTCCTAAAAGAGAGAACAAACCTTAAACTCAGCGCCCTCAGATCACTTACCGACAAGAGCAAAGGGGCCTCATATAAAGTCCTCAGACTATTTGACATCCAAGCTATTCGCTCCGTCATCGACTATTGTGCCCCTATACCCGTCGACGCAAACCCCACCCTAATCCAAAAACTTGAAACCACCCAAAACGAGGCACTCCTTATCATGACCAACTCACCCAGATGGACACGCCTCTGCAATCTCCGCATGGAGTGCAAGATCGAAGCCATTCAACACCGAATAAAAGGTAGAGCTGCAGGAAACATAGCGAAAACAACCCACAATGCGACACCTCTCCCACCCCTAACACGAGTCTGAGCTAGCATCAACCTTCACCCTTATCTGCTGAAACAAAATTGGACCCATTGCACTGTGAAAGCCATTCGACTTTTCAACCTCGACACCGTCATACAACAAGAACCAGTTGCTCCCGACCCAGAATACCGGCAGCCACCCCCCTGGGCTTCACCCCCTTTCAAACTAATAACACCACACTCCTCCGCCAAAGCCAACACCCCCAAAGAAGAAATACGCCAACTCAGCCTAGAACTCTTCGCTCACCTCACTCCATCCAACCTCATCACATACTACACCGACGGATCTGTTAATCCACCCAAAGCAGGAGCCGCCTTCATCTGCGGGAACAAGACAGCAGCCTGGCGAATCACAGACGGAGCATCAACCCTCCTTACAGAACTCGTAGCTATCCGTGAAGCCCTAATAGACGCCAAAAACACCACTGTATCGCCAGCTATCATTATACACACAGACTCCCTCTCTGCAATACAAGTACTACGCCAACCAGACCGTTACGACAATATCAACATCTGCAGCACCATTGTCAACACGGCATACCAAATATCAGCAAGAAAAACTATAATCATACACTGGATCCCCAGCCACGTAGGCATAAGCGGAAATGAAAAAGCAGACAACGCCGCCAAACAAGCCACAAACTGCCCCCACATCGATATCGAAGTCACACTTAGCCACTCACAAATCAAAAAGATTATATTAAACAAAGCATCAGCCCACAACCAAGCTGACCACGAAACCTGTGTAAATGAAGGCTCCCCAACAGCCACCTGGTATGCAACCACCACGAACTACGCACCCCTAGCATATCCCAACCGCCACCAACTACGCACCCCTAGCATATCCCAACCGCCACCAACTACGCACCCCTAGCATATCCCAACCGCCACCAACTACGCACACCTAGCATAACCCAATCGCCACCAACTACGCATCCCAGGCACATCCCAGACAAGTAAACTACTACACTCATTCACTGATGCGAAGGTTACGGCTAGGACATCGCCCCCCTCCCAATGTAATCGACGAACACTCCCAAAACTGCAAACACTGCAACGCAAACTCTCCTTTTCCCCTATTACTGTACATTATCAACTAAAAAGCCCTGCATCCGAACTACTGAGCGGCAGAATCTACGCCAACCCAGACGTCCCACCCACTGAACCCTCCGTCCCCCTCGTCACGTCTTAGGTCTATCTATCTATTGCCAGGGGCCTTAATCCCATACGGGGTGGCCACAAACAAATCGCCTCCACGTCGCCCTGTCCCCTGCCATTTCACTGCCCTGCTCCCAACTCACACCCCCCTCTCACATACCTCTCCACTCCTCTCCCGACTTCCTCTTCTTTCCACTTCCCTCTTTACTACCTCTCATCCTCCTCCATCCCTCTCTCGTACCTTGTCTGGTCCTAGGTCATTCTCTTCTCTCATTGCCCTACAAAGCAACCTTCCCACTGGCAAACATCATTTATACCCTCCCGCTGTAGAGAAGCAACTGTCTGTCAAGGTCAACGCATCGCATGATCGCATCGTCAATTGTCATCGCCGCGTGAGGGCAGCACCTTACAATGTCACCTTCTTCACATTGCCTGCCCGTCATCGCCGCGTGAGGGCAGCACCTTACAATGTCACCTCCTTCACATTGCCTGCCTGTCATCGCCGCGCGAGGCACTAAACAGACACATACCCTAACGAAAAAATACAAACGTTGATGCCCATAGCTTCTATTTGGATCAAAAATAGACAAGATTTTCTTCTGCATTGTAGAGACTAAATTCTTATGGAAGAGGTGTTGCAAAGCCTCTACTACTTAGAAAGAGCCTAGTAGTTGCAGTTCATGCCAATACTCACCCTTCTTACTTACACCCACCCTTCCGGAGTTAGAGAGGCGACTGAGGTTCCGGGTTCGTGGGAGTATCATTTGATGAATAGAAAACATGCTAAATACAGCAAATAGAAGAAATTTGCCCAATTATTTCTATATTAAAGTGGGAAATACACAACCTCCTTCCTAATATAAATTCTACAACCAGTCAGCGTCCTCATTTTACTAATATTTTATGCATTGTCAATCCCAATTATATGTATAAAATGTTTAAATGTAAATTAGTCTATAGATATTTTGTCGCTGAGCTGCAACAGTAACATGCAAGAGTTACACAGAAAAATAAATCTGTGCTATTATTTCTTCAACGAGAAAGGCAGTTACGTATCTCTTATAGCATATAACATATAGTAAACAATTAATGTCCGCAATAGGCCAAGGGTTTTGTGCAATATCACACTATTGAGTCTGAAAAAATTGCCTAAAAAATCAACTCGGCTTAAACTGCCGATGTTAGCGAGCCCGAAAAGTTACCCGACATTTCTAGTAATTTAATTATTTTGGAATTATTTCGGAGCTATTCAAATGTACTGAGAGAGCAGTTTATTTCAGTTTTTCTATGCCATATTGCTTAACCACGCTAGTATACCTCTTTTTGCCCATAATTTCAAATGCACTAGCTTTTCGTGAATCAAAATGCATGCAAATATGACCATATGGCAATACGAGTTGGCGGCCGGTCCATTCAAAACACGTTCTCATAGTTCATTATTTTAACACATTTCCGCTTGATTACTGTACGTTAATGCTTCTACAGTGTGCAATAATGTGGTAAGACATATATAAACGCTTCTGAGGTGAGTTAAATGTGAGTCTGAAGTGATTTAGGCTACAAATAGAGATTTTGTTGTCACTCATTCATGTTTTCTCACTCTGTTTACGTTATGTTCATTCATAATTATGTTTTTTAAATTTACTAGTTACGGCATTGTTTACGTTGCAGACCTTTAAATTCATTCATACTGAAGTTTGTACTTCATTCAAGAAAAAAGAAATGCGAGAGAAAGAGGGAAGAAATTGAAAAAAGAAGATATGAGAAAGAAAAAAGAAAGGAGAAAGAGAAGAAATGAGATAGAAAGGGGAAAGAATAAAACAGAAGAAAGAAGACGAAAAGAAAAGAGGAAGGAGGAAGATGATGATGAAGAGGAAGAGGAGAAAGAGGAGGTGGAGGAGGAAGGAGAAGAACAAAAGGAGGAAGAATGAGGAAGAAGAGGAAGAGGTATAGGAAGAAGGGGAAGAGGAAGAAAATGCAGACGAAAGAAGAGGACGTAGAGGAACAGGAAAAAGGAGAAAAGAAGAGGGGGAAGGGGAAGAAGGGAAAAAGAAAGAAAAGGAAGAGGAAGAAGCGGGAAAAGAGGACGAGAAGGAAGAGGAAGAATAAAAGAGGAAGAGGAGGAGGAAAAGAGGAAATTGAAGAGGAAGTGCCGCATCTCCTCTCCTTCCTTTTCTCCTCCTCTTCATCACATTTTTCCTTTCCTGCCCCTTCTCCTCCCATCTTTCATTGCTATCATCTTCTTTTTTTTATTAGTGCATTCTTTTTCTGCCCCTTCTCCACTCATCTTTCCTCCTCCTTTCTTTGATTTCCTCTCCTTTTTTTTTTTTTCATTAATGCATTTCTTTTCTGCCCCTTCTGTCATCTCTCAACCTCCTCCTTTTCACCAGTCTCCTGTACTGGCATGTCCTCTACTGGTTTTACTTATTATTTTGGCAGCTTTTGACAGATCTTCATATATGCGGGGTTTGCAACACCTTAAACCTTCTTTAGTTATACTTTTCAAGTAGTGCCCAATTCTCTTGCTGTATGAGGCTACTCTTGGATCAGTATTATTAAATTCTTTAGGCAACTTACCTCACTCCAGTTACCTCCATATTCACTTACCTCAGTCCTTTGCTGGTTTCACCTTTATATTATTTTGTAATATTTCCAACCTCCCGTCCCCAATCAAAAAAATGCTGGTGCTGTCTTACAGCAGATCAGTTGGCCCATACTAGGCAGCTCCTACACAAGTGTGACTAAGTCAATGAATAAGTCATATGCCCACTGGCTGGGGAGACACCCAAGCACCTTTCCTTACCAGTATATTTCTGCATATACATATCAGTGTTCCCCTGTCTATGGTCACAAACTGCCACCATTCATACATCAGTAAGAGAAAGAAAAGAGTTGCTTAAGGTCAGCAAAACCCATCACTGGGCCTCAGGTGCTGGACTGCCTCCTGTGCTAAACGCCACTGCCCACTACTAACGAAGGCTCTCTCATTTACCTGATCTATTATCCTTTCCCTGCTTTCTTGTCTACAGGACCATATGGGCGACAGATCACCATCCTCCTTTCAGGGGATGCTGACCACCAGTCCCCTGAGTTCGTATCTAGCTGAGTAAATGAAAACAATATATGAAGCTAAATACTGAAGGATTTAATCACTCAATTCAAATGATGCCATCCTTTTTCTGAAGGAATCCCCAAACTGAGGTGAGCCATGGTACTGTCCACATGGCTTGTATTCTCATCAATTAGCAAGCTCCCTAGCCCTTAGCTAGTTATTATTGGATACAGCTGGGTAATAGGATTTTGTACATTTTTTTACGAAGAGTTTGGTGATATTTGAATTATTTAAATAATTCAAGGGGTAATAAGCATCTGGTTCAGCTCATGACTGGAATGTCACTCAGCCATATTGCAGAACTTCGGCCTATCAGAATTCTTTCATTCCCCGAACTGCATCTCTCTGGAACTCGCTTCCCCAGAGTTGTTTCCCTCCAAACTTCAACCCACAGCTGTGCAAGTCCAACTGTTACAGACATTTTATGAATGGAGGACACCAGTAATCTGGTGTATGGATTATTTTTTTATTCGTTTTTCCTTCCTCTGTTCTGTTATTTTAAAAAAAAGTAAAACAATAAATTGCTTGGGAAGAGGTGTTAGGGAGCTGCCTTAACTGAATAGAGTACCAGCCATGATTTTTAAAACTGGCTAAGCACTGAGTCAAGAGAAGAACATAACTGAGGATAACTGAAGAAGGGTGGCAGACAAAAACACAGACTGGCAGAACAAAGCACATAAAGAACATAACAGAAGAAGGAGGTAGAAAAAAAGCACATAAACACAGAATATGACACCGACAGAACACAGCACATAAAGAACATGAAAGTGTAGCTACAAAAACCTGGAAGAACAAAGAACGTAACTATGAACATACAAATTTAACTGCAAAAGACTGTGTGAGCTAGGAGCAGGGCAATGAAATGGCAAGGGGACAGGGGGACATGGAGGCGATTTGTTTGTGGCCACCCCTTACGGGATTAAGGTGTCTGGCAATAGATAGATAGACAGACAATAACAAACGTGCATATAAAGGGAAAATTCAAGATATATTAGTCCATGCTAGGCTGCTCCAGTAAGTAACTAGTCTATAAGCGTAAGATGTAAATAGCAAAGAAAACTATCACACGAGTGGATGGCACAACCTACAAGAGGCCACATTATAAGTTGTATGGCAGGCACTGTAGCTCCTTTTTGTTAATGATTTATCTTCCTTTTTGCAACTCAGTATTCTCCTTCATCATTTTCTTCATTATTATTTGCATAGAGGGGAAGAGGGAGGGGGAGACCAAGGATGAGATGGAGGAATGGAGTGGAGAGGTATATGAGAGAGGGGTGTGTGAGCTGTTAGCAGGACAGTGAAATGGAGGGGGACAGGGCGATATGGAGGCGATTTGTTTGTAGCCACCCCTTACAGGACTGGGGCGTCTGGAAATAGATAGACAGATAAGCGGGCAAATAGACAGACTGACAAATGAGGAAGTAAAGGAGCATTGTGGAGTTGATGTGGTTGAGTGTTGAGAAATACTCTGAGATGGTTTGGCTATGTGAAGAGGATGGATAATGAGAGACTGACTTGAAGAGCTTGTGAGTGAGGTGGAGGGGAAGGGGGAGACCAAGAATGAGATGGAAGGATAGACTGGAGAGGATGGGGAATGAGAGACTGACAGGAAGAGTACATGTGAATGAGGTGGAGGGGGAGACCAAGGATAAGATGGAGGGATGGGATGGAGAGAGATATGAGAGAGGAGGGGTGTGAGCTGGAGGGAGGGAAGAGGACAGGGTAACATGGAGGCAATTTGTTAGTGGCCACCCCTTACAGGAATAAGGTGCCTTGCAACAGATAGATAGACACAGATAGATAGAAAAATGGATAAAGTTACCAGATACAGATATACCTGACAAACTATACAGTAGCCTGAGTGTGGAGATACCAGGCCATTCTCCAAAAGTGTTTTCAGGAGCTGCAAGCCAGGACTGCTGCAGTGCTTGTTGCCCACCACACTGTAAAACAGAAACACATGATTATAATAATCATCCATCCATCATCCAATTCTACGTTGCCCCATGAGAAGCGTAGAAGCCCGGGGCTAGGCAATTCGGTCCTGATATTTAAGATGAGAGTGACCGGAACACTCATCCCTGAGTGGCATTACATGAGCAATAATCCCAACCACCCCTTGGATATAAACCTTCACCGGCTCAATGCCATTGGAGTGCTGTATTTACCCACTAAACCACCAGGTGCTATGATTTGGTTATATGGTTACCACCCAGGGTAATAAATGGTTTCCTTGTGTACAGGAAACCATTAGGCTTGTCACTCGGTGTAGAGTCACCCATAGGCAGAAGGAAGACGAAAGAATGAAAGACAAAAGAGGGAGTGTAAAGTCACACGCAGGCAGAAGGACGAGGAAAGAATGAAGAAAAGAAAGACAGAAGAGGAGAGGAAGGAATGGAGAGAGGAGAGGAAAGGACTGACACCCGAGAGCAGCACTACATCGAGTGAGTGGATGGTGAGCTCCAATAATAATAATAATAATAATAATAATATTAACAATAATAATAATAATAATAATAATCCATCCATCCATCCATCGTCCAATCCTATGTTGTCCCATGAGGAGCATAGGAGCCCGGGCCTAGGCAAGTTGGTCCTGACATTTAAGACGAGTGATAATAATAATAATAATAATAATAACAATAATAATAATAATAATAAAAACAACAATAATAATAATAATAATAATAATAATACAAAATATACATCAAGGTACATCCTAAGAATCAAACTAATATTGGACTTCAAAGCTGTGCTCACTGGCCACAATGGTTTTCTGTTTAATGAACCATATGCACATCCGGCCACACCAAGAGTGAGTGAAGAGGAGGAAATGAATGTAATAAGGCAGAGATACAAAGGTTAATACATGATACAGTAGTTCCTGTTACTTTTCAATCAATCAATCAATCATTTCCTGTGACACCCCACGGGATGCATAGGGCCTCGATGAACTCTCTCCACCAATATTTGTCTCTTGCCATCTCTTTCAGGTTCCACCAACACTCCTCTCCTGCTTCCTTTTTCATTGTCCTCAACCAGGTTTCCCTCGGCCTACCTCTACCTCTTCTTCCTCTAGCAGTCAACTCTGGCACATCCTGTATTAAACTGCCTTCTTTTCTGTATATATGCCCTAGCCACTTCCAGCGAGACAGTCCCACATATTCATTAACTGGTTCCACTCTCGTAATATCCCCTACTCTTTCATTTGTAACTCTGTCTTGCCACTTTACCCCAAGAATCCTTCTCAGTATTTTATTCTCATATCCTAATACTTTCTGATCTGTTGCAATTGTACTGTACCAGGACTCATGCCCATAATTTAAAATTGGTCTAACCATGCACTTGTAAATTTTCACTTTAGTATGTACCGAAAACATATTATTATTCCAAACAGATTTCAACATTCCAACACCTCGCCAAGCCTGTCTAATCCTCTCAATATCATTGTTTAATGATCCATTAGATGATACAATCGTTCCCAGATATTTAAAGTTTTCTACATTCTTCACCACATTATTCCCAATTACACAATCGATTTGGTTCTCCACGTTCATATTAATAATTTCAGTCTTTCCACTATTTATTACCAATCCCACTTTTTCTTCTTCCTCCACCAGACAATCAAGCACCCTCTGCATCTCGTAAATACTTCCACAAATCAGTACGGTATCATCAGCAATGTCCAAATTCATCAGCTTCTTATTTTCTTTCCAGTTAATTCCTGCACCTGTTCTCCTTACAACCTTTTTCATAACATAATCCATAACCAAAACAAACAACAATGGCGAAAGAACTCCTTCATGAATCACTCCTGACCTAACTTTTCAGCATTATAAAAACAATAAGTACAAAGACGACGAGATTAGTACAAAATAAATGAAGAATAAAGAACAATTATTAATACTACACCGACGCTTCCAGCTCCCCCACTTCAATGCCCTCCCCTCTAGCTCACACCCCTCTCTCTCATACCTCCATCCCATCCATCCATCTCATCCTCTGCCTCCCCACCCTCTCCTCCACCTCACTCTCCTCGTTAGTCTCGCTCTCCATCCTCTCCACATGGCCAAAGCAACTGTGTATTTCTCCTAACGCTTTTTGTCACATCCATATCCACACCACAACGCTCCTTCACTTCCTCATTTGTCAGTCTGTCTTTCCTTTTAACTCCACACACTCCTCTCAGTAATCCTCTCTCCATCCCCCACCCTCAGCGAAACACGAGTATGTTCCTCACTTGCCATGACGCGAGACTGGTGTGCATTGGTACGCTGTGGATAACCAGACAGCCAGGCACCACGGAGCTGGGCGGCACTCGTCTACACTCCCACCTAACATTGGGGTAACTAAGGCGGTGACCGTTGGTATGGCAGCGAGATGTGAATGTAGAGGTAGACGGCCTGGCGCCATGAGCTAACCGAAACAGATGTACATCACACCCTTGCAAGAGCGACACTGAGGGTCGCTGACTGGGTATGGGTGGTTTTAAATGGGTAGAGGCAGACTGGTAGACGCCGCATTGGGGGCGGGGCTTGCAATAAAGAAAATTCCCACAAAATGTAGGGGACGCTTACGTAACTTCGACGAATCTTTATACTGTCCATTGTCGTTTCGTTTTTATTTTTTCTCTCTCTCTCTTGTTCTTACGTTGCCTCATATTAAAAGGTCCTTTTATTTCTTAATGGCGGTGGTGTAATATAAATTTCCATATGGCTCGACATGTGGACACTCAATGGACTGTGTTTTCCATTCTTTCCACCTAATTTACAGTTTATCACATCTTTCCTGGCTTATTTCCCAGTGATATCTATACTGCATTCGGATTCTACACTAAGTTATTTCCTGCTTAATCAGTTGCTTTGTACTGTGACCGTTTCGTATCGTTTATAAAGGCTCCAATAAGATTGCATGCGTCAGCCTTGGTCACATGATGGCTCTCCATGCTGCTTGATCTCTGGCAGCCTCCCTAATCAGTCCCTTATCCCTGAGGTCATACTTTGTGACCTCGTCTCAGGTCTTTTTCTGTCTGCCTCTCGCAACCCTACCCCTAGCTTTCACACCTACTGTAGATCCATAATATCTGAATGTTTCTTGTCTGCTTGTTACCATTTGTAGAGGTTCCCTGGACTGCGTTGTGTGTGTGTGTGTGTGTGTGTGTGTGTGTGTGTGTTCTTACCTAATTGTATCTTTACAGGAATGAGTCGTACTGTCCCGTGTCTTAAACCATTTTTATCATACATATCCTTAAATTTATGAATTGTTTTGGCACACACTTTCATCCGGTAGTGCATTCCACTGACCAATTGCCCTATTTGGGAAACTAAATTTCCTTTCGTCTTTATTGCCTCTCTCTTTATGCAGTTTTTTGCAATGTCCTCTTGCTGATGCATCCTCATAGGTTATATACTTATTTATGTCTATTTTCTCCTTCCCTGATATGCATTTATATAGTATATATAATATATAGTATAATCATGTCTCCTTTTTTCCTTCATTTATATGGTGTTTGCAACACCTTAAACCTTCAAGTAGTGCCCAATTCTCTTGCTGTATGGGGCTACTCTTGGATTAGCATTATTAAATTCTTCAGGCAACTTACTTCACTCCAGTTACCTCCATATTCATTTACCTCAGGCCTTTGCCGGTTCCACCTTTATATTTTGTAGTTTTCCAACCTCCCGTCACCCATCAAAGAAATACCAGTACTATATTACAATAGACCAGCTGGCCCACGCTAGTCAGCTCCTACACAAGTGTGACTAAATAAAAGAATGTCATATTCCCACTGGCTGGGGAGACACCCAGGCACCTTTCTTACCAGTTTATTTCTGTGTCGTCATAGGTGGTGGCGACTATCATCCACTCACTTCATGTATTGCTGCCTACTTCCTCCATAGCATTTATCATTCTTTTTCTGTGCCTGTCCTCCTCTCTTCCTATTTCTCCTATCTTTCCTGTCACTTCTTATTGCCTTTCTTTCCTTTACAGGTGGCTTTACATTTAGTGAAAAGCCAAATTTCCTGTAAGCCAAGAAACCATTTACAACGCTGGGTGGTAACCATATAACCAAACCATACATGCTCCCTACATGTCAACAAGCGGGTTGGTGGAGGGTTAGTGTCCCTCCTCGTAAAACAACTAACTCAAAGTCAAAAGGCCACCCCTTACGGGATTATGGCGTCTGGCAGTAGATAGATAGATAGATAATCCCAGCTATGACGTGCGGTTGTGAAAGGAAACTAACAACTCGATGGAAAATCAACTAATCCGTTCTCAAAGAGCAATGGAAAAGTCAGAGTTGGGAATATCTTGAAGAGAGGAAAAGATCAACTTGGGTGAGAGCAGACTAAAGTCAGACATTATAGAAGTTATAAAAGAACAGAAATGGACGTGGGCAAATCATGTAACAAGGGATAACCGATGGACAAGAGGCTGACTGACAGGGCTGCAAAGAGATTGTAAGCGTGGCAGAAAAATGCCACCAGGAGGTGGAGAGATAAGATAGAGAAGTTTGCTGACAAAACATGTCACAAATTGGCTTAGGTTGGGGGAAGCTGTTTTTCAGGAGTGTACTTGCAATGGGTGATGATATATACAGTATATATATATATATATATATATATATATATATATATATATATATACTGTATATGTGTGTGTGTGTGTGTGTGTGTGTGTGTGTGTGTGAAGAAAGAGAGAGAGCAGTAATGAAACTCACAATGTACAGTACAGTATCCTTCTCTCTGATCTGATGCTCTTCCTGAAGGAGTGCTGGAAACATGATACAGGCTAAAACGTGTTCAGGGCTACTGATGTTCCTCACTATGCCTATGGTAATGGTCTTTCTGCTCTACAAAGAAAATTCATAGCCACTAACTAAACACCAGAATCAGTCAGATAATGAGACCCCTACTGTAGACAACAGTGACAGTAATATCTAGACAGATTGTATTTCAGCATGAGGCGACTGGAATTGATGACAGTACATTTAAGTGACCAAATGACATTTTGACTGAAACTATCTGTTCTTTAGGGTCAAATGCATTACTTACAGAAACAGAACTAAAATACTTCCAGTACATCAATATATATATATATATATATATATATATATATATATATATATATATATATATATATATATATATATATATATATATATTTCATTCATTCATTCATCATCCAATCCTACACTGCCCCATGAGGAGCATAAGAGACCAGGGCTAGGCAAGCTGGTCCTGACATTTAAGATGAGTGACAAGCCTCATTCATCCCTGAGTAGCATTACGTGAGCAATAAACCCCAACCATCCCTTGGATATAAACCTTCACCAGCTTAATCTGACTGGAGTGCTGTAATTACCCACTAAACCACCAGGTGCCAAAATTTGGTTATATGGTTACCACCCAGCATAGCAAATGGTTTCCTGGTGTACATGAAACCATTTGGCTTGTCACTCAGTGTAGAGTAACCCACAGGCAGAAGGAAGGGGAAAGAATGAAGGAAGGAAGGACAGAAGAGCGTAAAGTCGCCTGTAGGCAGAAGGACAAGGAACGGATGATGGAAAGACAGACAGACAATGATGGAAGGAAACAATGATGGAGGAAAGGAAAGGGCATACACCCAAAAGTAGCACTACATTGAGTGAGTGGATGGTGAGCACCCCCACTTACCACAATATATATATATATATATATATATATATATATATATGTATATATATATCATCATCGTCATCAGCAGCCGTTTGAGTATCCACTGCGGGATCGGCCTATCCTGACTGAAGTCGGGACGATACAGCCAATGTATCTCTACCAAGTGGCTTAGGCTGTCTGGCAGAGATTGTATGTCGGGTGAGAGGTGCTTGTAAGTGTAATTGTAGTGTTGGAGTGGCTTTGGATGTGTGTGTAGTCCGTGAACCAAGTGTAATCTGCTGGTGCAAGCCGACTGGGTGCAAGGATACTTTTATAGTATGCGACACTGGTTCAACCACAGCACCTCTTGTGTCCGCCAATGCAGTACGTGCCCAGGTGAACACTCCCAAAGTTTATTACCCTGGCAGGGCGCGAACCCTGGTTCACCTGTGTACTACACGCACACTGTACCACTGTACCACAGAGGCTCCATATATATATATACACATACATGGAGCCTCTGTGGTACAGTGGTAGAGTGTGTATTTTCGTACATGGAAGAACCAGGGTTCGTGCCCCGCCAGGGTAATAAACTTTGGGAGTGTTCACCCAGCCATGTATTGCTTTGGTGGACATAAGGGGTGCTGTGGTTAAGCCAGTGTTGCATACTATGAAGTATGGTATTCTTGCACCCAATCAGCTTCTGCAGGCCGATTACACTTGGTTCACAGACTACACACACATCCAAAGCCACTCCAACATTAAAATCACACTTACAAGCACTTCTCACCCTACATACAATTTCTACCTGACAGCCTAAACCACTTGGTAGAGATACATAGGCTGTATCGTCCCCACTTCGATCGGGATAGGCCAGTCCTGCAATGCATACTCAACTGGCTGATGATGGTGTGTATATATATATATATATATATATATATATATATATATATATATATATATATGTTTATATTAAGGCCATCCAGATCTTGGTAGAAGATGAAGAATGTCCACAATACTGTACATCTGTGAAAAGCTGACACTTCTCATTTTGTTAATTAGAGCACTGTTCCTGCTGCACACATGACTACAATGTGATTCTCAGGGTTATAGTGGTAATCTATAGCCGCTGAGTACAGCCACTGAGTAATAGAAGACTTCTTAAAAGTTATGAAATGGAGAATGTCTTATAACTGATGGCATCCTACATGGGTCATACTGTATATACTGCAGATATATATATATATATATATATATATATATGCCGGTATATATTATCAAAGGCTACACTTCTTAGCACTAATGCACTATGGCTATACATCAAACAAGGACAGTGGGACCAGCAAGTCCAAATAGCCTAGTAGTAATATTAAAACAGAGTACAGGTAATATCCCTCAAAGGTGTGTGAGTCTGAGGTTAGGGTAAATCAGTCTATTTTATATAAGGTAAAATTATCAGTCTACTTCCCTTGATGGTATTACATGAACAAAAAGCATCCAGTCATTTCTTGGGAAAGCCACCTAAGGAAGGCCATCACTAACCTGGTTTTTTTAACCACTAGACCACCAGGTGGGTTGAAATGAAATAAAAAGAATAAGTTTGGTTTATTTATAATGAACATGACAAATAAATTATAATCTGTGACCAGTACACACACAGAGAGAGCACAACAAAGCCAGGCCTTGACATGTGAACTAGGAGCCCAGGTGCAGCATGGAACTAAGCCAAAAGACCAGCACCTTGTTCTCAAGAAAACTGGACCAATGGGAAATATATATATATATATATATGGATCTGTCCTGACTTCATCTGGACATCAGTTATTTTAAATGTGCTCTAAACAATGGTGTATTTAGTTGAATATTGTCTTGTACCAGTTGGATTAAAGCTTCATATTAATTTCTAATTGACCCTGATGCAAGTTTTATAACTCAACTTCTGTGAAGCATCATATTTTCTATCTTCAACAATTCCATACTGAAAGAGGTTTAAAACAGTGATACCAAGTTAACATAATTGAATACAGACAAAGGGTTGCTTTAAAAATGTCTTCTAAACAATTTGAGCCTGTTTATCAACCACTGATAATACTGCCAGACACACATAGACTTCACAACAATGTATGCTACCTGACACAACAATCATTCTCTCACATCTTCACACAATTTGACATATTTACATAAACTCTGTGTTATCCAAGCTCTTCTAAATGGCTGACTTAGGCTTTGTGGATAACCTAACAGGGTGCAATATCCTCACATAAGCAATATACATACAAGTATATATATTTATATATATAATATATATATTTAATTATGTACATATTTATATAAAAACCCTAACAGTTTTTAACACATTTCTCCTGAACATTGTGCAACATGATGTATTCTATTTACATATCTGGGTTTGGCAGTCTCGCCACATATGTCCCTGGCAGTAAAGAACACCCTTCAGCTTCCTATAATCACTGAATCATTATGGCCAGTTACATAATATCTATAATTAAACTCTGGGATTTAAGACACAGAATATAATACTTAAATAATACCTTAGTTCCTTTCAGTATAGGCTACTACTCTCTCTATACTGTATATATACATATTGTACCATTTTTGGTAGACATACGTGTAGCCTTGGAAAAGGAAGACTTGTGACTGCAAATGTGTTACGTATCATTAAATGGTGCTGATATATAAAGAAAATATTAACAGTCAATATAAAGAATATTCCTTTGGTATCTCATATCTTGCTTATCAGAGCATATTTTGAATCAATTTGTACTGCATTCATCAAAAAAAAAAAAAAAAATCACAATGATACATCAAAGGGAATCTTCAAACATTCAGTGATTTTCCAGTACAATTTTCTATTAATGGCTAGCACACAAAAAAGAAGAAGAAAAAACACACCCTACTGTATACTAAGTTGGTTAATACACTGTACAATACTGTTCCATGTATCACCAGTATCTATGGTTTATGTTATATATATATATATATATATATATATATATATATATAATGGCTGATCCTTTTTAAATATTTTCCTGAAGACTTGGAGAGTCAACAAGGTGTATTCTTGAGCAAAGCCGTTAACCTATAAACTGCAGGATCAGGATTCACCACCCCTGCCATGGTGCACGAAAACCACAGGTTTATCAGCTTTGCTTGAAGCTGGGTTTTCTCTTTTGATATGAAAATGAACAAGTTATAGTATCAATATCCCTAATATGAGATCAATATCTTTCATAGTTTATTCACAGATGAATTAACATTCCAGATTTGTATCATGAGTATAAAAAACAAAAAGAAAGAAAGAAAGAAAGTCACTGCAGGCATTTCTTAGTGGGATGAGATCAATACACATACAGTATTTTCATTTATGGATTTACCAATTTCTACAACAGTATCTGGCATGGTGCAGTAAAAGCAAAACGCTAGAAACTTCAAGCTTGAGGGGCAATGATGTATCAATGTAAATCCCTTTACTTTTCATTGGGTCTGCAGTGAAAGGGATATCTAATGGCAAGTATATCGCTTAATAAAATGCAAATGGTCAGCAGGCTACATTCTGACCTGAATTTAACTTTAGAATACTTAAAATTTCAGGAGTCTCCCTTTTCAGAAAATAAGTACTGCAGCAATCATTAGACACACTGGTACTTTCTGAATATTATGTTGCAGTCTATAGGTTAAAGAGACATTGTAGGTGAGGCTCCATACCTGGCACAGAACATCACCTCCAAGGAACTACCAGACAAGGCAGGAACACCAAAGATCAGGCCACTAGTTACCTGGGATTATGAATTTCTTAAACCAGACCCAAACTTACTACAGTATTTGTAAGTCTTTATGCTGGCTTGTATTACTTCATTAGAAGTGACCAAAGTTTGGAAGGGTGTAAAGGAACAGGTGACTTTGACCGTATCTCATATCCTTAATCACATGCAGTGTGCCAGAACAGTGTTACTACTGTCCTAAGTAAATCTGATACAATATCTCCTACTTGACTGTTTCTGTGCTAATGAGTTAAAATATTACAAATACACTAGACTCTCAAAAGACACTGATTCAAGAATCATGAATTTTGTTTTCCAATTTTCCAACTCTCAACTTATGTGGGGAACCAAGGCAATAATCCCACACTCGTGACCCCACTCCTCCAAAAGTCACAGCCGAGTATGCTTTGACGGAAATTTTTTATTCCTTGTGCCACAACCTTGTTTCCACTGGGGTTGTTATTTGCTTTGTATATCAACTGTTGTGGTACACAATGTTCTGCTGTCATTCTATTATTTACAGATGGGTAACTTACTATACTGGGAATAACACTGGTGATGATGAACCTTTGGGACAAAACTACATACCATCTACAAATACATATGAGGATACAGTACTTATACTGACTGAACCAATGGTAAATATAAGGCTAACATTCACAAGTACGTCATCACTTCCTTAAACTGTATATCATTAGTCTTGTAAATGTTACATTACTGATATTTACTTCCACTCTTTAACACACTGTAAAGTAATACTAGTTGAATATAACAGGAATAAGATAGATTTTTAGTCACCAATGACAGTGAGAATATGTTGTTTATGCTCACCTCAAAAAGTTTTGAAATGCTCATCTCTCTGAACTAAGGCCAAAGTTTTGAATATTGTTTTTTAGAGTTCTTTTCCAACCTCTGAAATTCGCCAGTAGATGATTTGACTGTACATGGTGAATCTCCAAGATACACTGTCACGCTATGCCTGCCACAAGCCTTCAATGCTCATAGTGCTTCCATCACAAAAGGGTGCATGTGCATTGTTTCCAGCCCTGTCCACCTGGTTTTTAATTAATCAATTTATTTAATTTTTGCAGACACCCCTAATTTTTTCCAGTCCTTATTCAAGATGCATGGGAAAAGCAGGTCACATGAAGAAAACGTCAGAATCCTCACTTTACAAGAAGAAAAAGGTCGCTGTGAAAGAACTGCCAGACTGTGAGTACAACAATGCAGACTGAAGGCTGCATTAAGTGACCAGCCAGCTTTTCAACTCCTGCCAATAAATATATGTTCTGGTCAACCACACAAGACTTCAAAGGTCACAGATACTCTTCTTAGGCAAAGAGTAAAGTACTCAAAACCCCTAGCATGACAGCAGCAGAGTTACAGGAACCAGTCTGATATTCTGAGAAATGTATCACACCAGACCATTCAACATCTCCAAAAAGAGATGAACTGACAGGTTGCCATGATTCCAGAAAAAATGCACAAGGCTCATCTTGAACTGTCCACAAATATCGCCTTTGGACACCAAAGCAGTGGGCATGTCATGTGATACGATGACAGCTCATTCCAGTGTGTGTTAAAATGAGTGGTGCTAGGGTCAGGCATTCACAAACAGTTAGGAGGTACCACCATCCGTACACCAGGAAAACTATGAAACACTTGAACCACATTATGATCTGGGGCTCTTATGGTGGTGTTACAGGAAGAAGTAGCTTGTATTTCCTCCCAAAGAGTGTTACAAAGAACAGTGACCACTATTTGCTGGTGTTAGAACAGCATTTGCATGCAGTTTATGACATTCACAATAGTAACATAATGAAGGATGGTGCACCATGTCACTTGTCCAAAAAATTACTTAAGTGCTTCAGTGATAATATTTATGTTATGTAATGGATGGAGAACAGCGAATACCTGAATCCAATTGAAAATACTTGGTCATATATGAAACAAAATATTCTCAGGATATCTTGTCTCTATTCAACCTGACAAAAGCCATCACAAATATGTTGATGCAAGACTAAGGTATGGAATACTTTCAAAGTCTGATTCCATGCCCAATGGTCATACACAATAAAGTATGGACCATCAGGTATTGACCGAGAGGTTAGCAACACCTTATAATTTTTTTCATTTATCCGTCCATCCATAATTTTTTTCACCATAAAGTAACTGTCACAAAAAATAGGGAGCATTGTAATATTTTTGGTTGTGGGTGTCCATGAGTAAATGAGGGAAGGCTTACCCAGTACTGACAACTGAGTCAATACTTCTTTTTGCAAATGTTCCTAGGCTTCTATGTGTTCCACATACTGATATATAGTGTACCGTTATTAGCCGTTACTGTACAGCATTCTGTTTTAGCCAATGTTGGAAGGATCCTCAGAGGTGTTGTCAGAGGGGTGGAAATGGGTAAAAGAAGGGTATGTTTCATAAAACGCTCATCATATCTTGGTGCCCTGGTGTCAAGAAACATGGTCCTCTGACCCTTCAGTTCTACTGGTAGTATTTCCCTCCCCAGAAAAGTGTTAATTCTGACAATATACTTTATTCCTCACGTTTGACATGATTATCAAACTTCTTAGATCTAGATTATATAATACTGAAGAATTTCACCATTTCACTTCATACAGTATTTGTAAGTTCCAGGCTTGCTCTCTAGGCCTATCCGGGGCCTGGGCCCTTGTGTTTTCATACTACTGACAACCTCCTCTTCTGGGCCCTGGAGGAAGGAAGGGGAAGGTATGGAAAGGGAAGGGACAATTAAAGTGTTTTTTCATCATTCATCATCTAATCCTGTGTTGCCCCACGTGGAGTATAGGCACCTAGGGCTAGGCAAGTTGGTCCTGACATTTAAGACAAGAGTGACCAGCCTCACTCATCCGAGTGGCATTACGTGAGCGATAACCCCAACCACACCTTGGATATAAACCTACACAGGCTCGATGCAATTGGAGTGCCTTAATTACCCACTAAACCACCAGGCACCATAATTTGGTTATATGGTTACCACCCAGCGTAGTAAATGGTTTCCTGGTGTACAGGTAACCATTTGGCTTGTCACTCAGTGTAGAGTCACCCATAGACAGAAGGAAAAAGAAACAATGAGCGACACAGAAGAGGAAGGAAGGAAAGAAGGAAGAGAGGAAAGGGCAGGCACCCAAGAGCAGCACTACATCAGGTGGGTGGATGGTGAGTGCCCCCACCAAGATGGGAAAAGGGATTAGAGAAAGGAAGGAAATGGAAAACACTAGAAAAGGTTATGGAAGGAGTATAGAAAAAGGCATGAGTATCAGAAAAGGTATGCAAGCTTCTTTATCTCTTTACTGGGGCCTAAGAACTAAGATGGTAGTAAATATGTTCACTGGATTTGCAACAAAGGAATTATCTCTCATCAATCATCCACATCCCTGAAGTTTTTCTTTCCAACTTTATTTATTTGTCTGTTTATCTCCTATGCCCTCCTTTCCGCCTCTTAATACAATACGAATGCTTGAACACTGTAGCTCCCATTTTTGCTGTAGCTCACTATATTCAGTAAAATAGCGGGGTGCTTAAATAGTAAGTCAGTACAGAATACACACAAAACAGCATTTTCATTGCATTTTTTGGAAATATATTTACCTGGAATAGTTTCTGTAATGTGGCAAAACATTCAGTGGCACTTCATTAGAGCAGAATAACTTTGACACACTGACAATCTAGAGCTATTACAAATTCTACTGGAACAATGTATCACACTATCTTACTATCAGCAGAGTATTTAATCTCTGCACTGCCATATGGCTGTAGTGCAATGACACAACTTGATCACTAGACAGCATACTGCAAGCTTTGTATGATCAGAGCCAGCTACACTACCCAATGGTTCCACTAAATTTGTAATGTGATACCATTAACATTACTAGCAAGATGATGCTAAAGTGCTTTCTGCCCAGCGAGAAGTACAGAGAGCATGACAAAATCTTGTAAAAAATGAGATTTTAAAGAAAGTGAGACTTGATATTTCCACTCAAATGTCCCTTTCCTTCCAAAAATTACCAGTGTAACATAAGGCCCCTATTAGTTCAATCCAAATATACAACATGTCAAGACTGAGTGAATGGGACAAAACCAGACCAATACCAGATTGTTTATGTTCAGAGATCTGTAATAATGTTCCATTCATCACCACCACCCATTTTTCATGCTCTTATGGGCTGGGAAGCATGATCCACAGCAGGTCTTTTTAATTTCTTTGGACATATAAATCAGAGGCAGATGGAAATGGCACAAAAAATTAGCCACCCCACTTCTGTGTCATGTCACTGGAGGTAGTGTTCAGTTGTACAGACACGCGTACTAATTTCTGCTCAGGGGTTACCCCTTCCTTTCCCCCTCTACCCTGGACAGAGGGAAGGGGGGAATCACGAACAAGTCTACCCCGCCTTTTGCCCCCAACTCCCCCACCCTCCACCCCCAGCTGCCAGTTACTGATTAGATGCAAATTTTCTCATGTCCTGTAAACATGACTAAACTGTCGTCGCACACGCTTTCAACGGCCAAGATTTGGACTATATTTTTAGAATAAATTATTACCGTATTGAACTGCATTCTCAAATTGAAAATATTCACCATCATTGTAATCCGGTGTTGTCCGCTGAACAATTCTGGGTTCCAGTGCTTACCTTTTCACTTCCCCCAGCTGTCTCTCTCTCTCTCTCTCTCTGAATTTACTTTTCCCACTCACTCTTTCTTTTTAAATTTATATAACTTTCTCTTTGCTTCTCTCCCCCTCTCCCCCTTCTCTCTCGTTCTTTGTCTTAAGTCTTCCCCGCCTCTCACCCCTCCCCTCCCCCCACTTTAGGCCTGATCAGCAGTCAGTTATACCGTCACCGCTCCTTCGTATATCGTGTCCAGGCAACATTTATCACACACACTTAGGTCAGATGTATGGAAAGCTAATTTTTTTATTATATATATAATTGTATTTCTCATTATGTGCCAAGTTCAAATAGAGAACACCAGACCAATATTTGTAATGTTTATTAGAGTGACCGTTCCACTTCACATAGCTGGGTAGCTGGGCTTATAAACTGCATGCACACACACACACACACACACGACTTAAATTTTGCACTGACAGCGTGGTGACTACAAATATAGTCATTCTAACAACTGGATCTGCTGGCTCCAAACCTTCCCTGTCCCAGTCAAACTCCTCATTCAATAACCGGTTATTGAATGAGGAGTTTGACTGGGACAGGGAAGGTTTGAAGCCAGCAGATCCAGTTGTTAGAATGACTATATATGTAGTCGCCACGCTGTCAGTGCAAAATTTAAGTTGTGTGTGTGTGTGTGTGTGTGTGTGTGTGTGTGTGTGTGTGTGTGTGTGTGTGTGTGTGTGTGTGTGTGTGTGTGTGTGTGTGTGTGTGCAGTTTATAAGCCCAGCTACCCAGCTATGTGAAGTGGAACGGTTACTCTAATAAACATTACGAATATTGGTCTGGTGTTCTCTATTTGAACTTCGCACATAATGAGAAATACAATTATATATAAAAAAAAAATTAGCTTTCCATACATCTGACCTAAGTGTGTGTCATAAATGTTGCCTGCACACAATATATGAAGGAGAGGTGATGGTATAACTGACTGCTGATCAGGCCTAAGGTGGGGGGAGGGGAGGGGTGAGAGGCGGGGAAGACTTAAGACAAAGAACGAGAGAGAAGGGGGAGAGGGGGAAAGAAGCAAAGAGAAAGTTATATAAATTTAAAAAGAAAGAGTGAGTGGGAAAAGTAAATTCAGAGAGAGAGAGAGAGAGAGAGAGAGTCAGCTGGGGGAAGTGAAAAGGTAAGCACTGGAACCCAGAATTGTGCAGCGGACGACACTGGATTACAATGATGGTGAATATTTTCAATTTGAGAATGCAGTTCAATACGGTAATAATTTATTCTAAAAATATGGTCCAAATCTTGGCCGTTGAAAGCGTGTGCAACGACAGTTTAGTCATGTTTACAGGACATGAGAAAATTTGCGTCTAATCAGTAACTGGCAGCTTGAGGTGGAGGGTGGGGGAGTTGGGGGCAGAAGGTGGGGTAGACTTGTTCGCGACTCCCCCCTTCCCTCTGTCCAGGGTAGAGGGGGGAAGGAAGGGGTAACCCCTGAGCAGAAATTAGTATGCGTGACTGTACTTATTATTTAAAAAAAAAAAAAAAAAAAAAGACCTGTGGAAGTTATATATCACCAATATCAACTGTTCATATTAGTTCAAAACAGTACATCTGACAATGGTTAACTTCAGAACTGATGATCTTAAATTAACAGTCAAGTTACACAATACTGTACCTAACTATCTATGGCCAGATGCCTTAATCCTGTAAGAAATGGCCACAAACAAATTGCCTCCATGTCACCCAGTCCCCTACCATTATGCTACCCTTTCCCAACTCACACTGCCCTCTCTCATATACCTCTCCACTCCATCCCTCCATCTCATTCTTGGCCTCCCTCTCCCTCTCCCCCCCCATCTCACTTACATTCCATTTGCTTCGTGCAAAGCCCATCTCAGAAGTTACTTCAGCAAACAAGGGATGAGGCTATGGCACACTTAATGTCTGACTTGACTCATATCTCTGACTGGGGTATAAGTAATCATGCTGTTTTTACATACATACATACGTCATCTAATCCTGTGTTGCCCCGTGAAAGGCACTGGAGCCTGGGACTAGGCAAGCTGGTCCTGACATTTAAGATGAGTGACCAGCCTCACTCATCCCTGAGTGGAATTACGTGTGCAATAATCCCAAACCACCCCTTGGATATAAAACTACACAGGCTCAATCAGGTTGGAGTGCCTTAATTACCAACTAAATCACCAGGTGCCATAGTTTGGCTATATGGTTATCAACCACTGTATTAAATGGTTTCCTGGTGTATAGGAATAATTTAGCTTGTCACTCAGTGTACAGTCACCTGTAGACAGAAGAAAGAGAAAAAAAAAGAAGGAAAGAAGGATGTAAGTGGAAGAAAGGAAAGAAGGAAGAAAGAGAGGAAAGGGCAACCACCCAAGAGCTGCACTACATCGAGTGAGTGGATGGTGAGTGACCCCACCTACCACTATTGTTGTTTGTTGTTGTTTTCAATGCATCAAAAATTCAGTCCTTATATCTTTCAACCCGACAAAATCTTCCACAGGAGTATCCTCTAATTATTAACAATATCCAACTCAATCCTGCATCATCTTTAAACATACTTGGGGTTTCATTCTCTCAGGATTTATCTTGGAAAGACCATATTACCTCTCTTGTAAAATCTACTTCCAAGAGAGTAGGTGTGCTAAGCCGACTCCATGCCTTCTTTACCCCAGCCCAATTGTTGACTTTCTACAGGGGTTTTATTTGCCCCTCCATAGAGTACAACTCTCACATGTGAGGAGACTCCCCACATACAGCACTTCTCAGCAAAGTAGAGTCAAAGGCTTTTTGTCTCATTAACTCTCCTCCTCTTACTAGCTCCCTTCAGCCTCTCTCTTTTTGCAGCACTGTTGCACATTTATCTCTTTTCTATGGCTACTTCAATGGTCACTGCTCCTCTGAACTGTTTGCTTGCATCCCTCCATCACTATGCCTGGAGCATAGCATCCATCTAGCAACAAACTCTCAACCCTCTTCTGTCCAACTCAAATGCAAGAGTTAACTGTTACTCCCAGTCCTTCATGCATGCAACAGGTCAACTCTGGAACTGTCACCCTCGGTTTGTATTTCCTACTGCCTATGATCTCCAGTCTTTCAAACACAGTGTGTCCAGGCATCTAGAAATGAACAGATCTTGAATCTGGCTCTCTGTTATTACCCGTCCCCATCCCACCTACTGTTTGTTTGTCTGTTTGTTTGTTTGTCTGTCTGTCTGTTAACACCATTACATGAAAACTACAAGTGCAATTTTGACTAAATTTCAGGGATGATCGGCTATGACTTGATCACCTGATTAAATTTTGGGCCAAATTGGGCCATGGCCTGGGTTGTAGGCCCAAGCACTGTAAACAAACTGGGAAGGGCAAACATCGTTTTTTCACCATGACTCCTTTCAAATTTACCATATTGACATGAAACCAAAACCTAAAGGTGCATATTTCAAATGTGCATCCTATAACATGTTTCATTTCATCAGGGGGTCACCTTCCCCAGTTAGCGGTAGGGGGGTCAATGTCAGGTAGGTCGGGCCTAAAATTTCAAATGGGCATAAAATTGCCAATTTTCATCCAATTTACTCCAAATCTGATATGTGACATCTTTGACTAGATATCCTGTTGTGTTTGTACATCAGCACTAAGATGACTGCCATGGATAGGTTTGCTGTGCCTTGGCACTGCTTCTTGTTTTGTTTTTGTCTTTTCTTGGAAGGGACAGTCAGCAGGCTCCTGGCCTTTGGTTCCTCCTTCCTTGCATAAAAAAAAATTAATAAAAATACAAAAAACATACACTCTCCTCATTAGTCTCTCTCTCTCCATCCTCTCCACATGGCCAAACCACCTCAATGTATGTCTTCTAATGATTTCTATCACATCCACATCCACACCAGAATGTTCCTTCACTTCCTTCTTTGTCAGTTTATCTCTCCATGGAACTCCACATGCTCCTCTCAAATAACTCACATCCACTGCTCTCACTCCTGACTTGTGTCCTTCCAACAAGGTCCAGTTAAAAGAAAAGTTATCAATATACCGCTGAAGTTTCCCTTAGTAATTTCTAATTCCAACCTATGAGATTTCACTGTAAACATGTAATACTGTGCAATATAGTTAAGTGAAATGCCATGCCACTGCATCAGCTGCCAAATCAATGCAACAAACTGATGATAAAGAGATAAGCTGTAATGCATCATACAGGGAATGTTCTTGTTCCTTGTTTTTCCTGGCCCAGTAAATAAATAATAATCCATCCATCCATAATCCAATCCTATGTAGCCCCATGAGGAGTGCAGGAACCTGGGGCTAGGCAGGTTAGTCCTGACATTGTAGATGAGGCTGACCAGCCTCACTCATCCCTGAGTGGCAATACGTGAGCAATAAACTCCAACAACCCCTTGGATATAAACCTACATGGGCTCAATCCGATTGGAGCACCTTAATTACCCACTAAACCACGAGGTGCCTTAATATGATAATAATAAAACAAAACACATTACAAATGGATAGCATGTTCCAATGCTAATGATACAAAATAAATAACTAAAAAAGTAAATATACACCTACTGAATACTGCAATATATATATATACATAGAGGAATCAGCTTCAATATAAAATTTACAGGACTAAGTGTTACACTGACAATACATGGTTTCATATATTATGTGGTATTTTCTTTCCCTTAAAATGAAAATTGTATTTTATTATTATGAGAATCATCTAATAACTGAAAAGACGAAATCTGTTTTACACTAGAAGCAAAGTACAGTATGACTCACTGTGCTCTGAGACATTATGCCTCATAATTTACAGCACCAAATTTGCAGTAAATTTCCTTTAGTGTGTATGTCTTTTCAACAGCATGTACAGATTGCTAGAGGATTCCTGTCCCTACAATACTGTTTTAGCTAATACACAGGAGACCTGACTTCTCTGTGTTCTGCAACTACCCTAAGTCTTGAGGTCGCTGCTAGTCAGACAACATATGGACGAAGTTGATAGGTACCTTCCCCCTCCGTTCTGGCTGTCCTTCAATCATGCCCTCCATCCAGTCCCCATCTTCTGTTTCAGCCTTCAGCACAATAATGATTTCCCCTTCAGTAAAGCTCAGTTCATCATCCAGGTCAGCTTCACAGTCATAGAGAGCCTGACACCTTCGCTGTCGCAGAGATCCCACTCGCTGCAGCAGACATAAAATGTACTGTATTACCAAAATATGCAATTGTGTGGAATAACACACACACACACACACACACACACACACACACACACACACACACACACACGAGAGTATTATGGAAGAGCTCAGAAATGACAGAGAGACAATTAGGCAAGCAAGCAGTCTGATAGACCAAAGTAGTGTTACTGAACAGAAGATAACCTAGGTGAATGAAATGATGAAAAATTGCAAAGATGAAGTACAAACAATGAATGCTGAAATGTGAAAGTAAGGAATGACTTAGAAATATAAGTTGAAGAAAAAAGCATTAAAAAGGATGTGGAAGAAATCAGTAAAAAAAAAAAAAAAACTGGTCAAAGAATTGGCAGATATCAACAAATCTCTAGTAATTACTGGCATAAATGAAGAAGAAATAAGAAACAAAATCTCATGGGACAAAAAGGAGATGGTACATATAATGAACATACTGAAGGATGTATCAGAGGATATCTGTGACAAAGATATAGAGGAACACAAATGGCTAGGGAAATATGAGAGAAATAAGTCAAGGCCCCCTGAAAGTAACCTTCCACAGTGGAACACTGTAGAGGAAATATTAAAAAATGCTAGGAAACTCATGGAAAAAAGGAATTTAAAAAAGTATGGATAAAAAGATGCCTAACTCAGGAGGAATGGGGATCACTAAAGGAAAAGAGGGAAGAAGCAAAAACAAAAAATGAGGAAAGATCAGAGAAAGAGAGGTGCAAATTTTTTTTACAAAGTAGTAAAATTACAAATAAGAAAATGGTACACAACCAACAGGGACTAAGAAGAAGGAAGACAGTAGACTCAGATGTCAAATATATATATAAACAACATGATTAAGTTGATGTACTCAAATGCAGACAGAATAGTATCCAAATTATTAGAGACAAAAGACTATACCAAAGAAATGGCACCTCATATTATCTGCCTAACTCGTTTTCGTTTTTAAAGCCTCCAACATGCTTGCATGTGTCGGCCTTGGTCACCTAATGGCGGCTCTCCACGCTGCACGATCCATTGCAGCCTCCCTGTTCAGTCCCTTAACCCTAAGGTCACACTTAATGACCTCGTCCCATGTCTTTCTCGGTCTACCCCTCATAACCCCACCCCCAATATTAACACTTCTCACCTTCCTCACCCAATTATCATCCCCCATCCTCTCCACATGTCCATACCACCTCAATCTACCTCTCCTCATCACATCACCAATACACTCCAGTCCCATCCTACCTCTCAACTCTTCCATTGTAAACCCAGCCCCTCCAGGCCTTGGACGCAGGGACGCACTGCACATCCACCTGATCATTGTCATTTCTGTACGTCTGAGCCGGCGAATGTCTTCCTCCTTCACTGCCCAGGTCTCACTGCCATACAACATTACACTCCTAACACACGCTGCATACAAAGACCCCTTAGCACGTAGGGAGAGCCCCCTCAATGTCAGGAGAGGCAAGAGCTCCCTGAACTTCTTCCAACCACTTCTCACCCTAGCCACAGAGCTAGCTCCAGCCCCACCTCCAGCACACAACATGTCTCCTAAATAACAAAACTCTTCCACACACTCAAGAGATTCACCAGCAAGTTCAATCCTTTCACGTCTGACGATCTCCACCTGCTCACCCCGGCACGCCGTACACATAAAATCAGTATTATCTCGCAGTCTACCTCTGATACCACTACATCTCTTATGCACCCATTTATCACACACACCGCACAAGATGGAATTACTTCCCACGCCCTTGTGGCAAACTGCACATGGCCACTCTTCCTCGTCTTTGACAGTACCGCCACCAACCCTAGATATCATCACTTTTGTTTTATCTGCATTTACCCTTAAACCCTTTTGCCCCATACCATCTCTCCACTTCCTAAACCTTTCCTCCGCCTCCCTTTCATTCTCTGCAATCAACACCAAATCATCAGCATACAACAACTCCCACGGGAGTCCGTTTCTAAAGTCACGTGAAAGGGCTTCAAGTACCATGATAAACAACATGGGACTCAAGACTGACCCCTGATGCACACCAACATTCACGGAAAACTCATCACTCAAATCTCCATTCACTCTCACCTGGGTGTGAGCACCCACATACATGGCCATAACCACCCAAACCAGCCACTCCTCCAAGCCAAGCTTTCTCATTGCCCACTTCACCACCTCTCTAGGGACTCTGTCAAAGGCCTTTTCCAAATCAACAAAAACAAAATAAAGATCCCTTCTCCTACCAATATATTTTTCCTGAAGCTGTCGAACAATGAATATGGCATCAGTGGTCCCCCTACCTGGCATAAACCCAAACTGCATCTCATCAATATTCACTCTTTCTCTAATCATACCTTCTAAAACTCTCTCCATTACCTTCATTATCTGATCTAAAAGCTTTATACCTCTGAAACAAAATAAATTCCAAAGATATCCAACGACACCCTAAGCTTTGAGGATTACAGTATATGGAGAAAAGACAGAAATATGAGAAAAGGAGGAGGAGTTCTGGTATTAACAAAGAAAAATTTACAAGTCAAAGTGATACAAGTAGATATAACATCACAAGTAGAACTGACTGCATTAAAGACTGACACATCTGAAGGGAATATAACTGTGGCAAAATATGCATGCCACCCAAAACAAATACCTGGGAAAGAGGCAAACATGAGGACTTGGCAAAAAGTACAGTTCAGAGTTTAAGGACCTGCTACATAAATGGAAGAGAAATCTATCTACCTATCTATCTATTGCCAGACACCATAATCCCGTAAGGGGTGGTCATTTGACTTTGAGTTATTTGTTTTACGGGTAGGGGCACTAACCCTCCACCAACCCACTTGCTGACACGTAGGGAGCATGTATGATTTGGCTATATGGTTACCACCCGGCATTGTAAACGGTTTCTTGGCTTACAGGAAACAGAAAGAATTATATTAACTGGTGATTTCAATACAAATATAAATTGGAATACTCTGGACATAAGATGCTATGAAAACTGTTGAGATCAAAAGCTCGTAGATCTTGCATAGGATTTTTTTTTTTACACAACATGTAAAGGAAAACACCAGAAAAAGGGGACTTGATGGTCTATCATTACTAGATCTTATATAAACCATGCAAGATAATGATTTTGACAACATAATGTATCACCCTCCATTCAGAAAAGCAACCATGTAGCATTAAATTTCAGTTTCAGGATAGCATATGAAATAGCAGTAGTGAAAGTTACAAAATGAGCCTAAACTACAAAAAGGACAACTCTCATGACCCAAAGAAGTCTTTCATAGAAACAAATTGGGAAAAGGAGCTTAGAGGACAGGATATAAATGTTACATACAGAATGTTCTGTGAATTACATGAAACTGGAGTCCAAAATTATATCCCTCAGCACAAAGAAACAGAAATAAGGATACAGAAGTGGTTTAACACAGAATGTAAAAAATCAAAGGAGAAAAGAGACTTGCTGTGGAATGGATACAGAAGACACAATAGTGAGAGGGCATATAACAGATATAAACAGGCAAGAAATGATTATACAAGGATAAGGAAAAAGGCTCAAGGCAGTTTGAGGAAGATATTATACAATAAAGTACTGTAATGATCAAATGAAGCTTTTTTACAGCTACATCTGATGCAAAACAAAAGTTAGATAAAATACAGTCCTGCATGGATGAGGGGATAACCTATAGCCAAGAAAAAGATATTTGTGAAGTTCTTAGCAAAAATTTCCAATCAGTTTTTTACAGAAGTAATTTTGAGAGATGATAAGGAACATGTATGCCCACACATATTACCAGATATATGGATACAGGAACAAGAGGAACAGGAAAAGTTGAGTAAATTGGACAAAGGAAAAGCAAATGGTCCTGATGAAATTTCAGGTTGGGTGCTACATGAATGTGCAGAAAAGTTCAGCAGACCAATATATTTAATAGTCAAGGAATCATTTAGTCAAGGTAAACTACCTGATATCTGGAAGGAAGCAAAAATTGTTTTCCCATTCAAGAAAGGAAATACTGTAGACAGAATCCACTCAACTACAGACCAGTAGCCCTAACCAGTGTTGTAAGCAAGGTAATAGAAAAGCTAATAAGAAAAATTTGGGTAAACCATCAAGAAAAATACAGTATGATAACAGAATGACAGTTCAGTTTTAGAAAAGGAAAATGATGTGTTACAAAGCTATTAAGCTACTAAGACAGAGTTACAGAAACACTATGGAAAAGAGAAGGATGGGTAGACAGTATCTATTTAGATTTCATGAAAGCATGTGACAGAGTACTGCACCAAAGACTTTAATGGAAACTGTACCATCATGGAGGAATCCAAGGCAATCTGTTCTGTTGGATGCAGGATTTTCTCATAAAAAGGGAAATGAAAACAGTACTAAGGGATAATTACTCATCATGGAGGGAAGTGACTAGTGGAGTTCCACATGGCTCAGTGCTGGCACCAATTATGTTTTTGGTATATATATAAATGATACAGACAAGAACACTGGAAATGGAACCTATCTAAATATGTTCACTGATGATGCAAAAATACAAAGGAGAATCACCAGGACAAACACAGACTCTTGCGGAAAGCTAAAAGAAGAATTAAGTAAGTTTCATGAATGGAGCAATAGATGGCAAATGGAATTCAGTGTGGACAAATGCCATGTAATTATATTTGGTAAAAGTGGAAAAAGACCAGACTGGGATTAATTATAAGCTAGGAAGTTCAACACTACACATATCAGAAGAAGAGAAGGACCTAGGAATGATTATCAATAACAGACTATCTCTGGCTGACCACATAAATGAGAAGGTACAGAACATGCACACACTGTAGTATAATATGAGAACTGTATTCACATTTATAAATGAAGACATGCTGAGAAAGATAACATCATTCATCAGACCAACCCTGGAATATGAATCAGTGGTCTGGAATCCTCATCTCAAAAAACACATAGATAAGACTGAAAAAGTACAAAGGGCCAATACAAGATGGGTACCAAGCTTAAAGGATCTAAGCTATGATGAAAGACTAGAAAAACTGAACCTACAACATTACAAGAGAGAAGGAAAAGAAGAGACATGATTATGTTATAAAAATGCATCTCAGGGAAAGAGAAAATAGACATCAGTGAGTATATAACATATGGGGAGGCATCAGCCAGAGGAAACTGCAAAAAACTGCATAATAAGAGAGGTGACAAAGATGTAAGGAAAATCAGTTTCCCAAATAAGGCAACTGATCAGTGGAATGCACTGTCGAATGAAATGGTGTGTGCCAAAACTATTCATAAATTTAAGGATATGTATGATAAAAACAGTTTAATATACTGGACGGTACGAGCCTGACTCATTCCTGTAAAGATACAATGTAGGTAAGAACACACACACACACACACACACACACACACACACACACACACACATATATATATATATATATATAACTGACATGCCTGAAGGGTTGAGTGCTTTTATGAGTTTATATGCTCCCAATGCAAAAATTTTGAAAACATATTAAATGAGTAAACTGTTGTAAGGAAATGCAAAAAGATCTAGATAAACTCAATATGTGGAGTCAAATGTGAAGAACAGAATTCAGCATTAATAAATGTCATGTACTGGAAATGGGAGTCAGTAGTAAGAGACCAAGGTATGTGTACAAGAGGGAAGATGAAATAACAATGATGGCAAATGAAAAAACAGATCTTGGTGTGACTATACAGGATACTATTGCCAGAGAAACATATAAACAGGATTACTGCTACTGACCAACAAGAGTGGCATTTCATTATATGGATGAAGAGATGCTGAGTGAGTTAATAGTGACCATGATAAGACTGAGACTGGAATATGCAGCAGTGATATGATCACCACCCTTGAAAAACCATACCAGTAAACTAGAAATAATACAAAGGAGAGCCACAAAATTTACACCAGGGTTGAGGGACTTGTCATATGAGGAGAGATTAGGAAGGCTGAAATTGCAAACCCTGAGAGAGAGAGAGGGGAGAGGGGTGATTTGACTGCAATGTTTAGAGGAGTAAGAGAAATACAGTACAGTGTGTGGACAGAAAGGACCTCTTTGTCAAAGGTGATGGGAGAACAAGAGGACATGAATTCAATCTGAAGAAGAGTTGATGCCTCATTGATGTAAAAAAAATTAGTTTTCCAAAGAGAACTATAAACAACTGGAATAAACTAGAGGGAGAGGTGGTGTGAGCAGAGAGCATCCATGTGTTTAAATCTAGATTGGATAATAAATATTCGTAGAAAAGAGATGGGACAACACGAGCTATGCTCAAATCCTGTATAATACAATTAGGTAAATACACACACACAAAACACATATACTTGCCTCACTCCAACACTGACACTGACATTCAAACATATATTTAAATATGTTGCCAAGGAGAAAGAAGGTGAAATTAATAAGTGACACAGACAGATACACTACAACACAATACAGTAAAGGTGATACTGACTCGTCTTGGTGGTGGTCTGGGATCATCAGAAACCAGGGATGACAATGACTCAGTGGATCGGCCATTGATGAAGGTGTTGGGTGACTCCTGGGGTGAAGATGAGGGTGATGTGTCTGTGTCCTGCCCTCGCCCCTCACTGGTACTACCTGTTACCACACACAAACACACATATATCACTGTTACATTCCCACTGGCATATTTACATTAGATTATCATAATTCGGACTAGTTTCTTTAGGCTAAAATATACCTTTCATTGGTATACAGTATTAATATTTCACCATCATAATCGGCTTCCTATGAACAAATTGAGTGGTAAATGGTCAGTCCTTGCTTAAAGTTGAGGATATGTGCAGATAACACAATAGGTACTTTAATTAAAGTACAATTAGTGAGACATGCTTCTAGTGTATGAACAAGATTTTAAAAGCATGTAAAACATTTACTTCTGACTTTATAAAACTTACAACGAATCATGAGCAATTTCATGAAAAAACTATAAATTAACTGGGAATTTAAAAATGAAACAACTATAAGAGAATGAACTTTAAATGAGGCTAGTTGTAAATGGCAATTTATAAATTATCTAGTACCAATCACCACAAAATTGTAAATTATGGATCATCATAAATGTTTACTGTTTATGCATAAGCCTTAATTTCCCTAATACAATCAGGACAAACCAATATAACAAGTAAGGGTCACGTAATGAGCTTACTAGCGTAGATAATGGAAAAAAGTATCTTAATCAGCACTTTCAATTAGCAGAATTCATTTCAGTAAAGCTTGTCTTCTGAAGAGGAAGGGGGTCAGAGCAGTAAATGAAGCATCGTACTGTACAGAACTGTGTTTTCTCTCTTCTCTTTCAAAATTCAGTGACAGGTCACCGACTGAGATATAACAGTGAAGTTAATAATATCCATTCAATACATGTACTGTAATTACATGTGCTTATGAGTAAATTCACAAGTGTACTTACTTTAGGTATCAATAGCACTACTGATATGAAAGCATTCATGCATGTGTATGTAGTAAAAAGGCAGCATCTGTTACGTAAAAAATAAGGTGAACATATATTTTACTTCTATAGTAGGACTCGCGCACGTTTGCGGCTGTGGTGTGGCCCGCACCTGTGTACAGTGTTGCCACGTTTTCTATACCGTTATCTCTCTCTCTCTCTCTCTCTCTCTCTCTCCTGGCGGGAAATGTGAGCCACCCTGAGTACTTTTGATTCTTTTATAAGTTATTTATAATTGTGCTTTCATTTGTTAATTTGGTTTTGTTATATTCAGTGATGCCGACAATGCATTCAATGCATGCCCCTCTCCTGCCTCTCTCTCTCTCTCTCTGTAGGGAAGCTATCTGTCAAGGCCACTGACTGGGTGTGGAAGTGTTGCCGCTCGCGAGTGAAGTTTTTTTTTTTTTTTTTTACTTCGGTATTGGCATATGCCTACTATTTTGTCCTACATATTAGCTTATGATTATAAATGTGATTATTCCTCGCCCTTAAAATTATGGTAAAAGCCAGTAAATGTGAGCATTTTTCCCAAGCAACACCTGTACAAGCTATGGTTGGGTATACCGAGGTACGTACTTTATTTTAGGCCAGATTGGGTGTGTCAGTGTTGCCACTCACAAGAATTACATGAATTATTTCTTTTACTTTGGATATTGGCATATTTCTTCTTTTTTCAGGCTCATTATCTTATATCCATAACTGTGATATTATTACCCACCCTAAAACTACGCTAAAAACCATTAAAAGTGACTACAATATCTTTTAGCAACACTGTACAATATGTATGCCATGTTTCTGTGTTACTGTATAAATATTTTATGCATAATAAGATTACTGTTGATTCATCCATCAAAATACACAAGTGTAAGTTTTATTCATCTGAATTTATCAAATTTGTGATGCCTTGTACATAAATAGCTTCCGTTTCACATCGCAAGTTGGGGAAACGTGGCACCATTGTACACAGGTGCGGGCCACACCACAGCCGCAAACGGGCGCGAGTCCGACTATAAAGTAGTGCATCAAACTACACCTGGCTCTAAATAAACATGGTCTGAAGTTATTATGGCAATGGGAAAGCTTTTCCATCATTTACTTGGAGCTTTGAAATAAATACTATTGAAAAAAAAAAATCCCAGCTTGAAGCGTTCAGCTAACAATAAACACATTAATTTACCAGTAATTCAGAGACTACTGAGCAGCAGCAATGAACCCTAACAGCTTATCCACAGGCGACACACACACTGTAAACCATGGTTTCCTGTAGTCCAAAAAACATAGCATACTACTGTACATCTTTGAATGTGGCTCATGCTAAACGACTACAGTCAAAGCAACTACGCCGTTCTCTTTCATAATGCTGATCATATATATATCACAGTATGCACTTTCAGGTTCTCAAAGCTAATGCACCATGGTTAAACCTACCACAGTGCAAACCATGGGCTTAAATACTGTATGGCCAAATATGACATCATCTGTCGCTGCACAGATGTATCTCCCACAGCACAGGCCGTGTGACCGTTCAGAGGCTCACTGGTGTGGGGTGACTGTGTGGTGGTGGTGACAGTCTGGGGTGATGGTATGGGGTGCTAGGGTAATGGTGTGGGCTGATGGTCTAAGGCCCTGTTCACACGAGGCATTTTCAAACGTGTGTTAGCAAAGACAATGGTACTGCATTGGACTGCATACATGCTACCACGCGTTTTTCTCAACTGCTAGTCCAAATGTGCGATCCGACATTTCCCTTCCTACTGTGCGTTTGTTCAGCTGCTTGATTTTTTCATATGGTTGACTATTTCCGTCTGGGAAATGTGGTGTCTACCGCCGCATTTCCTTGGTGGTAGACGCCGCGTTTAAAAAAGCCTCGTGTGAACAGGGCCTAAGTGATGGTGTGGAGTGATGGCATGGTTCGAGGTGTGGGTAATGGTGTGTAGTGATGAACTAGGTGATGGTATAGGGTTATGGTGTGAGTCATGGTGCAGTCTGGGTTATGGTATAGAATGATGATTTCAATGATGGTGTGGGGTGATGGTGCAGAATGATAGTGTGATCTAAGTAAAGTTGTGGTCTGGGTTATAGTGCAGAGTGATGCTGTATTCTGGGTGAAAGTGTGGTCTGGGTGATAGTGTGGGTTGAGGGTCTAGGTGCAATGATGCTCTGGGTGAGAAGTGGAGTGATACGTGTGGTCAGGATGATGGTGATGTCAATGTCTGGTACATTTCAGCCCAGCCTGTGGCAGTCTGAAACAGATGGGAATACAATGGTGTCCTTTCCCCCCACACCTATTGGTGAACCTAAGTTACATTCTTAATTCACAACAGACTTCTCTTCTGCCCACATCATTGTCAGCTTTCTTTCATTTCATTTTTTTTTTGTTCCTTTCTCTCAGAGTCATTACCTGTCAATGTCCATGATTTAACTCCTTCTTTTTCTTGTCTGTACATATTATTTAGGTGCTGCATGGCACTCCATTACCTATATTTAAATATTTGTGTATCATGTTATAATAAATAAGTAAACATGGACCTTCTTACAGTTAAAGAAAATCATAAACACAAGTTTGTGTGGGTATGACATACCATATATGAGTACATTCCTAAACTGTCATTTATGGATCATGACTCATCTCTGCAATGAAAATATGGGAAAGAGTGGTGGAAGCTAGGCTGAGAAGAGATGTGAGGATCTGCGAGGAGCAATTTGGTTTCATGCCAAGGAGAAGTACTATAGACGCCATATTTGCTTTGAGAATGGTGATGGAGAAGTACAGAGAAGGCCAGAAGGAGTTACATTGTGTGTTTATAGACTTGGAGAAGGCTTATGATAGGGTACCGTGAGAGGAACTGTGGTACTGTTTGAGAAAGTCAGGAGTGGCAGAGAAGTACGTGAGGGTGGTGAAGGACATGTACGACGATAGTGTAACAGCAGTGAGATGTGCAGTAGGAATGACTAAGGGTTTCAAGGTGGAGGTGGGATTGCATCAAGGATTGACTTTGAGTCCCTCTTGTTTGCAATGGTGATGGACGGATTGACAGATGAGATTAGACAGGAGACTCCATGGACAATGATGTTTGCAGATGACATTGTGATATGTAGTGAGAGCCGGGAGGAAGCTGAGGCAGAGCTTGAGAGATGGAGATATGCACTGGATAGAAGGGGAATGAAAGTAAGCAGAAGCAAGACTCAGTACATGTGTGTAAATGAGAGAGATGACAGGGGAACAGTGAGGCTGCATGGTGTAAAGGTGGCAAAGGTAGATGAATTCAAATACTTGGGGTCAACTGTACAAAGTAACGGAGAGTGTGGTAGAGAGGTAAAAAAGAGAGTGCAGGCGAGATGGTGTGGGTGGAGAAAGGTGACAGGAGTGAACTGTGACAGAAGGGTCTCTGCAGAAATGAAAGAGAAAGTTTATAAGACTGTCGTAAGGCCAGCCATGTTGTACGGAATGGAGACAGTACCACTGACAAAAAGACAGGAGGCACAGTTGGAGGTAGCAGAATTGAAGATGCTGCATTTTTCACTAGGAGTGACAAGGTTGGACAAAATTAGAAACGAACGTATTAGAGGGACAGCACACGTAAGTCAGTTTGGGGACAAAGCTAGAGAGGCGAGACTGAGATGGGTTGGACATGTGTGGAAGAGGGATGAGGAGTATGTTGGGAGGAGGATGCTGAAAATGGAGTTACCAGGCAGGTAAAAGAGAGGAAGGCCAAAAAGAAGGTACATGCATGTAGTGAAGGAGGACATGCGGGTAGTAGGTGTAAGAGAAGAAGATGCAGAAGACAGAGTAAGATGGAGACAGGTGATCCGCTGTGGCGACCCCTAAGGCGAGAGCCAAAAGGAGAAGAAGAAGACTCATCTCTGGGTCTATCTATCTATCTATTGCCAGATGCTTTAACCCCATAAGGGGTGACCACAAACAAATTACCTCCATGTTGCCCTGTCCCCCGCCATTTCATTGCCCTGCTCCCACTTCACACCCCCCTCTCTCATATACCTCTTCACTCCATCCCTCCACCTCATCCTTGGTCTCCCCCTCCCTCTCCCCCCCCCTCTACCTCACTCACATACACTCTCCTCATCAGTCTCTCACTCTCCATTCTCTCCACATGGCCAAACCACCTGTTTCGCCTAACACATCTTATCACATCCACATCCACAACACAACTCTCCTTCACTTCTTCATTTGTCAGTCTGTCTCTCCATGTAACTCCACATGCTCCTGTCAAATAACTCATTTCCACTGCTCTCACTCTTGACTTCTGTCCCTCCAGCAAGGTCCAAGCTTCACTTCCATACATTAGAGTTGGTATCACGATACTGTCATTTAGTAGCTTTTTCACTTCCATGCTCACTTCCCTGTTTCTTATCAATGCTTTCAAGGAACCAGCAATGTTTCTTCCCTGTTGTACCCTTTCAAGCACTTCACCCTCTAAACTTCCATCCTTACTCATCACACTACCCAAGTACTTAAATGCACTCACATTTTTCATTCCCTCCTCATCCAACCTCACTGTACTGTACATTCACTGACTTCACTTCTCTTGAAGGCCATACTTTACTCTTCCCTACACTCACACCTTTAGATTCCACTTCTTACACACTCTCCCAAACTCATCTACCAAGCATAGCAGCTCCCCTTTGTTTTCACTTAACAACACAGTATCACCTGCAAACAACAGTACAGGGAGTTTCCTTACACTGCCCTCTCTCACTAAGGCCGCTCCAACATTCACTGCCCTACCTTGTATCTCTCATCTGTGGGGCAGGAGGTAAATTACATCACTGTATTATAACTAATGCCACGATTTATATTTTTTATTGTCTTTTTATTGTTTTTATTGTCTTATCACTGATATTCACCATCCTTAACCATATCGCCATGATACAGAGTAATTTAAAGACACAAGGAATAAAAAATATATTGACAAAAACTTATATCAGGGGAGAGAGGAAATAAAAACCTTAACCCCCCAATGAGACTTGCAGGCTGTAAGACACGCCAAATGGTAAGCTGATTGGTGCTCCCTAAGCACTGTCAAGGGTAGTGATTTCGCTTGCATCACTGCATCTATAGTGTTTTCTGCAGATTTATGTATTACATCAAGGCAACTCCACCCTACACACGTACCAGAGTTGTTAAAAAAAATATCTGGACTGAATTACATGATAGTATCATCAATTACAGCATAATTATATCAAAAATAAAGTTACACATGCTTTGGGGCCTAGTCTCCTTCAAATGAGGCACTGCATAAAGCTGCCTACTTTGCCTACTGATTATGTCATTCTTAAAAATCATTTTCAGATGCACTTTTTAAATACCAATTACAAGTTTTAAATTACATTGCTTTTAATTTTCATAATACTGTCCCTCCATGATTATTAATGATATTGTTTTAAATTATGGAAAAAGACAGTTGTGCTGAGTCAAGTGTGGCAAATGCTTGACTGGAAAAGTCAGGGTCAATTAACCCCTTACTCATGATATATTTTTCTAATCTATTCTTGCTATGTCAGGACATTTTATTTACATTAGGAGATGTATCTAGAGCTGAAAATGCTGGAGAAGACTGTGAGGCAGCTGAACGGTCAATAGTCTCTTAAACATCTATACTGAGTAGCCAGAACCCCATACCCCTAAGCACCTGACAGTGCAATACAAATAAAAGACTAGATGATGAATGGATGATATGTACCCATGCAAGCACTAAACACTGACTTACAAAATGTATGTAAGCATTTCAAAGTTTCAACTTAAAATGCCTTACCCATTGGCTGTCCTACTAGATCATACAGTTTTCATAATGAATAGTACCTTCAAATTCAGATAAAACCAATATAATGACTCTGGTTTCAATGCATACTTGCAGAGAATTCTGTAGCTGCAGTGATGAAATACTTCACTCTGATGACTGACTTTTGGTTTCATCATTTCCATAAAACTAAATCTCATCATCATCCATTATCATTATCATAACCCTAGCATGCAATTCCCTACATCTTCCAACTTATTACCTGACATTTAAAAACAAAGTTATTTATCATATACACAGTACACTCACACAATGACGGGTTTATAAACTATACCCATTTTACTCTAACCTGGCCTAAAACTGCCATCCTTCCATCTAGAATACTAAGTTATAGCAAGAGATTAACACTAGAATGTGAGACTAGTCATGAAGAAGTGCTATATATGGAAAGGATGTAGAACCACAGTAATGTCTTTTGCCACTGAATTATGTAAAATAATCTGCAAAACGAAAAATCTGGGCCAAGTTAAGGTAAAATGACAATTCTCAGTAACAGTGTTCCCAATCTTCATCAGCCATCAGTAGTGGCATGAATGTTTTGGCTGTAGCTGTGGCATTACAGACCAATTGTAATCATGTCTTTTCTTGGTAATGTATTTGAACTTGTATATGCACACAGTTAAACATCTTGGATCCAACAGCTTAACCCCTTCACACATGATGACTCAAAATGAGTCAGAACGGTTTTAGGTTGAAGAGGAACTGATGATGCTTTGTCAGTGTTGGTCTGAAGGGATGCCAATTAGGCAATTCTGGAAAAAAATATTCACCAAAAAGTATGTTTTAGCATGAAGTGAGTCATTCTTTGGTGCATCATCGGGGAGGGTGTCTATTTCAAGGCCACACTCTCAAATAGTTGGCATTCTGTTTTCAGTTTGAGGGGGAGGGGGGGCACATGTGATTTTTGGCAATTTACTCGAAAACTATTGGTTGTATCAGAATTCTGACAACACCACATGAAAGCTTGTGAAATTCTACATCTAGACATATGCTTAGCTCTTGCATTGTGTGGACAAAATTTTGCACTAGGGTGTAGGGCAGTTATTTTCACTATTGAACAACAGTACTCTCACGGCATTTCGGTACATTCACAGTACATTTACTCATCAGTTTTATGTGTTTTTATTAGCTTATTGTACAGTATAAACATCAGGGAAGATGACGGTATACAATTTATATCATTATAACCAATTTCTGGGGCAAATAAAATACATACGAATGTTTTCCATTGTGCATGAGTCCAGCCTGCCCTCGTGGGATTTACTCCGATCATGTCACACACACTTACAGAAAACTTTCAGTGCACGAAGGGGTTAATTAGTAATAAACAGTATGGTTTCTGCCACAAAAGATCCGCCACTGACATACTCAATTTCCTGACCCACACCATCCATCAATCAATTGAACATAGAGAAACTCATGATGTAGCCCTTGATATTTCTAAAGCGTCTGACAAGAGTGTGGCACCGTTCCCTGCTATCCAAACTCCCTTGCTATGGACTAATATCTTTTCTTCCTCTGATTTCCTCCTATCTCAGTGACAGAAAAATAAAAGTAGATGATGTACAGTATATTCCAATTTCCACTCAATTAATGCTGATGTGCCACAAGGATCAGTTCTTGCTCAAATCCCCTTTCCT
>NC_137044.1:10412676-10492676 GCF_032717465.1 Coenobita brevimanus
GGAAATCTTCATTATAAGTTGCATTTTCTGACACTCTTTTGCTGTTAAGTCTGCAATACATTAGAGAAAATTCATGTATTAAATTCTATTGCTATGTTAAAACTGATCAGCCACTATGTACCAATTTATAGGCATATGGAATTAGTCATAATTATTCCCTTGTACAAAGGAAAAGGGGAAAAAGAAGTGTGTGGTAATCATAGGGGCATTTGTCTTCTTAGTATAATGGGAAAAGTGTATGGCAGGATACTTATAGACAGAGTTAGAGAAAGAACAGAGAAATTAGTTGGAGAAGAACAGGGAGGCTTTAGGAAGGGAAGAGGTTGTGTAGATCAGATATTCATTCTTAGATCTTTAGTGGAAAAGTTTCTAGAGAAGGGAAAGAAGTTGTATGCGGCTTTCATGGATTTGGAGAAAGCATATGACAGGGTGGATAGACAAGGATTGTGGAAAGTGTTAAGATTATATGGAGTAGATGGGAAGTTGTTGAATGCTGTGAAGAGTATGTACGATGATGCAAAGGCTGCAGTGCATGTGGATGGTGAACTAAGTGAATTTTTCTCTTTGAAAGTTGGTTTGAAACAGGGATGTGTCATGTCTCCATGGTTGTTCAATCTGTACATGGATGGGGTAATAAAAGAGGTACAAGGTAGGGTAGTGGATGTTGGAGTGGCCCTGGTGAGAGAGGGTAGTGTTTGGAAACTCCCTGTACTGTTGTTTGCAGATGATACTGTGTTGTTGAGTGAAGACGAAGGGGAGCTGCAAGGCTTGGTGGATGAGTTTGGGAGAGTGTGTAAGAAACGGAATCTAAAGGTGAATGTAGGGAAGAGTAAAGTGATGGTCTTTGAGAGAGGTGAAGTTAGTGAATGTACAGCGAGGTTGGATGGTGAGGAATTGGAAAATGTGAGTACGTTTAAGTACTTGGGTAGTGTGATGAGTAAGGATGGAGGTTTGGAGGGTGAAGTGCTTGAAAGGGTACAGCAGGGAAGAAAGGTTGCTGGTTCTTTGAAAGCAGTGATAAGAAACAGGGAAGTGAGCATGGAAGTGAAAAAGTTACTACATGACAGTATTGTGATACCAACTCTAAAATACAGAAGTGAAGCTTGGACATTGTTGGAAGGACACAAGTCAAGAGTGAGAGCAGTGGAATTGAGTTATTTAAGAGGAGCCTGTGGAGTCACGTGGAGAGACAGGCTGATGAATGAAGATATAAAGGAGCATTGTGGTGTGGATGTGGATGTGATAGGAAGCGTTATGAGAAACACACTGAGGTGGTTTGGCCATGTGGAGAGGATGGAGGGTGAAAGACTGACGAAGAGAGTGTATGTGAGTGAGGTGGAGGGGGGAAGAGGGAGGGGGAGGCCGAGGATGAGATGGAGGGATGGGGTGGAGAGGTATATGAGAGAGGGGGGTGTGAGTTGGGAGCAGGGCAGTGAAATGGCGGGGGACAGGGCGACTTGGAGGCGATTTGTTTGTGGCCACCCCAAACGGGATTGAGGCGTCTGGCAATAGATAGATAGATAGACAGAATTAGTCATAATATTTTAGAACATATTTCTGACTAACTCTGAGGAATGACTGCACTGAAACTAGTTATGTAGATCAAGACAGTTATCTAATGGTAATAATAAGAATATTTACATAATGACTCTCCTAACAGTATACAGTACTTATAATATATATATATATACATATATATATAAATTATATATATATATATATATATATTTATATATAGATATATATATATATATATATATATATAGATATATATATATAGATAGATAGATAGATATATATATATATATATATATATATATATATACACAGTAAACCCACTCTAATTTGAATCTAAATAATTCGGAAATCAGTTAATTCGGATCTTGCTTGAATATCAGACAAATAATTTTAATTTGGATAGAAATTCGAATTAAGCGAGACAAGTCCAAAAAGGGTTCCACTGATAAGTGGAGGTGAACAGTTCTGGAGTGATAAGTGTAGTAATAAATGTAATTTTTAAGAACTGTACAGTACCTTCGGTACAGTTAACCCCTTAAACGCGGATCGTCACGTTTGCGACGCTCGGCGAAAAGGACATAATGGCGGATCGTCGCATTTGCGATTCTAGTAAATTTTGAATAACCGCGGGCAAGCAGGCTCCAGCTGGTATTGTCTATCAGTACCACCACACTCTAGCTACAACTAGCATACTTTACCTTTGTACTACTGACCTCAGTTGTTGCCAAGTATCGCGTTTTCCCCCGTCCCCCCCCCACCACGGCCCGGCCAGCCTGGCTGTGATACATGGCAGCGCTCTGAGCGCTCAGAACTGTAAATCTGCGCTCTCCTCTCACAAGCAGTTTTTGCTACTAGGAAATGCTTGTTTCCCCAGTTGTAACACTAGCTTTTTTTCTCACGGTTTGCCCCTGTTTAGCGTCAGTTTACTGCAGGCTTTCAAAGTGACATTATGGCGAGTTCTAGCTCTTCCCAGTCAGTGCAAGCGGCCGACAGGAACGAGAATAAAGTGGCGGGCGTAAGGCAGAATAAAAAGCGCGCCGTGGTGATCTTTTGGGAAGTAATATGATTGAAAATAATGTAGAATACATGTTTTTGGCTGTGAAAATGGAAATGTTTGTTGAGTGACGGGAAGACCGCCGCCACAGTGCATGTCGGCCGTACGCTCCGTTGATTTTAGCCTTATTTTCAGTGCTTATTGTACAAATACGGAATCCTAACTACCTTTACGTTGTAGTATAAAGTTTACTGTGACAGAATGAGGCTGTGGTAGAGGGGAAACCAGGTTGCTGGAGGTGTGAAAGTGAAGATTTGGTTACCCAACTTTGCAAGTCTCCACAAGTCCTTGGGTAGTCCACGAAGGCTCAACACCTGTCTCTGGAGAAAGCTGAATGTAAGTACTATCTGCCATACCAAGTATAATGTTCTAGGATTAATCTCTGATTTTTGGCGAATATTTTCCTACAGGTACTCAGACCGCGATACAACCCCGCCACTCGGGGGGAAACGACTGTACACGGCCGCGTTTAAGGGGTTAAGTGTACTGTACTCTACTACTGTGTTGCAAGACTTCATTATCAAGGTTTGACACTATTTTATTAATTGTATTATGCACTCTTTGAGTATAAAGTAATAATATACTGTACTGCTCAATGTTTTTGTGAAAAAGCCATGTTTTAGTGAGCGTTGGTGTGATTTAGGGAGAGGGGCAAGCATGAGCTCCAATAATTCAGAATTTTGGATAATTAGACATAGAGTTCCCCCAAATTAATCTGAATTTTATAGAGTTCACTGTGTATATATATATATATATATATATATATATATATAAATATATTTATATCTATCTATCTAAATATCCACTCACTTGATGTAGTGCTGCTCTCGGGTGTCTGCCCTTTCCTCTCCCCCATCCTTCTTTCCATCCATCCTCTTCTGTCTTTCTTTCCTTCATCCTTTCCTCTTTCTTCTGCCTGCGGGTGACTTTACACTCCCTCTTGTGTCTTTCTTTCTTTCATTCTTTCCTCTTCCTTCTGCCTGTGGGTGACTCTATACTGAGTGACAAGCCAAATGGTTTCCTGTACACCAGGAAACCATTTACTACACTGGGTGGTAACCATATAACCAAATTTTGGCGCCTGGTTGTTTAGTGGGTAATACCGGTGCTCCAATTGGATAGAGCCGGTGAAGGTTTATATCCAAGGGATGGTTGGGGTTTATTACTCACGTAATGCCACTCAGGGATGAGTGAGGCTGGTCACTCTCATCTTAAATGTCAGGACCAACTTGCCTAGCTCCGGGCTCCTATGCTCCTCATGGGGCAACGTAGGATTAGATGATGGATGGATGGATGGATATATAATTTACATAATGACCCTCCTAACAGAATACTTTATATATATATATATATATATATATATATATATATATATATATATATATATATATATATATATATATATATATATATATATATATATATATATATATATATATATATATATATATATATATATTTTACATAATGACTCTCTTAATAGATTACTTTTAATATAAATATAAAGTATATATATATATATATATATATATATATATATATATATATATATATATATATATATATATATATATATCAATATAGCTGGACATAACCTGCAATTACCTTGAAAATTTCATCATCATCAGACACATCAGTAAGGTTGTCATCAGAAAGATTCCACTCATACTCCACATTCTCAAACATGGACTTCTTCTGCTGTTGGGCATGATTCAACTGAAATGCCAAAGGACAAAATAAATCTAAAGTATAAGAGAAAAAAAAAAGAAATTTACTAATGTTTGTGGAACTCATAATAGAAAATGGAAAGAACTATTGATAAAAGTTGCAAGTCTAGCTGAATAATACGTACAATGATGCATCATTGGGAAACTTTTCTATGCAACAGAATTTTTTAAAATGTATAATATATTTAAACCTCATAGAACATCATAATACCTCAATCTTATGTAATGTTTGCAACAAATGGGTACACGTGGTGCAATGGTGTCAGAGGTAAGCTGCAGGATGTGGTAGGTTTCAAGTGTGCTGTGTGCAGGGATAAACAAAGAGAAAGGGCTGAATGTGTCAGGACTGATTTGGCAAATATGCTGTTACTGTTGCTGGCAAGCATGTCTCTAATATATGTAGTGGAATTCTGTTATCTGGGCTATATGATCTGTGCTGGGGAGGTGTTGGATGATGAAGCTAGTTCCACTGTTAGGGTTAACTGTGGGCAAAAGTTTTGGGAAGTTACCTCTTCTGACACACTGTAGGGTGAACTTTCCCTTTACACTCAAGGAAAATTATATGTTGCATGTGTATGAAAAATTAATGCTTTATGGTTATGAAAGCTGGGCAGTATAGGAGATGGATGTATGTCAGATGGAGTGTAAAGAGAAGAGAAGGCCAGATGGATATGTAGCACTTCTCTGACTAACGGTATTGCTGATATGCACCTGAGAAACCAGCTGGAAATTGAAGGAATCTGTGATGTGATGCAACCTGAGGTGCTCTGAACATGTAGAAGGAATAGAGGACGAAAACTGGGTGAAAAAGTTCATCAGTGTAAATGCTAAAGGTAGAGCACCAAGAGGTTGAACTAAGAAGCAATGGAGTGAGGTACTAAAAAAAACTACCTCAGGTTATGGAATCAAACAAAAACTGCTGCCAGAGATTATGTAGCATGGAAAGCCACCAACAGCTGAACAAGACTGACATGCAAACTGTACACAGCCTTTCAGTATGAAGCTAAACAAAGGAATTTGCTGTAAATCATACTCTGACAATACAGTATTCCATAATTTCACCATTAATTTATGCTGTCATTTCTAATATGTACACATATACTAGAAAATACAGCATCAATTTCCTTGATCTTGGAAAGTTAAAACAAAACAATACAATACTGTACTATTTCAGACTACAGTGGAATTTCAAATTTAGCATGATTAAATTTGAACAACTTGATTTTCGATGACACGTCAAATATCTACCAAGTTGCCATTTTTTATTACAAATTTGCGATTCTTGACAGCTTGAGGCTGGAGTTTGGGATTCGACATGCATCTAGGGCCACATGGTTTCTGCTCGTAAAGACAGCCTGGCTACAGGGAACTGAAAAATTACTGTACAGCTGCCAATCAAAGCATAAACATGGGTCATCATAAAATATCATCTGACAAAAAGATCATGGCCATTATTTGTGCAGAACTGGCTATAAGGTAAACTCTCAAGGTATGACATATCTTTTTGTGATGATTCTGATTTACATTAAAAAATCAAGGAACTGATTCATGTTATATTCACATGGTGTTCGTATTTATGTTGAAATTTTGCATTCAAAATTAATTAAAATAGAAATACAGAATAACATATGCTGCAACACTAACAGTGCGTATTGCATCAGCTGTTCACATGGCCAAGGAAGCAGTCTCATGGGAGTCAAGGATGCAAGCGGTTATGCTCTAGCCCCCTCAAAACATGTGAATAGCAATGTTCTCTATCACACATTCTACAGACAGACAGACAGATAGAGCTACAGGAACATTAAAAAGGAGTGAAATAAAGCCACTGAGTGGATGGTTGTGCAGGCACCTGCTGTGTGCATTCTGTGTATCCTTTCAGTTAGAAAATAAGGCACCTCAATCCAGATCTAGCCCGCGCCAAAACAACACATGAATAGCTGCACCATACACTGCACACTGCATTATGTATGGGCAATATAACATTAAAAATGAGTGTAATAATGACACTGAGTGAACAGTTGTGCAAGTACCAGCTACACTGCGAGCAGCACAGTACTGATTTGCACTAATCATGATTTGCACCACAACATAAACCATACCCCATATCAATCAGCACAGCAACTCCTCCTGTTTGCATGGCAAACTTCTTACTGGAGGGATCCCTCTGCACTCCATTTGAAGTTCCCGCATGGTGATGAATGCCAACATGGCTGCCAAACATGGCCACCATGCCTGCACACTCAGCCTCCACCTCCCTGTTCTGCCCCATATGCTCCCTCCATTGTTCATGCTGCCTGGCCTTGACCTCCCCTCTTCAAGGTGAGTGCCCTGTACAGCAGTTTGTACACTATAAATAACCCTTTCCTTTGCCCAGTGATGTATGTAGAGGCTGTATGTGTATGACAATTAATGCTTCATAAGCTCAGAAGTGAGTAAAATTTTCAAGAAGGTCGGAAGAGAGACGTTGGGAAAATCTGGGGGCATTTCCACACCTATTTGTCCTTATAACATGGGTTTCAATGTACCCAACTATGCAATTTCCATTTGTGTAGAGAAATGCCAAGAACCATTAACTGTATTGACTTGGGGGCACTGTTTGTGCATTAAGTACCGTGCATTTGTTCTTTTACGACAAAATGCATTTATGTACCATCTGACATGAACCAGGACACACGATCCTAATCCAGTATATAATGACCACTTTCAAGAGGGCATGAATAAAAAACATATAACTGAATTACCTAGCCCATATGTCACTGAAGATAACTACTGTATGCTTGATGGCAAGTGCCAAAATAAAAGAAAATAATGCATGACAACTAAAAATTACAAGAGGCAGAGATATGACCACACAAACTGGTGACTGAACATTGATGAAAGTGGCAGCTGGGAGGTGCCTGTATGCTCCAGCTGATGAACTCATTCCAGTTTTAATATTTTTTACTTTTTAACATTGCCACAGCAAGACTTTTTGATTATGTTGTTATTAAGAATCCTATGGCAAGTAGTACTGGTATTCATTTGGTAATACAGTAAAGCCTCATTATAATGGATTAGTTGGGGCCCAAGCCATTCCGAAAAAAATGAAATTCCGATAAAAGTGACATCCGTACTTCCCCCTGCTACACGGACTTTTTCTAAGATATCAGACATTAGTCTGGATCGCACCAACAGTTTTTAAACTGTTTTCACAAATATTGCAGTACTGTACTGTCATATACATTCACTACAATAATCAAATGGTACAATATATATAATAACACTGTACTGTACACTGGTAAACACGTCTTTTATTTATCTTATTGTGGTGAACATAGCTGAAGTGGTCAGGCAGTCAGGACTGCTTCTGGCTTTATCGGATTTTTTCTGATATAAAAGGATTTAGTCTGGTAGCTCTTCAATTCCGACAAAAGCAAATTCCAGTCTACTGTAGTCCGTTATATCGAGGTTTTGCTGGACTGGTATACTGAAAGGAAGGTAATGGAAATGGAGTGCTATAACTTTGTTTGGACTGTTTTCGTGTTCAAAGGAAGGAGTCAGATGAGAAAATTAAACAGAAAAAAGCCTTTATTTATCTGTTAGTGTGTCACTTTCACCCTTAGCACCAACTTATTTTTCTTCTCAAGAAGTCCATAAAAATTTGGATGCCTTAAATTTGGCAAGGTTTTTATAGTACCAAATAGTGTCTAAATTTGAGATTCTACGGTTCTTAATTTCTCCTTTTAACTGCCATCAGTGGCCAAAAATTGCTCTCAAGCACCACAAACTGTCATATTATTTTCTGGGCAGGATGTCCCTTCATTCCCTGACAATGTAAAATGTAAGGAGAGATACAAGTATAAAAGGTGGAGGGGGTCTCCATAATGAGACTCAGCTTGGTGCCCCCCAAAACTAGGGTCAGTTCTTCATGGAAGACTGGAAGTGTATATTAGTTACAAATGGCTGATGGAGAGGAGTGACTCAAATTATCTTGAAGTGTTGTTGTTGGTCAAGGCTCATCATGACATGAACCCAATGAACTGCAGGTTGTAGCTGCTCTTCTGTAGCCCATCTTCCTCTTTTTTGAGGGATACAGAGGGATTTGAGAGATATCTGTATAACACTAAGAAAAGCCTAAAACAGGAATGCATTCTACAGATGTTTCTGCCATAGTCATCCCATCCGGAACCCTCATGAGGAAGCAAAACACTGGGAATAATTATGCTGATGAAAAAGCACAGGTAAACCATCGACTTCCCAGCACTGGATGGTCAGGGACCTCTTTTAATCCACACAAAATTACAAGAGGGATCTTGAAATTCCCACGCCCAACAGACCATTTTACTGGTTGTCCACAGATGGTGTTTAGTGTAGTGCATGCTCACTTGGATTACACTGCATGTCTTTGGTGGTGATCCTTGTATTTTGTATGATTCTTAGCTTATTTTACATATATCTTACCCTTGCTATGGCTTCCAAGAAAGATGCAAGTGTCAGTGGTGCTGTCAAGCATTAAATACCAGTGTTTCATATACAGTCAAACCTCCTTGATCGTGGTTAATGGGTCCGCCAAGCTACCACACTGATGAAACTCCTTACTAACCAAATGAAGTAATAAATGGGAATAAATGTTATCTGGTTCATGGACCATAAGTATACAATTACATTTTTGCCTAATACCTGAAGAATAACACTTAAAAACTGGAAGGACTGGATCAGATATGTTTACACCAAAAATGCTATTCTCACTTGTGAAGCAGATGACCCTTTTCTCCAATAATTCTCCCTACTAACTTTGTAAGCCAGCAATGTTATCAATGTATTTTGTCTGCAAATATGAAATTCTAACAATCAGCCATTCCTAACCACCAATTTCTCTTCCTGTAAACATGACACTTCTCATATTTCTTGTCCTTTTAGTTAAGTCTACCTTTAGATATTATATTACCACTTCAGTTTGTTCTTAATTACCACTATAGACAAATCAAGAGTTTATTTTCATCACTGTTATGTACTGAGACACTTTGTAAGTGAATGTGAAGCGCATAATGCATTACTACATCTGAGGTTGCCTCAAGGCATGCAATTGCCAGTGTAACCGACATGTAGCTACCCAGTGTCCTACCACACTATCTCCCTCTATCATCACGTAAGTTTCACTCACCTGTCTGGTCACAAAGGTGTATTAGCAGCTGTTTCACGGGATTTAATATAGTAAGATATTTTTATTATGTTAAATACAAAAACAATAAAGCAGTATAAGGTAGAACTGTTGAAGAACCTGGGCTATGGTGTTCCCAGGCAGGAGTTGTGTGACACACACAGGTCACTAACAGAGATGGTGCTCTTTGTGGATTGTGGGGAAATAATCACCGAATCAGCAGCAAAAAGGAGACCAGCCTATTGTGATTATGTGAATATGTGAGAGGTGGTCTCATCTGATATTTGTGAAGAATCGCAAATCTCGGTCAAACAAGAGTATACAACACAGTGGAAGAAAAAAGCTTTTGTAAGTTGCATCATGGCAGGAGGAGATAGTTTATTGTTTACATCTGGTGGTGGTGAATGTGTGAGCTTCTCCGATGAGGATAAGGGTAAAGGAAGTACTAAACTGAACCAAACAAGAGTAGCAGGAGTGGAGAAAAAGTGCCGAGGAATCTCCAGGAGTTAAAAAAGGTAAGGACAATGATTAAAGAGCTGCAGGAACAGACCTAGAACAGGAGAAAGAGATTAAGATAATGCAGACCAAGTTGGAATATGTCTGCACATGCAGTGCTGAACAAGAAAGGGAATTTACAGAATTAAAAGTGAGTAACGAATCTCCCTCAAATGAAATAAAACAGCTCAAGAGGGAAAATAAGAGGCTGGAAGAAGAAAGGGACAGGTTGAAAAGTAAACTAGATGAGCATGAATCAAAATCATGGATGCAAGACGAACATATTAAGGAAATCAAGGAGCAACACAAGGGGTGGAAGAAAATTTAAGAGGAAGGAAATATAAATTTGAAAGAGATTATAGTACAATAAAGCAAGGAAAAGGTGGAGAAGGAAGTGGTTAGGGTATTAAGAAGTTTGAGAATCTTTAGTCAGGGATGTAGCAGACATGAAAAAATGCATGATAATTTTAGGAGTAAAAGAAAATGTATGACATTAAGATCAGAAAGGGAAAGAGAAAAACTGAGTAAGGCTAAAGAGATAGTATCAGGAGTTATGTGAGGTAACAACGAAGCTCAGAAAGAGACTGAAGATGTGTTTAGGCTAGGAAAGTACAAGGAAGGAGGGGCAAAGCCACTTAAAGTAAAGTTTAAGTCACAGGTAATGGTAAATAAAATCACCAGAACATGGAAATTATCAGAAAAAGAGGAGTTCAAGAATGTTTGGATAAAGAGAAGTGCAAATGAGAAAGAAAGAGCTAAAATAAAGGTGCTAGTAAAGGAAACAAAAGCAAAAAATGATCAGAGAATGGAGGAAGAGAAGACAGTGTTCTATTGGAGAGTTATGGATCAGAAATTGAGAAAGTGGTACCAACGGAGAGAGGGAGAGAAGAGGAAATAAAGAACAACAAAAAAAGTTTGAAAGTGGCATATACTAATGCTGATGGTTTAATATCGGCAAGGTTAGAAGTCAACAATTACTTAAGGGTACATGAACCAGATATTATGTGTTTTGTAGAGACCAAGTTAAGAGAGAATATTGATATCCATATGGGAGATGGTAAATACAAAATGTGGAGAAGAGACAGAAAAGAAAAAAAAAGGGTGAGGAGTGGTGGATGATAGCACTGAAGAACAACATCCATCCAGCCATCCATCATCCAATCCTACATTGCCCCATGAGGAGCGTAGGAGCCCGGGGCTGGGCAGTTGGTCCCAACATTTAAGATGAGAGTGACCAGCCTCACTCATCCCTGAGTGGCATTACATGAGCAATCAACCCCAACCATCCCTTGGATGTAAACCTTCACCGGCTCAATCCGACTGGAGTGCAATAATTACCCACTAAACCACCAGGTGCCAGAATTTGGTTATATGGTTACCACCCAGAGTAGCAAAAGGTTTCCTGGTGCACAGGAAACCATTTGGCTTGTCACTCAGTGTAGAGTCACCCACAGGCTGAAGGATGTGGAAAGAATGAAGGAAAGAAAGACAGAACAGGGAGTGTAAAGTCACCCACAGGCAGAAGGACAAGGAAAGAATGAATGAAAGAAAGAACATCATCAACGTGGATAATGTGAAACTGGGAGAAGGTAGGGCTGATGTGATAAATATGAAATTAAAAAATGGAGAGAATGGCAAGAGAGACATCACAGTAGTATATGTTCTCCCTAAGACAAGGGCATGGAATGGCGATGAATACCAGATGATGTAGCAGTAGTAGCTGTTCCCTAGGCAGTCTGGCCGAACAGCCCCGAGTCCCTTCGGCAGGCCATGGCCGAGACTGGGCTTTCCCACAGAGCTCTCAAAGAGTGTATGTTGTGCTGTTGGCATAGGTAATTGTGTGCAATGCAGTCTTCCATAATGTGCTTAATAGTATGGCATGCTGTGTTGCATCCTGGACAGGCATCAGCGACGGAGTCATCCAGCCTCTTCTGGTAGCTTAAGAGGGCTGGATGGTGCCCACATCTCAGCCTGGCAAGGTGGACCCTGTCCTCATGAGGGAGATAGGATTCAGAAGGGTGGATGTCAGGAGGCCGTGCATGCAGCTGTGTGTTGTCTTTAAGTGACCGAATGGAGCGGTGAGTGATCTGAGTGTGGATATGCTTCTGGAAGCTGGTCTGAGGTGGGCGAGGGGGGAGAGATGACAATATTTGTGTACGGTATCATGTGCTGGGTGTTGTTTTGATGTTCCTTGGTGTGGATGGATGTGCTGCCATGTAATATAGTGGATGTTGTGGGTTTGTGGAGACTGCAGCAAGAAACTGGGTGCCTCTCATGTCTAGCTGATCCTTGACTTTCAGGACTTTGGTTTCTTGATGTAGGCGGTCTGTGGGTGTAGTAGCTATGCAGCCTGTGATTATTTTTAGGGCCTTGTTCTGTATGGTCTGTAGAGTGTTGTAGTGTGTTTTGGTGAGGTTAGAAGCCCAGGCAGGGCTTGCATAATTCATCACTGAACATATGTATTGTTTGTATACTGTGGTGGTGGTTTCTTTGTTGTGTCCAAATGTTGTATGGGCAAGTGACCTCAAAGCACTGAGTCTTGGTGTTATTTTATTTTTAATGTGTGTGATGTGTTTAAATGACATTGATGTACTGTATGTTACACCAAGGATTTTGAGTGTATGTGTATGTGGTAGGGGAGTGTTGTTTAGGGTGAGGTGTGGAATGTGACTGTGTTCTGCTGTCCAGTTTGTGAGAAGGGTCACTGTAGATTTGGCTGGGGCTATTTTGAGCCTGTTTGTGGTGAACCATTCATGTAGTGCATTGAGGTAAGGTTGAATGATGTGTGCAGCTGTTTGCATTTTGGTGCGTACATGTAAGTGTTATATCATCTGCACAGGAAGCTATGTGTATTTGTGGTGTGTGGGGTGTGGGTGTCATACATGTATATATTAAAGAGTGTAGGGGACAAAACAGATCCTTGGGGGACACTGTTTGTGAAGCATCTGATGTTAGAAGACTGACCGGCAAATGTTACGTGTGCACATCTGCCTGCTAAGTAGTTTGCCAGCTATCTTTTTGTGTTATTGTGCATGTTTGTGTTGAGTATTTTGTTTGTGAGGTTGTGGCAGGGGATGGCATCAAAAGTTTTGCTAATGTCTAGTGTGATTAGGAGTGTTCTGTGTGGTGGCCTAGCTGAATTCATACCATCGAAAACTCTCTGTGTAAAGTAAGAAAGGTGTTTGTGGAGTGTAGTGGCCTGAAACCATGTTGTGATTGGGCTAGGGGAATGTGAAGTGTGACTAGTTGTAGTACCAGTCGTTCAGTGACTTTAGAAGGGGTGCAGAGGAGTGTGATGGGGTGGTGTGAGGAGGGTAACGTGGGATCTTTGTTGGGTTTAGGGATAGTGATGATAATGCCATGCTTCCAGATGTTGGGTATTATGTTGTGTGAGTAGCTGTAGTTTGATATGTTGGTGAGTGCTTGTATGCCTTGTGGTCCAAGGTGTTTAAGATGAATGTTGCTTATGTTGTCTGCTCCACAGGCAGATGAGTGCTTGAGGTTGTTAATGATGTGCTTCGTCCGGTTGTAAGTGAAAGGTGCGTAGTCTGGGTCTGTGGGGAACTGTCTCTTACGTCGGATGATGTTGGTCTTCGGGATGGGGGTTTACATGGCTGACTTGTGAAAAGTGATTGATGAGAGTGTTTGCTTGTTGTTTGTTGGAGGGTATGGTGTCTGATGTTGTGATGGCAGCGTGTGATTGTGTGGTGTTGCTGTTGGAAAGTGTGATGCTGTTTAGTGTTTTGTAGAGTTTGCTGATGTTTGTTTTGTGGTCAAGTGTTTGGAGGTAATTTTTCCAGTTTAGTGTTTGCTGTTCTGATATTTTATTGTTTATTTGAGTGTTGAGTTCTTGTATGTTGTATGGTGTCTTGTGTATGGGGTGTTGGGGAGTGTCGCAGTGTGTCCCGTTGTCTGATGAGGCCTTGAATTTCTGGTGTGAAGTTGGGGTTGTCTCTCTTTCTGTTGCCTCTAGGGATGTGTCTTTTGTCTGCGTTTTGTATAATTGCATTGACAGTGTGCACAGCAGTGTTGATGTTTGTGATGGGTGTACTGTTCAGAGTTTCGAAATGTTGTTCTGTTTCAGTTACAAAGGCCTCCCAGTTGGCTCTTTTATAGTTAGTGTATGTGTGTTTGTGGCCAGCTGGGGTGATCCTGGTTTTGGTAGTGATGATGACTGGGAGGTGATCAGAACCTAGGGTTTTGACCACTCTCCATGATGTAGTGGGGGTGAGGTTTGGGGAGCAGAAGGTGATGTCTGGAGATGATGGAAGGAAGAGGGCTTGGTGTGGGATATGGGTATGTTGGTCTAGATTGTTCAGTATGAAAAGATGATCTGTCTGGGATTGTAGTACCAGCCCTCTGTCTGTGTCAGGGTTGTTGACATGCCAGGCCGATGACTTGGCGTTGAAATCACCACCCAGGATGATGTTGGGAATGTTAGTGATGTGGTGTATCTGTGGAGAGTAATTGTGTGGTACTGTGGGGGACGACTGGGGGGGGATTGTATGTGTTAGCGATTGTTATGTGTGATTTGTTACCAGATGATTTTGACAGACATGGTTAGATATCTACAGAAAGTGACTGAGAAAAGCAACAACATAATTCTGAAGAGTGATTTTAATAGTACAGAGGTGAGCTGGGAGGAATGGGTCTCAGGAGGTAGTGTAAGATTCTTGGGGCACTACTGTATATTGTTAAATATAGCAATGAATAATGTAATGACTCAGTGGGTCAAAGAAGAGACAAGATTCAGAGGTGATAACATGCCAGCAAAACTAGATTTACTGCTAACCAAAGAACCTGATGTAAATGAAACTTTGAAACATCTGTGTCCTATAGGAAAAAGTGATCATGTATTCCGGATGATAAAAGGGAACGTAGTGCCAAGAGATCAGCTTTATATGCAAGGAAGATACAACTTTGGGAAGGCAAACTTTACAGGATAGAGGAAATTTGTCAAAATCGTGGATTGGAGAAAATTAAGAGAAGCAAGAGAGATGCAGAGGAAATGGGATACCTTTCTAGACCTCTAAAATTCCGGAGTAGAAAAATATGTTCCAAGAGTAAGTGGGAAAGAAAACAAGAAGAAGGAATGGTTTAACAGAAGGTGTATGAAAAGAATGGGACATGGCATGGAAAAACTGGAGAAAGAGAGGTAATAAGAGAACAAAGGAAGAATGTAGAAGGACTAGAAATGAATATACAAGAACACGTAGCAAGGAAGAAAGGAACTTTGAAAAAGGTATAATTAACAAATGTAAGGAAGAACCCAAGCTGATTTGTTAATGGCAAGCTGAAACAAAAGGAAGGAATCACAAATGTAAGGAAGAACCCAAGCTGATTTGTTAATGGCAAGCTGAAACAAAAGGAAGGAATCACCAAACTGAAAGTAGAAGGAGAGGTCTATAAAGATACGGCAATGCAAGCTGAAATAACGAACAAATGTTTTCAATCGGTTTTCACTAAAGAAAGGGATTTTGTGGAGGGGAGGGATTGACTAGAAATGTAGTGATAAAATATGTATAAGTGGAAGTGTAGGAAAAGTATAAATTACTGGAAACTCAAGATGTAAGGAAAGTCCCAGGACCGGATGGAATCTCTACTTGGGTACTGAAAGAATGCAGAGAACAATATGTAGATAAGATTCATGGTTTAATTGTGTTTTCTCTGGAAGTAGAGGAAAGTGCCTCAAAAATGGAAGAGGGCCAATGTGGTACCAATTTATAAGGGAGGAAACAAGCATGAACCCCTGAATTATAGACGCGTGTCCCTGACCAGCACAGTCGCAAAATTGTGTGAGAGAATCCTGAAAGACAGATGGATAAACTATCTGGAGGAGATGAATATTTTGGGTGAAAGTCAGTTTGGATTCAGCAGTGGAAGGTCGTGTGTTTCCAACTTGTTGAGTTTTTGCTCAAGAACAATTGACGTGCTACAGGAGAGAGACAGTTGGGTGCACTGTGTGTATTTAGATTTGGAGAAAGCCTTTGACAAGGTGCCCCACAGGCAACTAATGTGGAAATTGGAGCACATAGAAGGACTGAAGGGAAACCTCCTGGAGTGGATGAAAGACTTCTTGAGAGACACACAAATGAGGACAGTAATAAAGGACAAGATGTCTGGATGGAGGGAAGTAACAAGTGGAGTCCCACAAGGCTCGGTGTTAGCACCTGTAATGTTCCTGATTTATGTAAATGATGTGGTATATGAGGGAGGGGGGGGTGAGTTGGGGGGAGGGGAGTCAAATGGTGGGTGACAGAGTGACTTGGAGGCGTTTTGTCTGCGGCCACCCTTTGCGGGATTAGGGCGTCGGGCTATAGATAGATAGATAGATAGATGTGGTAGATGGAATGAACAGTTATGCAAGTCTGTCTGCTGATGATGCAAAGATCTTGAAGAGAGTAGAAGTTGAGAAAGACTGTAAAATGCTGCAGGAGGACCTGGATAGGATTCATGATTAGGGCCGGATGTGGGAAATGAAATTCAACGGAAAAAAAATGTAAGATATTGGAAATGGGTAAAAGTACCACGAGGCCATCACTGAATTATCAGATGGGTAATGAACCAATCACAAAAGTGAGAAAAAAGTAAAGATTTGGGAGTGTTGGTCCAGGATAGTCCGTCACCTGAAAAACACATTAACAAGATAGAGAGCCGTACAATCTCTTGACTAACGTAAGAGTGGCATTTCATTATATGGATGAAGAGATGATGAAAAAATCGATAGTGGCCATGATCCGCCCCAGGTTGGAATATGCAGCTGCAGTGTGGTCCCCACACAAAAAGAAGATCGAGAAAATACAAAGAACAGCAACCAAGATGGTCCCCAGCCTGGCAAATCTGTCGTTCAGAGAGAGGCTGAAAAAGCTGGATTTGCCTTCCTTAGAAGAAAGGAGAGAGAGGGGTGACATGATTGCAGTGTTTAGGGCTGTGATGGAAGTAGATAAAACAGATGGAAAAGGTCTGTTTGTATGGAATGGGAGAGTAACAAGGGGACACGGAATGAAACTGAAAAGGCCAAGTTGCTTGACGGATATCATGAAATAAAGTTTTCCATATAGATTCATAGACATGTGGAATAGCCTGGACAAAGAGATTGCCCAGTCTAAAAACGTCAATGAGTTAAAAGCAAAAGTTTGACTTACTGAGAAAAAGAGACAGGACTCCACGAGCATAGCTCATTTCCTGTATATCACAAGGTAAATACAACTAGGTAAATACATATGGTACCGGTTCATCAACTGTTTAAGATATAATGAAGCAAACTGATCAAATATTGAAATTCTATGCAGACAGTGATTCGAAGAAGCAAATGAACATAAGAAAAACTATGAAAGATGGTAAGACTACTGAGCATGATCTAGTGATGATGAAAAGGTTAGAAAATAAGTGTGATTACACTAAAGGGCAGTGGGTCAGAGGTGTATTGTTGAATTATTACATGTGACCTTCTTCGGTCACTGCTGGCTTATGTGACGGATGTGACCTCCATTCCTCTGTTAATCCTGCAAAACAGCTCATCCAGCAAGGCTCTGGAACCAAGCTGGAAAATCAGTGCTGTACCTTTAGTACTACATTATTAGCTAAAATACCATTAAACACTAACCATGTCTTCCATGAGACGACAATTCCGCTCATGTGCAATATCAAGTGGTGTTTTACCATTGTTGTTTTCTATGCTTGGGTTAGCACCCACTCGTAGGAGAAGCCTCATGCACTCTGGCTTGGATGAAATAACACAGTAGTGGAGAGGTGTGTTGCCTTCTATCGTTTGGCGATCCAGAGAGTGGCTATTTTGCACCAGAAAATCTACTAATGGAAGGGATGCACCATTTTCCTGGTAGATGGCCACATGAAGTGCACACTCCCCCAAGGATGTTAGCGGCAGCCCCAGGTCAGCACCCTGACAAGCAATTAACCATTATATCAATTAAACAACTGCAGTACTTCACAGAAGCACCCGAAAAGAAAACACAACACAGTAAAATGACAGACATTTTTATACACCTATATAGTGAATGCATGCAATCTACCTTACCCACTTATTCCCTCAATGTTTAACACCATCAGTCTGATGACACTTTTTATTTATCACTGCTATCTCCAAATAACCTTATTCAGATTAGAGGAGGACTTTTGAACTCAAAGGGTTACCTACAGCCTCCACAAACTCCTTCACTTCATGAGGTCTCTCCAAAGCCAAATATAATTACCTGGATGTGGCAAGAATTAAAAAAAAGAAAATGTTACTTGAATGATGGGGTTAAAGGCAACTAACAAGGGCACAAGTCCCTCGATGAAACCCAATCTCTTCATGTTACATGTGGGGAAATGGCAACCCAAAATCAAGCACATAAGCCACAAACAACCTCACACCTCCTATTGCATAGTTTATAACTGTAACAGGCTGTGACCAGGTCTTCTCTAATTCATATTTCCAAAGATATCAATGTCATCATAAAAAATTGGTTAAAAAACATGATGATGATGATATTTACACATACTGCAGGAAGATAAATATCATTAAACATATGCTTATCTATGAAACTATCTGCTGCCGATCATTATAACATCAAGAAAGCTTTCCAAATACAAATAAAAGTAAACAGCATACACTATATGCTCTTAGCCTGCTTCTCTCATGGTCTATTGATTTTAAATGACTCATCTGATAATCAGAATCTTTTTCATAGTATTTTTGATTGTTAGTGACTGGAAGTGAACAGATGATTTTTTATTGTTATATACTGTATATAGGTACATCAGTCATGGTTTTGCAGTTCTCCAAGAATAAAAAATCATGATCGGCATGGGAGGATGGATTGAAAAACCACCATACAGTGGTGAAAAGTTTTAATGGTAACTGGGATTGGGTTATTACCGATAGGTACTGCAACCACATATTTAACAACCATATCAACCACACCGCAGACAAATGGGGTGAACTGGTCAACGGGAGCTAGGTGGGGATGCTGGGGCAGGTGTACTGTGGGGAGAAGGACCTTGCCATCAACTACTTCACCATCACCCACCATAGAGCCATCCACTTTGACTACTCTGTCTCCTACTTCAACAAAGGGTCAGTTCACAAATTACAGTATTAGCCATAGGTCCACTGTTTTAATAGGTCATAGCAAGTGGGTCAGCAGCATCTTGCCATCAATTACTTCACTATCGCCTACAAGAAATCAGCTATCCCGACTATCGTTTTCTATCTCAACGACTGATCAGTCACATGATGTTTTAGCCATTGTTCTAGTGCCTCTGTAGGTGTTGCAAGCAGGTGGGAAGAATGTTACCATCACCTGCTTCATCATCACCCCTATGAGAGGGCCATTTTACTCACTGGATCTGTTACCACAACGATGGTTCTGTCCTTGAGTTTTAACCAAACTTCTTGCTTTCTACCTCCCTTTCCTTGGGGGAAGCAGCCTAGGTATATAGATAGATAGATAGATCTTGCGTTCTGGTAGGTCATAGCAAACAGGACTGATGGCCGAATAGTTAAAGTTTATAATGTAAACCTGAAGGCACGCCCCTAATTCGTGACAGGCTGCGTCTTCTTTCCTGCACCTTCTTGGATGTCACACTCACCTTCACTGTCCCTCTAATTTTCTCTTTTCTAATCCTTCCCAACTTCGTTACTCCATACCTCCAACTGAACATTCTCATTTCCACAACATTCAACCTTTCCTCCTGTGCTTTCTTAACCCCTTTGTACTCAGTGATGCATTTGGTGTCATTAGGGTCTTTCCTCGTAAATGCACAGTGACGACTTTAGCATCATAAAACCATTAAAAATTCACCAAAAAAAAAGTTTTTGGTCAATTTGCATCATTTTTTGAGGCATCATAGCTTGCCCGGCTCACGTCAAGAGTAATGAGTTGGCAACAGTGGGTCTTGATACCTGCGACTTGTGCATGCAGATTTTTCAGCACCAAATGAGCTGTCAGTGGGGAAGGTGGTGTGTGGTCCCTTGTCCCTTTAAATCTTGCCTATTACCTTCGTCCCGGCTGTGCGACACATTTCACTAAACCAATAATGCTTATGTATAGGTTTTGGACACTACTGTGATTAGATTTGGTGTTTGCAATAGGAAATTAGGTGTTTGTGAAGTGTTCGTGGCCGTTATCAGCCACTGGACCAACGAAGACCGTGCTACTGTTTCTGACCAATACACTGCCTCTACCCTGCATCAAATGTCAGTTTTCAACTATAAAAATAGTGACAGTGAATCATGTGAATATAGTGTGCAATATCTAGTGTGCATGGAAATGGTGAAATATGTGTAGCAGCTTAGAGGAGGCGGGAAACCGCCCTACAGTCACAACATGGCATGGGTACACTGTAGTTTTTTGCATTTTTCTAGAAAAGTATGAGGCATAGGAGAATGCTGATTATATTATGTGACAGCCCACAAAATTCTGCATTAGATGATGAAATAAAAACATAACACTGCTGAGAAAAGTTTTTCACTAGAGCTCCCTGAATAAAAACTCTGTCATCTGTCGGACAAAGGTTTTACTTTTTTGGTTATTAATCGAAAACCATGCCTTGTATCAAAATGCCAACTGCCCCACTCGAAAGCTAATAAAATTCTCTTTCAAATGATGGTATAACATGTAAAGATACATTAGTAAACATTCGAGCTATGATGTTGGGAAGTGAGATGAATGTTCCCGAATATTTATTCACACCGCTCTAATGGACGTATAGTTTTTTTTTTTTTTGCTTATCGTGTAGAACAAACATTGACGAGCAGGAATATGTAGGTATTATGGCAAAATAAATACAGGTATGTTTAGGTGGTAAAAATAAGCTGAGAATACACTTTTTTGGAGAGCGTGACGGCGGCAGGGGGAGGGGAGAAAGCCGATGTGTCATGGAACGCGAAACTTATTGAAACTTATTGTGAATGAAAGGGTTAAAACATTTTGCATTACTTTGTTTCTTTATTCTATCTATGACCTACTAGTACTTGTTCTACTATGAACTATATACCTCTTTAATCCTTTGAGATTCCGGTGACATATTTTCACTGCATTTCAAATCCAACCTAAGAGATTCCAATGACATGTTTATGCATCATTTTAAGATACCTTTGTAAAATATTCACCATCAATAGTGTTAACACATCATAACAATGAGATCTGAGCGTAACGTCATGAAATGATTGCTCTATGCGTGGCGGGTACTGCGCAGCTGGTGTGACTCATGGCTTTGTCTCTTTATTACTTTATTCTTGGCAAATATTTTTCTACTGAATGGTATCAGATTTTTATTTTTTGCCTGACTTCAACTCGTCATTTTGACTTTTTATTTAATTATTCAGCTTCTAAATAACACCATAACTACCATCCTATCATAAAAAGTGTATTTGTACTGACAAATCAAAGAAAATGATCGCAAAGCGAATATCTGCATCTTTTTCCTTTCGCTTCACTGCACAAGAAAATGCAGAAATAACTATAATCTATACATCATTGTAAAGGTTACTCACTGTAGTTTTGCATGGTTTAAATTAGATTTATAAAGAGTAATCCTTCACTCATCCGGAGGAGCAGTACCGAGCCTGTTCATTATCAGGATACTGGGCCTTGGCTCTATCAAACCATTATCCAAATTTACTTGCAATTACTGTATACCTCGGCAGATACGGCGACCTTCAGATAAGACAATCCCTAAATTTCAGTCTGAGTTTCATGGTTTTAGCTCATAACGGTCGTATAAGACGACCCCCAAACTATCACACTATCTGTGGTGAAGTTTAGGTCAGTGAGCACCAAACAACGGAGATGGTGATATACCAGTACAGTACAATGAATTAAATAGTACCTTGAATTAAATGCCTAGAATGTATTACCAGTAATAAGGTATCATACCTTAAAGTATTACCTGTAAATTGTTTGAATTATTAGTATGTTATCAGCGAGGCATATAATAAGGTAAATACTATATGTAGACTATCGTCTGTAGAGGCAGTTGGTACCGTACTTTAACCAAGGTTGATGACTGATTTGTTTACATACTGTACGTGCGGTGTCATGTTGACTGAGCTGGTAGGTGGTTTGATTTCTCTAATGCAACCACTAGATGTTAACTTGAACAAGCCATTTAAAGATTACGTCTGTGAAGAGTGGAATAATTGGATGATAAATGCTCAAAAATCCTAGAGCTATGCATGTGCCATCACTTGATGTGCTGTGTGATTTTGTAATCAATTCATGGGATAAAGTGAAAGTAGAGACTGTAGTAAAATCTTTCAAAAAGTGTGGTATATCTAATGCAATGGATGGCATGGAGGATGATTTATTGTGGGTCACTAATGACGAAGCCAACGACAAAACCGAAGCCGACTCACCTGATTCAGACTGGGACCCATATGACAACAATGTAAACAGGGAGACTCAGTATGTGCTAGAAGGAGAGTCCTCTACCTCAGATGATGAAGCTTGTGATTTTGAGGGATTTTAAATGTGTGTAATGCTTTTTTAATTTTACAATGCTTTTATTGGTTTAACACCACACTGGTAATGGATTTTAGTCAAAAATAAAAACTGTGTACCCTACAACAGCTGTTTTCAAGACTGAAGACCCCAGCAACCTTCGCCAACTCATCATTACGAGAGATTGTATGGGATTCTGAGGTTAGTGTTTTTGTATTTACAATCTAGTAGCTTAAAAATTTGTTATAGGGTGGTATTTTGAGTAGAATTTTAAGACTCCTGTTTCTGTACCTGGCCTATAAGACCACCCCTAGTTTTGGGGTGTTTTTTTGATGATTCAAGGGTTGTCTTATCCTCCGAGATATACAGTATCTGCTCATAAAAGTCTCTGAGAACTTTGGCCAGCCAGCCAACACGTTCAAACAATCGGTATCGTGGCTGCTGGGCTCTAGACGTGCATGGGAAGTAGGCTGTAACCCACAACCTAAGCTAAAATGTCTGTCAGCCTCTGTACTGAATTGTCAAAGTTGCGAGCTGGCCTGTTCATTCCCTACAAACCTCCAGCACCCGTGTATACTGACCATAACCCACAAATGGTGTCAAAACACCTGTATGCATCCCCATCAAATGTCCAAAGTCGCAAGGCCACTGTGATTAGTCTTTCCCAACTGCCACAGTATGTATAACACAGACCACAAGCCACAAGTCACGTGAATGCGCCCGTCCGTCTCTACACTGAAAGTCCAAAGTTGCCTGGTCACTGGGAATTGTGTTTCCCATTGGCCAATGCGTACGTAAGACAGACCACAAGCCACAAGTCAGGTAAAAGTGCCCGTCTGCCTCGTGACAGAAGGGTGAAAATCCTGCCCATAGCCTCACTTCTTCCCTCCTCTTGTCCCTCCTCCATACCTTCCTACGGTCCCTGCATTGTTAGCCCTGCCTCCTGGCTCCCCCCTCACTCCCTCCATCCCTTCCCTCCTTTGTGCTGACAATGCTGACCCATGAGTTTTTAAAGTTTTTGGTGATGAATTCCACAAAATCCATGGGAAAGTTCATGAAATTTTATATCTAGCCATGTGCTTAGTTCTTGCAAGGTGCAGGCAAAATTTTGCACTAGGATGGTGGGAAGTTATATGAAGTTAAGTTTTACTCTTGAACAACAATTATTCTCACTGCAGTTGTGTTATTTTACTTATCAGTTTTCTGTGCTTTTACAGTCACTACTCATTATATGATGGGGTTACGTCAGGTCATACCTTAACGTATAATGAGTTTATCATCAATCGGGAGATTGAAATACATTATCAAAGGGGAGTTACGTTAACTCAACTTCCCAAAGTCATCTACCAAAAATGACAACCCACCTTAATCACTTCCTGTGTCGGTCCAAGTCGTCTCCAAGACCAAAACAAACACTATCACACCAATACAGGCAGCATTACTCACGTACAGTAAATCATTGCAACAACAAAACAATCACACATGTGTAACATTGGCCTGGTGCTATGCAATGTATAGGCCTATTGTAGTATGATGCTTGGCTGAGAGGTGACGATAGCAGGGGGGCACACATGAACAAGTGGAAAAGACAGGGCTTTGAAGGGGTGGTGGGACCGCAACTGAACAAAAACAATGCTCTGCACACCGGGGATGACATCTTGCCTGAGACAAGTGATGGTCGCCTTGCGTGCGCCTGGTGCTTTGTACGAAATTTTTCTGTGGGAATATCGTTATAGTGGGAAATTCATCGTAAATTGGATTTTGGGGTGTAACTTTTTTGTTATTGTTGTAGCGAATTATCGTATACCGGTTCAACGTATAATGAGTAGTGATTGTATTAGTTTATCGTACAGTATACCATGTACAGTATATCAATATACAGTAGGGCCTCGCAACTAACGATCTTAAGGGACTGATGAAACCTTGGTAGTCTCGAAACTGTTAGTTTGGAGGTAAACTTTATATAGCAAAAAATAAAAAGAGACTAGAACATTTAGAAAGTTCGACCACTTTTTCATTTTTGTCAACTTGTATCCACTAAATAGTCACATTTTACAGTATATCATGTACAGTATATCTATATACAGTAAGGCCTAGCAACTAGTGATCTTAAAGGAACTGAGGAAACCTTGCTAGTCTTGAAACTGTTAGTTTGGAGGCAAACTTTATATAGTGAAAAATTGGAACATTTAGAGTGTTCAACTACTTTTTCATTTTTGTCAACTTGTAGCCACTAAATAGTCACATTTTTATATCTATCTATCTATTGCAAGACGCCATAATCCCGTAAGGGGTAGCCATTGACTCTGAGTTATTTGTTTTACGGGGAGGGGCACTAACCCTCCACCAACCCACTTGCTGACACGTAGGGAGCACGTATGGTTTGGTTATATGGTTACCACCCAGTGTTGTCAATGATTTCTTGACCTACAGGAAACCATTTGGTTTGTCACTCAAAGTAAAGTCACCTGTAAGGAAAGAAAAGCAATAAGAAGTGACAGGAAAAAAAAAAAGAAAAAAAAAAGAAAAGAAAAAAAAAAGGATAAAGGCTAAGGAAGAAGTAGGCAGCACTACATCAAGTGAGTGGATGATGGTTGCCACCACCTACCACTAATACTTATTATAATTAATAGGACAAAACAACAAAAAGTCACCATTAAATGCTCAGAATGCAGTTTATTGAAAGAAAAAGTTGGGAGTTGGGATTGCGCATGCTTACTGGGAGTAAGTGTCACCACCACCATCGACACCCTCCTCTCCACCACTGTCACCCTCTCAAGCACCAGCCTTTCTCAGTATCTCCTGTAGTATCTCATCATTACTTCAAACCCTTCATAGTAGTTAGGTTCACCACCATTTCCACCACCAGCCACAGAAACCATGAGGCTAGTGAAAACAGTGAACAATGGGGGGAGCCAGGTATAAAACAAAGGGCAAGGTTGCACTAGCATAGCGATGGGCAGGACAACAGTGAATCAAAACACGCCATATGACTCGTTCATTAGGTGCGACTCACTTGCTAGACGAGACTCGCTCATTTGGAAAACGAGTCGAAGTGTGCCTCACGGCTCGCTCACTAGACGACAGTTGCCATGGAGTCGCTAGTTTCGAGGTTTTTGTCGCTAGATACAAAGCTGAAGACAGTTTCTATCCTATCGCTAGACTTGAAATTGCTAGTCAAAAAAATGTTCGTTGTGGGACCCTATTGTGATCAATTTCTGGAGGCATATTTGGTCGTGGAATTTTTTGTGTGTGTGCCCTGGGAGCAGCTATCACCTGTGCCACAGAAAGATAACTGATTTTCCAGCTGCCTTCAGGTTTTTTGTGGATTTTTGTTGTTTATGGATTGTTTTCTTGGTGTGTAGCATTAATATAGATATTCCTGTGTGTTTTGACGTCTCAATATGGCAGAATGACCGTAAAACAGTGCCAAAATTTGCAGGGGTGTTGTACATTTAGGCAGTTTTTTTTTTTTCATGGTTTTCTTGGTGACTAGGATTACTTTGGATATTCCTATGTGTGTTTTGATGTCTAAATATGGCAGGCTGACCTGAAAACAGTGTCAAAATCAGGAGGGGTACTGTACATACAGTAGTGTATAGGTAGTGTTTTTTGGTTTTCATTGTTTTTTGCATGGTTTTCTTGGTGTTTAAAATTATTTTGGATATTCCTATGTGTGTTTTGATGTCTACATATACCTGAATGACTGGAAAACACTGCCAAAATAAGCAGAGGAACTGTACAAATGGGTTAGGTATAGGTTGGAAGTTGGGTATAGGTAGGGTCTTGTATAGTATGGGGGATATTGTTCATTATCCGGATATTGCCACTACCCGGACATGCCTTTGACTCCATTACGTCAGATAATTGAGGGACTATTGTATCTTTATTATTATTATTTTTTGTTGTTGAATAATTTTCAACAGCAAGGTATAATATTTTTGGTTTTTGCCTACCTTCAACTCATTATTTTGCCTTTTCATTTTCTTTGTTTTCCATTTTTGAACATACTACGATAAAGTACAACTATTCAGCTTTATAATGACACCAAAACCAACATTCTGTCATGAAAAGTGTATTTACACAGAACGATCAAAGAAAGATATCGTGGCACAAAGATGTGAGTCAGGACGAGCAGCTGACTCTAGCACAGACTTAATCTGCCTGGCCCAGAAATCTGATAGGGTTAACATCCTAACACGTCTTCTTGCAATACTCTGGACCTTTATCCCATCTATGATCTACCAGTATTTGTTCTCCCTCTCTTACTGACCTTACTACTATAAACTGTATATCTGTTTAACCATTCGACAGTTCTTATGACCTCACTTTCTAAGAACAGTGATAAATCATGGTGCTATTGTAATGGTATTTAAAGCATATATTATTTTCTTATTCTAGGATCTCTATGGTCTAGTTGTAACTATGTAATATAGTCCTAGATATCTAACCATTTTAATATATTTCCGTACACCTTAGTAGTAGGTGGGGGGTGCCCATCATCCACTCACTTAATGTGTTTCCTTCATATCTATAATTCTTTTTCTGTGTCTGTCCTGTCCTCTTGCTATTTTTCCCATCATTCCTGTCACTATTTGTTACAGTACTCTTGTTTTCACTTCAAGTGGCTCTACACTGGGTGACACCAAATGATTTCTTGTAATTCAGGAAACCATACAGTGCTGGGTGGTAACCATATACTGTGGTCAAACAATGAGGTGGTGTGCAGCCTACTACTGTGCTCCTGTTAACTGGGTGGAGAGACACAACTGCAGCATCCACCCAAGAAGCAAACCTCCACGTTAATCCCTGCACCCAATCTGGTGAGGCATATTCAGCCATATAGGAACAATGATTCACTTCACTGGATATCCCTGTAGGGGCAGTTGCTTGTCTGTGGTTGATGAGTCTGCTCAATCAGACAGATTTGGGTAGCACAACAACAACAAAAACAACTGTACAACTCTTAACCCGCCGCATCCCAGTGCTGTTTTAAAACGGTCTGACATAATGCCGCGGCCAGTGTCAATGCCGTTTTAAAAAAGTTTAAAATAAAAAACTTCACTGTGACCGCATTTTTCAAGATTCGCGGGTAAAAATTGGCAGGCATGTAAAGTAACAGTTCCTCTACCATCCCCCAGGCTGTCAAGGCCATACACTCACTTGCTCCCCCCCTCACGCTCGTTCTGCCTCACTCTGCCTGTGTGCCTCACCCAGTGATGTACAGTCACGCTCCCTAATTTAGACACACCTTGAGCCAAGCCCAGAGCTGAGGGAGGCAGTAGCCACAGCTCTTAAACGAACGCATTTACTAGGCACCCCCACCCCACTCCTTCCCTCAATCCCCATCCCTCTCACTATCGCCATCCAACGATCATTCTATACCTTACTGCATTCCTTTCCACTCTCACCTCTTGCTGAAACAATCATTTACTGAAGAGGACAGTGCTGGACGGAATTATATAGTAGATTTGGGAAAACATAGGGCATGAAAAAAAGTAAGACCTGAATATATTTATACGTCTCTTAACCCTTTAACTGCGGGTGTCATTCCAGAATGACATTGCAAAAACTGGACCAAACCGCGGGTGTCATTCTCGAATGTTTGTGAATATTTTGAATACCCCGCGTTTTTTCCGTGCGCCAATTGTTTCAAGGAAGAGTAGCTATTAAGTTCTTTCACTCCAGCTGACCTCCACCTCCCTCCTCCCACCCCCCGGGCCCCCACCTCCCACCCCCCGGGCCCCCCACCCCACCCCTGACCAACACGCATCAGTATCTGTCCAGCTGTGTGAGTGACAACATCGCTGATGTGGCAGTGAAGTGAGGGCAATTACAGTGCCTTTTACCTGCCTCAGTGAACACAGAGTGGGTGTTTATCGTATGTGCAGTGTTCGTATATGTTTATAGTATTATTATCAGAATGAGGTTGGCATTTGGTAATGGTGTGTGAGCGAAAAATAGTGATTACAACACCGCTGATGTGGCAGTGAAGTGCGGGCAATTACAGTACCTTTTACCTGCCTCAGTGAACACAGAGTGGGTGTTTATCATATGTGCAGTGTTCATATATGTTTATAGTATTATTACAGAATGAGGTTGGCATTTGGTAATGGTGTGTGAGCGAAAAATAGTGATTACAACACCCCTGATGTGGCAGTGAAGTGCAGGCAATTACAGTGTCTTTTACCTGCCTCAGTGAACACAGAGTGGGTGTTTATCGTATGTGCAGTGTTCATATATGTTTATAGTATTATTATCAGAATGAGGTTGGCATTTGGTAATAGTGTGTGGGCGAAGGTAATGGTGTGTGAGCAAAGGTAATGGTGTGTGAGCGAAAAATAGTGATTTTAGATTGCTCACTTCTAACGGCACTGCCCATCCAGTGATAGTCAACGAAATCATGAAACCTACATCAATGCAAAGCTGAAGGTTAGTACTTTCTAATGGTACCTTATTTTTTGCTCTAGATTTATTCTGTGCAGAGTTATAAAGGTTTAAAGTTTGTTTACATTTTGGCTGGAACCCCCGCGGGAGAGGCCAGTTGGGGCAAAACAATGCCCGCAGTTAAAGGGTTAATAAATTACCTCAAGGGAAATGTTTATTGAGGCTTGTTGAGGGGTATTACCGAAAGAGCATGTAAGATATACTCCCTCAGCTCTGGGCTTGGCTCGGGGTGGGTCTAAATTAGGGAGCGTGACTGTACATAGTGAAGGCATTTTGTAAATATTTTCATGTAAGTGTAAGTTGTAAATATTTTCTTGTAAGTGTAATGACTATATAGTGAAGTCAAGTTGTAAATACCTTCTTGTAAGTGCCAGGACTGTATGTAATGAAGTCAGGTTGTACCTATCTTCAAGTGTGAGAAAATGCATTCACAGCGAGACAGACGCTCAAATTGTGATAGATGCTGAAGTGATAACTAATCAGAAAAGTGTACTAAACATTGCTATACCTTCCCAGCATAAATACCTCTGTATACCTTACATAAAAAACGGCTTTCTCTCACATACGTGGTGAGCATGAGAGAGCGGCTATACTGTACCTGTAAATGAGTATGCAGGACTCAATAAAACTCATTTCTGAGCCTCGGTGAGCATTTTAATGGTGAAATTCGTCGTTTCCACATCAAAATCTATCATTTTAGCCAAAAAAAAAAAAAAAAAAGTCGAAAAATGGCCAGCACTGGTGTGACCCATAGGGCTAAAAATAGCTGGCACACGGTTTAAAAAAAAAAAAAAAAAAAAAAAAAAAAAAAAGCCTCATTCTAAACATTTCATGAAGTACTTTAACCCCTAAAGTACTAAGCTCATCAATCAAGCTTTTTACGCAATTTCTTAAAAGGATGAGCAACGCCGATCATGCAACATCCACAAAAAGTGGTGGCACCTGGCTCCACCCTGGCTGTGATGTAGATGGCTTCTAATCAATCAGAACTAAGTGTTGGACACACCGGAAGGGGGACCCAGGCCCGTACCCAGGCGGTGGGGGGTGTACACCCACCTCCCTCTCACCACATCCCTTTACCCCACTACCCTTTACCCTACTACCTTGTTACTACCCTACCTCCCACCATTGTTACCACCACCACCACCACCCCTCCAACACCCTCCTCATGCATCCCCTCTTCTGCCATGTGAATCCCCCCCCCCCATGTCCCCTCCCCAGTCATCTGGGGAGTGCGTATTTTCCCCCTACCCCCCTCCATGTCCCTGTACTCCACTGGGACCTTTCCTTTGTGTCTGGTGGTGGTCTCCTCCCATCCCTCCATCCTCATACACCCCCTTCTGGCCTTACCACCTCCCACCCCCAGCCCCACCCCCTAGCATGCAGTATCTTTGCCTCCCCGGCTTTGAATATTTAGCGTACTTTTTTTATGCTTTATGGCGTGTGTTTTTGAATCATTACCTGTAATTTATTTGTGTCTTTGCATACAGATATGCACACCACAATTATTTTAGCTGCCTTTACTCCAAACCCACTCACAAAAAAGAAATTTTATTTTCTCTGGCTAGATTTCAAAGCTCGGAGGGAAGGGGAGGGGGGAGGGGAAAGGGGGGAGGGGAGGTTAGGTGAGGGGAGAGGAAGGGAGGGGAGAGGAGGGGAGGGGAGGGGAGGGAGGGGACTGGAGGTATGGGGAGGGGAGAGGAGGGGAGGATGATTTTTACTATTTATCATATTTTTATTGGGGTGGTTCATGACCATTTTCCCTAGCTAGATTTGACAGCTTGGCAGAGAGGGGAGGGGAGGGGAGGGGAGGGGAGGGGAGGATAATTGTTACTATTTATCGTATTTATTGGGGGGGTTTGTCACTATTTTATTTATATCTAAGCACATTACGATGGTTTATAACATCTATACACCCCCAAAAAAATTGATTTTGGTGATTTTTGTATGTATATTTGTGAAGAAAACAGGTGCAAGCAGTGTATTTTCTTTCTCACTGGGGCCGTGACGGATAACTACAGTATTGTATTATCAACTTTGTCGGGCCACAGCTCGATAACTATTGGGTCTAGGAGGGTGGGGTTTGCATTTTCAGGTGTGTAAATTCAAGCTCTATAAATCGGGCATAAAACTTTTAACCTTTGAGAAAGTTGAAAAATAGGCTTGTTTTTGCGTCCTGGGGGGTAGTCGAGGCAGGAGAACTGTGTACCCTAGGGGTTAATATAAGGGTCACACTATGATGCAGCTGCAATTATTACATCTGGTATAGTATTTTTTAGTGTTTGAAATTAAATATCAGGCATGATACAGGATACTATATAATATGAAGAACCACTTTATTTGTGCTATCTGTGTCTGAGGATTTGCTCATCCTGATATCCAACTAAAGGAGAGAGATATTGTGCTTAGTTTTTGCTGGGTGTATCAGTGCATACATGCATACATAAGGATGATGCCATGCTTCTTCTAAGGAATCTCCAAATGGAGGGTGGCCATGGCACAGATGATACTTTCCATGGCCTGGGAGCTAATTACCCCTAACAGGTCCTGGAAACGTGTGAAATAAAGTCAGAGATGTGTACTACGATACATGGCAATTTTAGAGTCTCAGCGTGGAGTCTGACTCTGCATACTTGTGGATGAAGGTTTCCTGCCTCAGAGTGATGATTGTGTGGTTAGTTCCCAAGCTTATAGCCTTACTTCACTTTCATGGTGGTACCCCCGAGGGTCAATGTTGGCCACCCACTATGACTTGGGTGTACTGTACCTGTGTTTTTCATAATTCTTTTAACCTACTATGTGCACGATTACCTGCTCTGGGACCCTCACTTGTGAGAAAATTTACAGTGCAGGTTTATCTGGCTCAGCCTGAGTGGTGATTTGCACTCCCTCATAAACAAAGCTTGTGCTGTGACTTGCACTCTGCAAAATAAAAAAGCTCAAGCCTATTCAACTGGATGGAAACAAGCAGGCCTAATGTGTGTGCTTCCTCCATGAATACCAGGATATTTAAAGGTAGTCCTCATTATAAGTCAGTAATGAATCACAAAAGCATCACTACTTTTTCCATGTAACTTACAAGGTAAATAGATAGAATCTTACAAATCAGCTTTGTAGGTAGAAACGGAAGCTTAATGGGAAAATTTTCTGCAATGAATTATGAGCTTAATAATAAAAACTGTGAACTTAACAGAAAAAATAACATCATGCAAGAACTGTGTCAAAAGAGTCAACATATAATGGGAACTTAATGAAGTTCATATATATTTAGTATCATGAATTAATCTCCAATGAATTGCTAATCTAGTCAATAAGTAATCATGACAAACCTGGAAGTAGACTCTGAGTAGGGCAGTGAGGTCATTATTATTAATGGCTTGACGTAACTGTAACTGCAGTTCATCGGCTGAGGCCACTGTAGGAGTCACAAATGCACGGCGAACATACTTTGACTGAATGAACTCTCGTCTCTCATCCCTGTGGACAACAAAGGTTATGTGTAGGGTACTGACACAGGGCATAGTACAGGATGGTGAGGAGCAACTGATCCAGTTAATGAATGATAGTAAATTACATAAATCATGATAAGAAAAAAAAAAAAAAAAAAAGGTTATTACGGAAGCCAGACAGGGATCAGTATGCCAGAATTATATATAACATAACAGAAATCCCAGCACAAACTGTGCATCTGATCTATAACTGTACAGTACTGTGCCATTAGAATAGGCTTCAATCCTATTTTATGTGTACCAAAATATCAAGTTCAGTAATGATTTATTGTACTAACTTTTCCAATAAAGATGAGTCATAGGATGATGACACCGATGATATGGGTGGAGATTACAGTGGGAGAATACTAAACAAATACATACTAAATGACTATGGTAAAAAATAAAAAATTATATTCATATATGTAGATTACATTTTCTTGTTTAAACATCAAAGTTTATGAGGAGTACTATGAATCACAGATTCTAGAAGACATGCAATTATATTATCTGTGAATAACGAAAAATGAACACAGCCTTTTCTAAATACACTAGTACTTCATACTGTAGCTTACTTTAATGCACTGACATCAACAATTTGCATCCAGTTACAGCTGCACTTGGGAGAAAATATCTGACAAAAATATCAGTAACAGAGCATATAATTAATAATATAGGCTGTCCATTAACAAACACATGACACTTTACCAATTGCATAGCCAGTTAAACATCTAGTTGTGAGGAAAAAGGCAGTCACACATGCTCCTGCAAGTCACTGTGCTTAAAATTGGCTCAAATAGTGAACTGTTCCTATAGAACCAAAAGACAGAAAAAAAAGCAACTGATTCATAAAGACAGAACCTCTCAGGAAATTTTTACATTATAACTTTTTAGGAATTATAGCACAATATTATGAAAAGGAAACTAGGTAAATGTAGAAAACACATTTCCTAAAAGAAGTGCAGATGATGAGGGTGCAGTGTTCCTAATTGCACTCACTAAGGGCACCATTAGTTTGAGATCACCAACATAAGGCATTCACATTCAGAACAGCTGAATTCCCACTCTAATCCAGTTTACAAACTATGGTGCCCGGGACTCTAAGGCCTGTATACTCATTGGCAAGGAAGTTCTCTAACACCTCTTCCTTACTAGTTTAGTATGTATATAGCACATTCATATTTTCAGCTATAATATTTATGCAATGAATCCTCATGTTGGAATGGTATAATTAACATGCATGAAAATATTTATGTGCAATATACAAATTACAAGCTAAGGAAGAGGTACTGTAAAGCCTCCTAAGCCGACAAAAATATGGGCCATAACATGCCACATCCACTCCACTAGCTAGCGCAGAGGGAAGAACTGGCGTCAGAAGCAGATTGTTTGCAGCTCATCTTGTTAGTCATGAATCATTACTGTACTGAGTACTTTGGGAAATGATTTTCAGGATGCTAACATATTATGGGTCTATAGAACATAACATCAATTAGTTATTGTTTACAAAGTACAGTATCTACATTATACTTAAATTTATTACAGTTCTCTTACTGTTTAGGAAGCAACACAAAGAGAGATCGAACAGCAATGCATAACATCATTTGTGAACTGCAGCCACATGTGCAATAAAATGGGGAAATCAAAATCAGAGGAGCAAACTATAGTCAGTCCTTCAGTATATATATCAAGGCATTCAAAATTGCTCTGCCTTCTGATTCCGGTTGCTGCCCCGAGCAGTGCGGGCAGGAGTACTCACCACCGGCTGAGCCAGTCTTCTCGTGAGTCACTGCATAAGAAAAGAAATGTACTGTTTGGGTTGTACCACCTCCTTCACAACAGCTATGGTCATGTAATGGTGGGTAATTACAGCTACATATTAGTATCAAACCATGAGTAACTTATTCAACTTAGTTTACAGATAAAGTCACTCATTAAGATACTGACCGGTCCCCGAGGTCAAACACTTGCACCTGCAATTCTATATAAATGAGTGTATGTTGTACTGACTGCAATATTATGTATGCCTGTTAAAGGTAGCTCCATTCTTTAGTTTCCTTATCCTGTAACATAATTTCTTGCTTATGTTTCATTCACAATTACCAGCAGGTACCAGCAGTTATACTGAAAAATGTGATGTGCATTATTCAGCGCTATGCATAAGGACTTGTTAAGCAATAACAAGCATGAAAACAGGCCATGGTAATTTCAAATTACTGCTCATTAAAACTTGTATATCAGTACTGTATGTATATGTAAGTACAGGTTTGTATTGCAGCAGGTTATCCAATTACAGCATGAATAAAAAACAAACAAACAAACATTTATCTAGAACTAATTATATAGATACTGTACCCAGTCATGTTACCTGAAAGAGAAACTGCAGCAATGTGGAAATCAAGCAAGCAAGTCAAAAGTGAGAAATACAGCGAAACACCCAGAATGTGGCATTCTATATTCACAAAATTTAAAACTTGGAAAACATAATGAATCAACAAATTTGACAAGTAAACCTTGGTCAAAAAACAATATTAAGTAAACAGCTGCACTGTAGTAGTAGCAGTAGTTGTTCCCTAGGCAGACTGGCCGAGTTCCTAAGGAAGACCACGGGCAAGACAGGGCTTTCCCACAGAGCTCTCAAGGAGTGTATGCTGTGTTGTTGGCACAGGCGACTGTGTGCAATGCAACCTTCCATAATGAGCTTAATAGTATGTGGTGCTGTGCTGCATCCTGGACAGGCATCAGCAATGGAGTCATCCAGCCTCTTCTGATAACTCAAGAGGGCTGGATGATGCCCACATTTCAGATGCACTGTTGTTGCTGTTGCTGTTTAATGCCTGTCCACCTGCCCATGCAGACCCATCAACCACAGATCATCAACCGCTCCTTTGGGGTTGTCACATAGGTTCCCTAAACTGCTGATGTTGCACCTGCATCTCAGTGTAATATGTGCTGTGGCTGTGCAATGCTCCATTATGCTTGTTATGCTGTGTGGCTGTACAGTATTTTATAAATGTACAAGTGGGACACGTCTCAATCAGGATTTCATCCAACCAAAATCTAAGCTAGTAAATTAGGAGGGCTGGGTGATGTTCTGATGTAAGACTAGCTAGGTGAACTCAGTCAGCTCCATGTAATGATATCTCTGATGGGTTGAAATCCACAGGGGGACTCATAGTACTGTGCTAGTATACTGTTTTGATCGAGGTCTTGTATTGCCCTGCACATGAAGTATGTAGGTGTTTCTTCATTGTTAGTGCACGATACTTGGAGGTGGAATGTTGCTGAAGAGGTTCTGTTAATATTTGTGTGGTGATGGCTTTACGTGCCTAGTTACGGTGTGTGGCTCTGTCATTTAATCACAGGGGTGTGGCGTGTTAGCACAGGCTGCTGCATAGAACTATGTGTCCTTCTCTGACAGGAAGGACTTTAGTTTCAGAGTGTAAGTAACTCATCAAAGCCATTTTGGTTCTGGCATTGTGGATACATATAGCATTATTCTGCATGGTTTGCAAAGTGTTGTAATGGAGGTTAGGATGGAACCCCATGTCAAGGAAGCAGGGGGTAATAATGGCAAATGATGCTATGCTAAACTGCTTAATATAATGACAATACTGTGTTAGGACTTGGAGTTCTTGTTATTGTTGTTATTTTAAAGAAAAAAGTACCCCTAATCATCCACTCTGTTCAGAATGAATTCCCCTCCCTATTGAAGAATTATTAGTAATGCAAAAATTAGAATCTATGAACTGTCAACCATAAAAAGCTCTGGGCTTCAGAATGATTCTTTCTTCTCTATTCGTTCATCAAGATGATGCACATCCAGAAGTTCAAATGGGGGTTAAGGATGCAATTACAGTCGCTAATTTACCTACTGTTTCTCCCGAGTACCCTACATCTATCACTACAGTCAAAGCACACGAAAGTGGGATAAACTTAGGTCCTTCAGAAATTATCCTCTGATTAGCCACAGACCACAAAGCCACCAGAGTACAATGGGAACTGGGGAAGGGAAATGCAAAGGGTTATAATGGAACCACGACAGAAACCATATATATACTGTATACAGTATATACAGTATATATACTTTTTTTCATTCATCATCCAATCCTATGTTGCCCCAAGAGGAGCACAGATGCCCAGGGCTATATACATATATATATATATATATATATATATATATATACACTGTATATATATATATAAATATATACATATATATATATATATATATATATATACACTGTATATATATATATATAAATATATCTATCTATCTATCTATCTATCTATCTATATATATATAAACACATATACATTTACATATATATATATATATATATATATATATATATAAACACATTTACATATATGTATATATATATATATATATATATATATATATATATATATATATATATACACTCAATCCTCGTAAATCGCGTGTTTATAAATCACAGATTCGTAAATCACGGCTAAGTGGCTGTCAGACTGCCGGCACCCTTAAATCGCTGTTAAGTCACAAAAATCATGGACCTAGGCACCAAAGTAGGCCTTTTCCGATGAGAATCGTAAACCGCGGCATTTAATTTGAAAATCGCGACCCAACAACCAATCACTACCCGTCCCTGGTGGCAAGTGTGCATACTAATGCCGCCAAGTTGTTGTTGTTCTTCCTGCCAGTCTGCACACTACAGACCATCGCCATGGAGTACGAGAGCTACTTGCCTTTTTTTGTGCACCTTCCCCCCCCCCGCCTCCCACCTTCCATGGCCCTTCCCGAACCGCCGATGAAGCGCTCTAGCAGTATGGCATCAAGAAGCAGCCGCCATTGTCATACAGTCAACGTTTGGAGCTCATTTGTCGTGTTGAGAAGGGAGAGAAGTTTTCAAAGCTCATGAAAGAGTTTGGGAAGAACAAGTGCTGAGAGGTTCTAAGTTCTTCCCAACACCACCCCACTCCATTCACTTAAGCAATATCGTCATAGGATTAAGGTGAGATCCCTTAACATTGCTTATTTCTATTAAATACATGCACTGAATATCCCTAAATTTGTATGTTTATGTTTGATGGTGCCTAGATAGGTGTAGGTAGGGTGCTGTGGGGGGTGGTTGGCCAAAGTCCAGACCCAAATTCATTTTTCACATAAGAGTTATTATTTATAAACCATGGAATTTGTAAATTGCAGGAGTGGTCCAGACCCAAATTGCCGCGACTTACGAGGATTGAGTGTATATATACAGTATATATATATATATATATATATCAGATACGCCAAAAACATTCACCACGTTCTGTAGCTTCACATCTCGTATCCGACAGAATCAATCCAGACGCTGCCACGTTAAAATGGGGTGCCAAAAATCCCTGATCATGCACATCTCACAAAATTCATCCAGCCAGCTCAATCTTCTGCCAGTTCCCTAGCCTCACCGACTTCCAAACCTCTCTTCCACACACATTCATCCACCATATCTTTCCACCTTTTCCTTGGCCTACCTCGCCTCCTCCCTCCTTTGAATTCGCTCAGATATACCTTCTTCACCACTCTATTGTTATCCATTCTCTCCACATGACCATACCATCTCAGTACACTCTCTTCAATTCTGGTGTCCACGACTTCCTCACTCCACATCTTTCACGAATCACATTATTTTGCATCCTATCCACTCTCTGTACTCCACATACATTCCTCAGGAGTCCCATCTCCACTGCTATTACTCTTGACTTTTCATTTTCATGCCACACCATAGTCTCACATCCATATGTTAAAATTAGCAGTAACACTCCTTCATGTAAGCCTCGTGCAGCTGCAACACTCAAGGCTCTGTTTCTTATCAAGGCCTTCATTGCACCAACTACTTTTCTTCCTTGTGTCACTCTACTTTCAACTTCTTTTGCACACTTTCCTCTCTTTTCTATCACTGTACCCAGGTATTTGAACTCTCCCACCAATTCCAGTCTCTCTCCATTCACTGTTACATTGCACTGGGAGTCACCTTCTCTCTCAATAACCATCACTTTACTCTTTTCTACATTTACTCTCAACGAATGACGCTTACAGACATCAGCAAAACTCTGCACTAGCCTACCAAGTTCTTGTCCGGTGCTTGCAAGCAGTACTGCATCATCAGGATACAACACATTTGAGATATTCCATCCATCACCATTCATTACCAATGCCATCCCTCTCTCCATTACTCGTGTTTTCACTTCTCTCATCACCCCATCCATATATACACTGAACAACCATGGGGACATCACACAACCTTGTTGCACGCCCACACTGATTGTGAACCATTCACTTATGCCCATTAACCCTGACACATGCTTCACTACCATCACAAAAACTCTTGACGGCACCTAACAGCTTACCCTCTACACCGTACATGCGCAAAACTTTCCACAATCCTTCTCTGTCCACTTTGTCATATGCTTTTTCCAGATCCATGAATGCCATAAACACCTTATGGTCCTTCTCACAAGCCTTCTTTACTATCTGTCTCACTGCAAATATTTGGTCCACACATCCTCTGCCACTCCTAAAGCCACCCTGTTCATTACTCACTAGGACTTCTGATATCTCTCTTACTTTCTCTGTAATAATTCTTCCATATACCTACCCTACCACACTCAGTAAGCTTATGCAAAGATAATTCTTGCACTCACTTCATTCACCTTTATTTTTGTACAGGAGTACAATCACTGCCTTTTTCCACTCTGCAGGCACAGTTTCACTCATCCATGCCTTCTTACATATCTCCAACAAGCACTTCATTCCATTCTCTCCACTACAATTAAGCATCTCTACATACACCTCATCAACCCCAGCTGCTTTCCCATTTTTCAGCCGCTTCACAGCACTCTTCACCTGTGTGAGTGTCACGTCTCCTGGCACTGCCTTCCTTCTCTGCACACCCCCAAAACCAATCATGTTTACAGCTGCTCTGCTCTCTCTATCCCCATTCATCAGGCTTTCAAAATATTCTTTCCATCTTGTCCTTACTTCATCTCCATGGGTTAATAATCTACCACCTGCATCCTTCACACCATCACATTTCTTACCGCTTTCACTTCTACATTTCCGCACCTCTTTCCAGAATAACTTTCTATTTTCAGAGTGGTTCGCATTCATTTTTCTTCCTAGATCCTCATTTACCTCCCTCTTTTTCCTCTTCACTAGTCTCTTTACGTGCTTCTTGCTCTCAACATATTCAGTTCTTATTTCAACTGAACCCCTATCCTGTAACCACTTTAGCCACTTCTTCCTCTTGTCCTCCACCGCTCTCTTTACCTCCTCATCCCACCATGCCGTACCTTTCTTCTTTGTTGGTACTCTTGCCACACCACATACTGCTTTAGCATTCCTAACTAAGCAATCCCTATATGCATTCCATAGTCTGTCCAGATCCATTTCATTCCAATTCAGTAATTCTAACTCGTCCTCTACTTTGGTCCTGTATTCATTTGCCACTTCTTTGATCCTCAGCTTCTCAACTTTCAGTCTTTCTCCCTGACTGCTTCTCTCTCTCCTGATCCACCTCACTCCTTTCAGCTTGATCTTGCATACCACAATCATATGATCTGACAGACCTCCACATCGTCCTCTCACAGCCCTCGTATCAGCAACCATTCCCATCATCGACCTCTCTACGAGCACGTAATCAATCAGGCTTCTTTCAACACGATCTCCGATCCCTCTATACCATGTATATTTCTGTGCATCTCTGTGTTTGAAATATGAGTTACAAATGCACAACCTCCTCTCCTGACACATATCCTTTAGTCTCTTCCCATTAACATTTTCTCCTGGTACTCCATAGCAACCCATTATGTCATCTCATGACCAGTGCCTACTCTTCCATTCATATCCCCCATCATAATCATTTTATAGCTCCTGGGCATTTCTCCCACTACTTCACCCAGCTCATCCCAAAACCTGTCTTTCTCTCTCTCTCTCCTGTTCTCACATGATGCATATGCTACAATCACTGCCACTTTCACCTTCTCAAACTTGAACTTGACATACATACATCTCGAGCTAACACATTTGTAGTCTCTCATTCCACTCTGCCACACCTCATTCATCAACAAAGCAACTCCTTCCTTGCATCTTCCTCGCCCATTCATTCCCGATCTTACACATTTCACACCCTCCCACTCCTCCACTTCGCACCCTTTCATCTTCGTTTCACACAATGCCATCACAGCATATCTCGCACTCTTGAACACATTCACCACTTCCACCCTCTTGCTCTTCTCATTCACACCTCTCATATTCCACATGGCCACGCGAGTCTGCCATATATATATATACAGGTAACTCGCACGGAACACGAGGGTTTCGTTCCTACCGTGCCGTGTTAGGTGCGAAATCGCGTATATTTAAACTATTCCGTATTTTGCTCCCTAGACCCCCCAAATGCGTTGTTTTGCTGTTATCTGTCACTAGAAAGCACTTTAAGTGGTTAGAAGGTTTATTTAATGTTATAACTCACAAATACAGTATTCCTGAGCAAAACTTCCACACACATATACTGTACGTAAACACAAGGAAACATTCCGACGCCGATCATAGGTAATAAATTAGGTTAACTGGTACCAGTGCTTTAACTTACAAGTACATACCAGAACAGTACATATTTAACTTAGAAATGTAGTACTGTGATATCGAATGATTTCAGTACATAATCTGTTAGGAATGGCTGGAAAAAAAAAATGTTATGAATACATTTTCACCTTTTTGATATATATTTATGGTAGTTTCAAGTTATTTTTTACGTTATCGTTGTGCCCATGCTTGGAAAAGGGAGCGAAAGAGTTGAATTTTCAGTCCTAAATGAGAAAACTGCACGTCCTCCAAGGCTAGACTGCCACGGGAGAATAAAGTGGAGGTCAGTCCGATTAGCAATAAGGAAGTTGTGTCACAACTTCCAGCTCCCACACCACGAGAATGGCTAAAAATAGAATCGTAATGCAGTTTCAGAACTAACAATAAGTCTAATTATTACGAATACAGATACAAAGCAGAAATAAATACGTTTACAGACAGGGAAAACGTATTTCTTCTGTCATAACATGTTCATCTTTCTCAATCATTTTACGTTCATCTTTATCATTTTACCTTGTTATTTTCGCAATATATATTGCTGTCTTGTAAACAGGGTGGTTGTTTGTGTTTTGCAAGGGAGGAAAAAGGTTGTATTTTCTGTCTGGGTCGAGATAATGGGTGTAACTATGTGTGGTTAGGCATGGCCACGAGCGAAAAAATCGTACATCCACTCATCACGATAGCCGGTGGTGAACTGACAGTTACGTGATAGATGATACATGAGACGGTGAAGTCAAGGTCATGTCCCAGATTTTCGTTCACTTCCCGAAAGTTTTCACAGTTTTCTACAAGTTGCAAACCATTACAGCAAACCTGAGCAAATAGGTAAAGATACTAAGACAAAAATGTATTTTTCTCTTATTATAAGTCTTTAACGAACAAACAAACAAAAGGCAATATTCCGACGTCGATCATGGGTAATCATATAAATCAGGTTAACTGGTTACAAGGCTTTATTTAATGCTTTAATTGCTTAAAAGTACATACCAGAACAGTAAATATTTAACTTACAAATACAGTACTGTAGAAAAGCAGTACAGTAAGAGTTTAACGAACAAACAAAAAAAAGGCAATATTCCGACGCCGATCATGGGTAATCATATAATTCGGGTTATCTGGTTACAAGGCTTTATTTAATGATTTAACTTTATTTAAGTGCTTACAAGTACAGTACATACGAGAACAGTAAATATTTAACTTACAAATACTGTACAGTATTGTGGAAAAAACGATCAAATAAAAAAGGCAATATTCTGACGCCTATCAGGTAAACTGGTTATAAGACTTTATTTCTTGCTTTAACATTATTTAATAGTACTTTAAGTTGCACATAAACTTACCAGAACAGTACAGTACTGTAAATATTTAACTTACAAATACTGTGCTACTGTACTCGGGAATGTCTCACTCACTGAATAATTTCCCGCCTAGATCGTCACGTAATCAAAACAAACCGCGCGCTGTGGTGACGTTCGAGGATTTGATCTTTCAAAGGCCTCTCCTGCGTTAATTTGTAGTTTTCATTATGGTTTTTTAATCTTATGTTGTCTTATATGTATCCCAGCCCTTACCGTGTATAATTGCGAGCGCGTTCCGTGAGATCGTGTTCCGTGCGAGTTACCTGTATATATATATATATATATATATATATATATATATATATATATATATATATATATTTAACCCATCAGAGCCCAATGTCCGGAATATTGGACAGAACTGGGATTTTTCAAGTCTTCATAAAGTAGGGAACCCAACAGGGACCTATGAGCTTCGCGACTATGAGCCGATAGGTGGAGGGCGGTACGCTTAGTACCCACCCAGTGCCATGCCTTGCCCAGCACCCCTGGGATCCAATGGGTTAATGACTGGCAAACTTATCAGTCTCTTTAACCCATTGGAGCCCAGTGTCCGGAATACTGGACAGAACTGGGATTTTTCAAGTCTTTATAAAGTAGGGAACCTGCGGGCAGGGACCTATGAGCTTCGCAACTATGAGACGAGAGGCGGAGGGCGGTACGCTTAGTAACCACCCAGTGCCATGCCTCGCCCAGCACCCCTGGGATCCAATGGGTTATATATATATATATATATATATATATATATATCTATTGCCAGACGCCTCAATCCCGTTTGGGGTGGCCACAAACAAATTGCCTCCAAGTCGCCCTGTCCCCCGCCATTTCACTGCCCTGCTCCCAACTCACACCCCCCTCTCTCATATACCTCTCCACCCCATCCCTCCATCTCATCCTCGGCCTCCCCCTCCCTCTTCCTCCCTCCACCTCACTCACATACACTCTCTTCGTCAGTCTTTCACCCTCCATCCTCTCCACATGGCCAAACCACCTCAGTGTGTTCCTCATAACGCTCCCTATCACATCCACATCAACACCACAACGTTCCTTTATATCCTCATTCGTCAGCCTATCTCTCCATGTGACTCCACAGGCTCCTCTTAAATAACTCATTTCCACTGCTCTCACTCTTGACTTGTGTCCTTCCAACAACGTCCAAGCTTCACTTCCGTACGTTAGAGTTGGTATCACAATACTGTCATGTAGTAACTTTTTCACTTCCATGTGCACTTCCCTGTTTCTTATCACTGTTTTCAAAGAACCAGCAACCTTTCTTCCCTGATGTACCCTTTCAAGCAATTCACCCTCCAAACCTCCATCCTTACTCATCACACTACCCAAGTACTTAAACGTACTCACATTTTCCAATTCCTCACCATCCAACCTCGCTGTACATTCACTGACTTCACCTCTCTCAAAGACCATCACTTTACTCTTCCCTACATTCACCTTCAGACTCCGTTTCTTACACACTCTCCCAAACTCATCCACCAAGCCTTGCAGCTCCCCTTCGTCTTCACTCAAGAACACAGTATCATCTGCAAACAACAGTACTGTACAGGGAGTTTCCAAACACTATCCTCTCTCACCTGGGCCACTCCAACATCCACTACCCTACCTTGTACCTCTTTTATTACCCCATCCATGTACAGATTGAACAACCATGGAGACATGACACATCCCTGTTTCAAACCAACTTTCAAAGAGAAAAATTCACTTAGTTCACCATCCACACGCACTGCAGCCTTCGCACCATCGTACATACTCTTCACAGCATTCAACAACTTCCCATCTACTCCATATATTCTTAACACTTTCCACAATCCTTGTCTATCCACCCTGTCATATGCTTTCTCCAAATCCATGAAAGCCGCATACAACTTCTTTCCCTTCTCTAGAAACTTTTCCACTAAAGATCTAAGAATGAATATCAGATCTACACAACCTCTTCCCTTCCTAAAGCCTCCCTGTTCTTCTCCAACTAATTTCTCTGTTTTTTCTCTAACTCTGTCAATAAGTATCCTACCATACACTTTTCCTATTATACTGAGAAGACAAATGCCCCTATGATTACCACACACTTCTTTTTCCCCTTTTCCTTTGTACAGGGAATAATTATACCCGACTTCCAATCCTCCGGGACTCTACCTTCCTCCCAGGCTAATCTGCACATATATATATATATATATATATATATATATATATATATATATATATATATATATATATATATAAACTTCCTAAAATGGTTTACACAATAAAATTCTTGGTATTTCACTGTATTTCCACATTTTAAAATTTGTGACCTATGGTGATCATAAGTGATCAAAATATCTACCAGTCATGTTGAATTAGAAACTGCATAGGATACAAACAAAATTAAGCATTTATATATAAAAATACAGTACACATGTACATATGCTTGCAACAAATATTCATACATATTCCAATTATGAATATGAAGATACCATTAAATACTTGTAACACTTAACCTGAACAAACAATAAACACATCTCATTATCACAGCCACTGCAAAATGAGATAAACAAAAAAAAAAAAAAAAAAAAAAAAAAGAGGAGTCTCAGTATCACTGAGGTACTTAGATAATTCTTGCAACATACAGCGCAATCCCCCAAATCTGAATTCCAGATATCCAAAAACACCAGTTTATCATCATCATCATCATCATCATCCAATCCTACATTGCACCATGAGAAGCATAGGAGCCCGGTGCTAGGCATGTTGGTCCTGACATTTGAGATGACATTAACCAGCCCCACTCATCCTTGAATGGTATTACGTGAGCAATAAACCCCAACCATCCCTTGGATATAAACCTTCACCGACTAAATCTGATTGGAGTGCTGTAATTATATACTAAACCACTAGGCACCAAAATTTGGTTATATGGTTACCACCCAGCATAGTAAATGGTTTCCTGGTGTACAGGAAACCATTTGGCTTGTCACTCAGTGTAGAGTCACCCACAGGCAGAAGGAAGAGGAAAGAATGAAGGAAAGACAGACAGTACAGGGGGTGACTTTACATTCCCTCTACTGTCTTTCTTTCCTTCATTCATTCCTCTTCCTTCTGCCTGTGGGTGACTCTACACTGAGTGACATGCCAAACAGTTTCCTGTACACCAGGAAATCATTTACTACGCTGGGCGGTACCCATATAGCCAGATTTTGGCGTCTGGTGGTTTAGTGGGTAATTACTCTGCTCCAATTAGATTGAGCCAGTGAAGGTTTATATCCAAGAGATGGTTGGGGTTTATTGCTCATGTATTGCCACTCAGGGATGAGTGAGACTGGTCACTCTCATCTTAAATGTCAGGACCAACTTGCTTAGTCTCAGGCTCCTACGCTCCTCATGGGGTAATGTAGGATTGGATGATGCTGATGCTGATGATGATGATAAACTGGTATTTTTGGAAATCTGGAATCAAAAGAATTTTGAAAGTGTCAGTTTAGTGTCAGTTTACAGAAAAAATTTGTTGGAGCTCATCTTTACCTTTAAAAAACACCTGGTTTAGTTTCCAGGATCACTGTTACACTGAAAAAGTGCCATAACAGTGTATAGCATCTCAAGCTACATAAAGCTGGACTCATTTAAGCCACAATATTGATTCCATAATTTTTTGTACTGTGAAAAGTGCCACAATATTATACAGCAACCCAAGCTAGGAAATCTGGAATCAAAAGAATTTTGAAAGTGTCAGTTTAGTGTCAGTTTACAGAAAAAATTTGTTGAAGCTCATCTTAACCATTAAAAAACACCTAGTTTAGTTCCCAGGACCACTGTTACATTGAAAAAGTCCCATAACAGTGTACTGCAACCCAAGCTACATGAAGCTGGACTCATTTGAACCACAATATTGATTTCATAATTTTTTGTACTGTGAAAAGTGCCATAATATTATACAGCAACCCAAGCTACATTAAACTGGACTCATTTGAACCACAATACTGATTTTATAATTTTTTGGTCTGTGATTCTGTCCCATGAATAAAAAATTATCTACGTTTACTGCTGAGTTTTCACACCTGGACCTTCAAAATGATGTCTGTGGGATAATAAATCTAAGCCTAGACACAGGGAATGATAAATGAAATGTCAATAAGGTAGGTGTCTATACATATAACTGATGGTAAAGATACAGTTCCAGTTTATGAAAAAAATACAGTTTCCCAAAAGCCTCCTGATCCCAAACCATTTCAGATTCTGGGTACTGCACTGTACTGCATACCCATACCATAACATGAGATGAGCCTGGTATCTCAGTATATAAACTTTAATAAGTATTTTCACATGCTTTTTTCTTTTTTTTAAATGGGGATTACAATGCTTGTTTCAGTTTTATATTTGTACAGCATTACCCAATTGACTTGAAAGTTGAGATATTCATAATTCATTACTTTTTTCAAGCTCTATATATTAACCTATCACTGCTGCCATGAATTTAATGTACTTTTGTTCTGGTAATGCTAGATGATTTTATTCAAGTGAAAGGACCAAAATTGTAAGGTAGCAACTGTAATTCAACTTACTGGAATACCAGGTGGTATCTGAAGGTATAGGTACGACAAAAATGCATCTGACAATAACAAGTTAATTATTCATGGCCAAACACTGAATTATGATCAAAATTATCATCACAGCCCCTAGTCACACCTATAGATAAGGTGAGATAGGATTCAAAGACAAAGAAAGAGAGAGTACAAAAGTAAAAGGATTATCAATACCATTCCGACTGAACTGGGCCATAATATCAATCAAACCATCAGAACTTAGGCACTACTGTACTTCACTAAAATAACAATCTGCACATATTTTGTCTATCCATTTATTTATCTACAACTAGATGCCTTACTCACAGAAGGGGTGGTCACAAACATTCATCTCCATGTAACCCTGTCCTCTATCATCAAGCTACTCTCCATTCAACTTAACAGATCCCCCATTCATATACAGCACCTTCCCAATCCTTCAATACACCTCATTCTTAGCCATCCCCTAACCTCCTCCCTCTCTACTTCACTTACAGACACTATCCTAGTCAATTTCTCATATTCTGTTCTCTCCACATGGCCAAACCATCTCAAGGTATTTCTCTGAACACCTTCTGGCACAACCACACAACCACAACAATGTTCTCAAACTTCCTTATTTGTCTGTTTATCTCTCCACATAACTATGCATGCTCCTCTCAGATAACTTTATTCCCACTTTCCTCACTCCTGACTAGTGACTTTTCAAACTCTTGTCATGAGAAAGCTTCACACCTAAACATTAATGAGGGCATTAAGATATCTTCATCCAATCCTCCTGAAGCTCTTAAAACAAAATTATACCATGCAAATTAATCATATAAAAAAAGACACCAAATAAAAAGAATTAAAATTATTTTAAAATATTAAAATAATAATAATAATAATAATAATAATAATAATGGTAATTATAAATACAAAATAATATACAGTACTATAGTTTGTTAATAACCAATATTACATACAAAAACAAAAGTACAGCATAAGCAAAATCAACAATATTATGCCTAGAGTACAACTTAACAATAAACCACTGGAAACTCAATAAAAGTTCATACTATGACAGACTCACATAGTGCTGGTTGGTTCTGGTTTCCGAGGAGATGTGGCTTCTGTGACTTCATTAAAGGCTCGGTTGGTCATGTGTCGTGCCAGCATCAGCTGCGCTGTTCCCACCTTTAAATAACATAAACAAAGGTGAGGGTAAGCAGGGAAGGGTCCGGTGATTAGTAACATAAACAAACGTGAGGTTAAGTAGGTGTGATGGTTAGTAACACAGATGAAGACCAGGCTCATTACGGGAAGGTGAAGTGGTTAGTAACATAAACAAAGGTCAGGCAAAGTAGGGGAAGGTGTGGTGGCTAGCAACAAAAACAAAGGCCAGGCTAAATAGGGGAAGGTGTGGTAGTTAGTAACATAAACAAAGGCCAGGCTAAGTAGGGGAAGGTGTGGTAGTTAGTAACATAAACAAAGGTCAGGCTACGTAGGGGTGCTGATACACGTAGCCGAGGGGTTTGATTAGGTGGAGAGAGCTTGTAGGTGTATCGCAGATTAATGGCTGCCCCCCTATCACCAGTGGAGTGTGTGGGCCGCTGCTAATAAAATGGTGCGTCGTTAAGTGGATATGTAGAGTAGCTCTCTCTCTATCTCACTTTCCCTCTCTGTGTATTCTCTTATCATAAGTGTGGTGAGTTATATCAATTCTTGGGTTATGGAGTTTTATTGTACAAAGTTGTACGAAGATGTGCTTGACAGAGTAACGGACCGTAATGGCAAACCACCCAACTACCCTCTTCTATTCTATCTCCGAGTATTATTTCAGGCTCTCTGCCCTTACAGTTGCTTTCCCTGGGTTTATATACCAACCAGTGCATACGTGTGTCTTTGCCTGGTACCATTCCACAGGTAGTTTTCCATGACATCAAATAACTGGCTCAAGTTGGTTATACTGCTAGTAAAATGGTGTGCCGTCGAGTAAGGTGAATCTGTAACACAGCTCTCTCTCTCTTTTTCTCACTTTCCCTCTCTGTGTATTCTTTTATCATAAGTGTGGTGAGTTATAGTCAGTTCTTGGGTTACAGAGTTTTACTGTACGGTACAAAGTTATATGAAGATGTGCTGGACAGTGTAATGTAACGTAACTGCGAACCACCTAACTACCCTCTTCTACTCTATATCCGACCGTTATCTTGGGCTCTCTGCTCTTAAAGTTGTTTTCCCCAGGGTTATACTCGTATACTGACCAGTGCATGGGTGTGTCTTTGTCTGGTACCTTTCCATGGGAAGTTTTCCATGACTTCAGATGACTGGCTCAAGTTGGTTATACTGCATGCTCGTGAAATACCTGTATCGTCTGGCTTAAAGAGTTTGTGATACATCAACATTCTTGAACAAGAATATGTGTTTGACTTTTCTTGTACACCAGACATGACTTATTACGTAAGTGTTACTCATGTCAGTACCTATATATTTATGTTTAAAATTACTATATTACATATTGCCATAACATATTAATGCCTACAGGGGAAGATGTGGTGGTTAGTAACATAAGCAAATGTCAGGCTGTGTAGAGGATGGTGTGGTGGTTAGAAACATACACAAAGGTCAGGCAAGTAGGGGAAGTGTGGTGGTTAATATAAACAAACACTGGGATAGGCAGGGATAGGTGTGGTGGGTAAGTGATTATTGAAGTGATCTGCTATTTGAAATCTGAAAGGGCACACACACACACACACACACACACACACACACACACACACACACACACACACACACACAAAGAGAGAAAAAATAGTGGTGGAATTATATTAAGACATGTACAGTATGCATTATATATCTACATCAACTAACTCAGCTTGACTGAGTTCAATTATTTGCAATTATGAGGTAATACAGGTCAACCATGGCAATAAATACTGTTGACAGAGCTGTGCATAAACTGAAACAACAATGATGACACATATTACAAATCTGTATACAGATGATGATATTAATGTCTATGTACAATCAACGATAATTCAATTTTTCTCCAGACTCCATCCCTCTATAAATCATTCTTCATTCATTCATTCATTGCCAGACGCCATGTATCCCAAATGGGGTGGCCAAGGGCTTAGAGTTAATTGTTTTACAGGGAGGGGCACTAATCCTCCACTAACCCCATTTGACACGTAGGGATGTTAATAAATTAAATATTGCAAGGATTCAAACCAACGCTAGCAACTGCGTGAGTACAGCAGCTTACCAAGCGAGCCATTTAGGCACCCTATTCGAACCAGCGCTTGCAACTGCCTGAGTACAGCAGCTTACCAAGCGAGCCATCAGAAGCATGCAGTCCTGGGGCTAAGTTACTTAGTCTAGTCATTTAAGGTGAGGGTGATCATTTTTCCCCTGAATGGTATTATATGGGCTATCAACTTTAACCACCCCTTGAACTTTAGAGATTCAGTGGTGATGAACTTCTGTACAGTGGCTTGGCAAAATTTTCTCTTATTAACTCTGAATGAACTCTGAGGTAGAGCTAAAAGAAACAAGATCCTTTCTTAATAAATCAAACATACTGTAAAGTAGCATAACTTGTGTACCTTGTCTAAAGTGAGGCTTTGTATCCTGGAGATGTGTACACCCAAATCTCGATGGATGCCGGAACATTCAATACAAACCATTACTCCGTAGTTAGTTGACAGCCACGTCACATCTGTTGGAGGTGTTCAGGCACATATATCGGTGAATAATGTCTCTCTCTCTCTCTCTCTCCCTCTCTCTCTATACTTGCAACTATCTATTATGTAATTCCCTTCTTTAAGAGAGGTCTCCCATATGCCAAATAAAATTGTCTAGTGGTTTCAAAAATAAATAAAGACATAACTAAACAGATAATAGTGGAAGGTGGTTGTGATCATCATTCTCTCACTTGATGTAAAGCTGCCTACTTCTTCCTTAAGTGACAGTGCTAAGTGACAAACCCAATGGTTTCCTGTAATCCAGGAAACCATTTACAATGCCAGGTGGTAACTAATTCCATATAATCATATGAGGGGGTGATGTGAGGCCTTCAGGGGTGTCCCTGTTAAATGGATGGTGAGAGGCAGATGAGGTGTCTATCCAGAAACCAAATTTCCACACTCTTCCTCATGCCTCATTGTGATGAAGCGCTGTTCACTGTGCAGAAACATCACTTCACTGCACGGGATGACCCTGCAGGAGCGAATGCTTGCCTGTGGTTGATGATTGTGCTTGGCCAAACAGACCAAGGTTACTCTGAAGCTACTACTACTGTACTGATGAAGTTAATGGAGACTGCTTCAAACCTTCCTATTATGAGAGGCCTCCCCTAAGATAAATAAAACTGCATGGTGGTAGCAAGCATAAAATACAAAAGATATAGTAGAAGTCTTGCCCAAGCTGAATAAAACTGGCATTACCTAAACAAAATGAAAAGAGATGTTCCCCGGCTGCAGGGGTTACTGAGATTGGTTCTAGCTAGCTCTTACAGCCTAGGGATGAATGAAACTGTGTGGATTAACACTGTATAAAATAAAAAGGATGCTCACATGATGAATGGGTTAATGACATTCAGATATCCATGCATACCTTGACTTGGTATGTTAACTTCAACACCTACACAATAAGTTCCATTTATACAGTACTGTATATCTATCCCTTCTTCCTTACCCTGTTCCTATTGCTGCAAATCCTCCAGTACAAATAGCTGTACCTAAAAGAATTCCATTTTTAAAAGTTTCTAGCTATAAACATCCACCTAGGTATTCTGTCTAGGCAATGAAGCTGAGGGTGACCAGTCACTTTTCCCTGAGAAACATTATGCAAGTAATAAACCAAACCATCCCAAGGATGTAAATGCTCAAAGGCTAAATTTGGCTAGCATTTTGACCAACTAGATTTCCGAGCATTCTTTGTTCATTGTGTTGTCACCATCCAACATAGTAATTGATTCTTTGGGTTACAGGAAACTGTTAGGCTTGTCCCGAAGTGTATATCATATTGTATAATTTATAAAGCCTCCAAGTGGCAGGTAAGGGTACTCACCATCCACTCACTCAATGTAGTGCTGCTCTCCAGTGTCCCCCCTTTCCTCTCCTCCCTCCTTTCCTTCCTTCCTCTTCTTTCTTTACTTCATTCTTTCCCCATCCTTCTGCCTGCAGGTGACTTTACACTCCCTCTTTTGTCTTTTTTTCCTTCATTCTTTCCTTTTCTTCTGCCTATGGGTGACTCTACACTGAGTGACAAGCCAAATGGTGACACCAGGAAACCATTTACTACATTGGGTGGTAACCATATAACCAAATTATGGCACCTGGTGGTTTAGTGGGTAATTAAGGTGCTCCAATCGGATTCAGCCAGTGAAGGTTTATATCCAAGGAGAGGCTGGGGTTATTGCTCATGTACTGCCACTCAGGGATGAGTGAGGATGTTCACTCATCTTAAATGTCAGGACCAACATGCCTAGCCCTGGGCTCCTAAGCTCTTCTTGGGGCAAGGTAGGATTGGATGATGGATGGATGCATGCTTGCATGCATCAGCCTTAGTCACTTCATGGCGGCTCTCCATGCAGCTCAATCTCTGGCAGCCTTCCTATTCAGTCCCTTATCTCTGAGGTCACACTCTATGACCTCGTCCCAGGTCTTTTGGTCTGCCTCTCGGAACCCTACCCTCAACGTTCACACATCTCACCCTCTGCACCCAGCTGTAATCCTCCATCCTCTCCACAAGCCCAAACCATCTCAATCTATGACTTATAATATCACTAACACATTCAAGTCTCATCCTTTCTTTCAAGTCTTCATTTGCAATCCTAACCCCCAAGGCCTCTCACACCAGGACACACTCAATCAATATCATCTCAGTATGTCTCCACACCAACAAATATCCTCTTCCTTTATTAACCAGGTCTCACCACCAAATAGCATTACACTCCTGATACATGCTGCATACAAGAACCCCTTAACATGGAGGGCCAGCCCTCTCAGTGTCAGGAAGGGTAACAGCTCCTTGAACTTCTTCCAGCCACTCCTTGCCCTAGCTACAGATCAAGCTCCAGCCCCACCTCCAGCACATAACATGTTCTTGAAATAATAAAACTTTTCCACACACTCAAAAGGCTCTCCAGCAAGGTCAGTCATTTCCTATCTCTTGGTGTCTACATGCTCCTCCCTATACAGCACACAAATGAAAACAACATTCTTTTGCATCCTACCTCCAATACCACTACATCTTCTATTCACTCACTTATCACAAACACTGCAGAAGATGGATCTACTTCCCACATGTTTGTGGCATAGGACTTACTGGACTATGTAATACAGGCTTGTCATACCATTTGTGCCCCCGCAGTCACAGCAAACATTGTTGCCTGGGAGGCCTCTGATGTAGCTGATGATGCGCTGTTGGAGCTCTCGGAAACCAGAGTCTGCAGGGGATGGGCCAGGTGCATCCTCACACAATGCCTTTTGAAGTGCTCCTATGGGGATGCAAAGAGAACATTAATGGTGGAAATGATGGCATCAGTCCAAAGCTGCCTTAATAAATGTACAGTGTATTAGTATGGTTCCTTCATATTAACTCCTTGACTATGACGGCAAATGAAAAATACATTATAGGATTATAGGAGTGAAGAGCTTTTTTTTTTTTTTTAATGCAAGGAAGATGGAACAAAAGGCCAGGGCCTAGAAATTGCTCCCTCCAAGAAAAAATAAAAATAAGATAACAGAGAGCCAAATTCAAGGTCCATTAATTTCAAGATGCCTGGACACTGCGTTTGAAAGACTGGGAGTAGTGGTTAACTCTTGCATTAGAGAGTAGGACAGAAAAGGGATGAGGGTTTGCTGCTAAATGGGTACTACGTGCCTCAGTGGTTGAGGGATGCAAGCATACAGTTCAGAGAAGCAGTGACCATTGAAATACTCTGACAGAGAAGAGATGACGCAACAGTGTGGTGAAGAGAAAGAGGTTGAAGGGAGCCAATAAGAGGAGGAGAGTTAATGAGACGAAAAGCCTTTGACTCCATCCTGTTGAGAAAAGCTGTGTGTGGGGAGCCTCCCCATACATGAGACTTGTACTCTACACAGGGGAGAATAAAACCCACGTATAAAGTAAAAAACTGTGCAGGGGTAAAGAAGATGAGGAGTCAGCTTAGGATGCCCAATCTCTTGGAAGAAGATTTTACAAGGAAGGTAATATGTTCTTTTCAAGATAAATCTCGTGAGACTGAAACCCCATATGTTTAAAGATGACACAGGATTGAGTGAGATATTGTTAAAAATTAGAGGGTACTCCTGTGGAAGATTTTGTTGGGTTGATAGATGTAAGAACAGAGTTTTTGATGCATTAAAAACAACAAGGTTATCTTCACTCCAATCAAAGATATGAGCCAAGAGACATTAGGTGTGCCATAGCCTCATCCCCTGTTTGTTGGGGCAAATGCTGAGATGGACACTGCGGAAAGCAAATGGAAAGATGAAGGATGGAGTCATCAGTGTATGAGTGGATAGGGTTAGATATACAGCTTAGGTCACTGATGAATAAAAGGAAGAGAGTTGGTGATAGGATAGAACCCTGAGGAACACCACTACTGATAGCTCTAGGAGAAGAATGGTGGCCGTCTACCACAGCAGCTACACAATGACCAGAAAGGAAACTAGATATGAAGGTACAGATAGAAGCACAGAAACTGTAAGTGGGTAGTTTGGAAATTAAAGATTTATGGCAAAACTTGATCAAAAGCCTTTGAGACGTCACGTGCAATGGCAAAGCTTTCACCAAAGTCCAGAAAGGAGGATGACCAGGGGTCTGAAAGGTAGGTGTGAAGATCACCAGTGGAGAGACTCTGGCAGAACCCATACTTGTTGCTATATACTGGTCCGAGAAATAATTTTACCCATTTATATGAAAACTATATTTCTAAAACCTGGTGTTATGATTCAATAAGACACTAACAGTTATAAAATAAATGTTTCTCCTGTAAGGAAAAACTGTAAACAGGATGGATTTATTTTTCAATGACGGTCCAGCACTCACCTTCTTTACTGTTGAGAAGAACTGATTGCCATGCTGCTGCCTCAGCCTCATTCTCAGCCATAAGGTGGTAAGTTCGGTTATCTGGAGAGGCCAAAGTGGCAGTCAGAGAATACAGTTTGGCCCTGTTTACGGCTACACTCACTTCAAAAGTTTTGCAATATTCTCTATTTTTTGTGACATAATTATTTTATGGTGAAAAAAAAAAAAAAAAAAAAAAAAAAAAAACTAAGATAAAGAACTGCTAACCATTCAGTTAATATCTGACTGTCCAGACTTTACTGTGCATGACCATTTGACATGCAATCAGAGGGACACTGAAGGTATTCCACACATTGGGCTTGTGTCCACATCTCAGTGGCTTTTATTTTGTACGGCACAGATGAGGTATCCAGAGAACCAGAGTTCTGATTCATGTATGACCAAGCATTTTCAACAGGAATCAAATCTTGGCTGTTCTCCAGCCATTACATAACATGAATATTGTAATCATTTATACAGCAATGCACTTTTGGGGGGTAATGACACAGTGCACCATCCTGCATAAAGATGTTACCATAATGAATGTCATTAACTGCATGCAAATGCTGTTCTGACACCTGCAAATAGTGGTCACTGTTCTTTGTAAAACTCTGTGGAAGGAAATACAAGTTATCTCTCCCCATAACACCACCATAAGAGCCCCACATCATATCATGGTTTGAGTGTTTTATAGTTTTCCTGGTGTACTGATGGTCATACCTCCTAACTGTTTGTGAATGCCTTACCCTAGCATCACTCACTTTAATACACTGGAATATGCTCTCATCACACCACATGATGTGCCACTACTTTGGTGTCCAAGGGAGATAACTGTGGGGTGCAGTTTTTTCTGGCATCACAGCAACAAACAAATTCATCTATTTTTGGAGATAATGCCGAATGATGTGGTGCGACACATGACCTGTATATAAGTGGTCTCTTTGTAACTCTGCTGTTGTCATGCTAAGCGTCTTGAGTACTCCTTGCCTCAGAAGGGTATCTGTGACCTTAAAAAAGTTTTGTATGGCAAACCAGAACATGGATTTAATAGCAGGAATTAAATAGCTGGCAGGCCACTTAATGAAGCTTTCAGTCTGCAGTGCTGCACATGACGTCTGATAATTTCTTTAACAGGGAATCTTTCTTCTTTTAAAGTGATGATCCTGACCTTTTCCTCATGTGACATGTTTTTTCCAGGGATTCTGAGCAAGGACTAGGAAAACTAAGGGAGTCCACAGAAAACACTTTAATAACCAAATTGAATGGGCTGGAAACAATGCACATGCACCCTCGTGTGATGGGAGCTCCACGAGCACTGAAAGTTTGTGGCAGGCAGAATGTGAGAGGATGTAGGAAAGTCACCAAGTAGTCAAACATCAATTACTGAATTTCAGAGGTAGGAAAATACACACACACACACACACACACACACACACACACACACAAACACACACACACACACACACACACACACACACACACACACACACACACACACACACCGCTCGCTGGTGCAGTGGTAACGTTCTCACTTGCCAACTGGTGGACGGGAGTTCGCGCCTCGCTCAGGTTGCGAAAAGTTTCACTGACGAAGTGGGTGGTTACTGTCCCCCTTGAGCACGGGGACGGGTGTTTGCGTGTGTGAAAGTCACAGCCTTGCCCTTAGATCGGACTATATGAGCTCTCAGCTCCCTTCTGGGAGGGTAAAAGCTGACGATCACGACCATCAAGTGATCCTGACCGACCCGACCCGGTGAATTACACACACACACACACACACACACACACACACACACACTCAGGTTTGAAAGAAAAACAGTGTCAGTGAGGTGAGAATGGGAAAGGGAAGAACTGAGCAGGGCAAAGAAAATAGTATCAGTAGTTTTGGAAGGAAAGGACAAAGCTCAAGAGGAGAATGAAGAAGTGTTTAGGCTAGGAAAATATGTGGTGGGAGGGGCAAGGCCACTCAAAGTAAAATTTCAATCTCAAATTACAGTAAATGAAATAATCAACAAGACTTGGAAATCAGCAGATAAGGAAGGATTCAAACACATCTGGATAAAGAGAGATGCAAATGAGGAAGAGAGAGCTAAAATAAAGGAACTTGTTCAGGAAGTGAAGGAAAAAAACGACCTGAGAATGGAGGAAGAGAAGACAGAGTTCTACTGCAGAATTATGGATCAGAAATTGAGGAAGTGATACCGAAGGTGAGAGGGAGAGAGAAGGACAGAATAAAGAAACAGTGCAAAAAGACTGAAAGTGGCATATGCCAATGTAGATGGTCTAATCTCTGCAAGGCTAAAAACAGACAATTTCTTGAGGGTAAATGCGCCAGACATTATGGGCTTGGTAGAGACAAAGCTAAGAGAGGAAATTGAATTTCAAATGGGAAATGGGAAATATAAACTATGGAGAGGAGATAGAAAAGAAAAAATGGGAGGAGGAGTGATGACAGCAAGGAATTACAGTCTAAATGTGGGTAGTGTGGAATTGGGAAAAGCTATGGCTGAAGTGATAAGCATGGTAATATAAACCAGAGGGAAAGGCAAGAGAAACATCACAGTAGCATATGTCCCCTCAAGACAAGGGCATGGAATGATGAGAAACATCAGATGTTGTCAGACATGGTTAGATACCTACAGAAAGTGACTGAGAAAAGTAACAACATAATCCTGATCGGGGACTTCAATTGCAAAGAGTTAAACTGGGAGAAGTGGGACTCAAAAAGTAGTGAAGATTCGTGGGGTAGTATACTATTAAATGTAGCAATGGATAATGTATTGACCCAGTGGGTCAAACAAGAGACAAGATTTAGGGAGATGACACGCCAGCAAGACTAGATTTAATTCTATCCAAAGAACCTGCTGCAAATGAATCTCTGAAATATCTGTGTCCAATAGGAAAAAGTGATCATGTGGTGACAGAGTTCCAAATGACAGAAGGAACTGGGGAGATTAGATGGGGATGAGATGAACTATACAGGCATGGAAGATACAACTTTGGAAAAGCAAACTTTACAAGACTGAGAAAATTTTTTGAAGCTGTAGATTGGGGAGAATTCTGGGAAACAACAGTGATACAGGAGAAGTGGGATATCTTTCTAGACTTCTATAATTCAGATGTGGAAGAGTATGTGCCAAAAGCTAGCAGGAATGACAACTGGAGAAATGACTGGTTCAACAAAAGTGTATGATAGCAAAAAATGAAAGGGATAAGGCATGGAACAATTGGAGAAAGAGAAGTAATAATAGAACAATGGAAGAATATAGAAGAACTAGAAATGAATATACAAGAATATGTAGAGAGGTAGAAAGAAACTTCGAAAAAGATATACAGTGGTTGACAAACGTAAGGAGGAACCTAAATTGTTTTACAGGATTGTTAATGGCAAACTGAAACAAGAGGAAGGAATCAATAAGCTGAAAGTAGAGGGAAATGTCTATAAAGATGGGGTTATGCAAGCTGTAATAATGAATAAATGCTTCCAATTAGTCTTCACTAGAAAAATTGATTTTGTGGAGCAGGAGGGAGTGACTAAAAATGTAGTGTTAAATGATGTTGAAGTGAAAGAAGTATACAAATTACTGACAACTCTAGATGTGAGGAAGGCCCCAGGACCAGACGGGATCTCTAATTGGATACTAATAGAATGCAGTGAACAAATGGTGGATAAGATTCATGCTTTAATTGTGTGCTCTCTGGAAGAAGGGAAAGTGTCTTGGGAATGGAAAAGGGCCAATGTGGTACCAATTATAAGGGAGGGAACAAGGAAGTACCCATGAATTACAGACCAGTGTCCCTGTCTGGCATGGTTGCAAAACTGTGCGGGAGAATCCTGAAAGACAAATGGATAAAATATCTGGAGGAGATGGACATTATGGCAGAAAGTCAGTTTGGATTCAGAAGTGGAAGGTCGTGTGTTTCCAACTTGTTGTGCTTCTACTCAAAGGTGATAGACATACTACAGGAGAAGGATAGTTGGGTAGATTGTGTGTAATTAGATTTGGAGAAAGACTCTGACAAGGTACCCCACAAGTGACTAATGTGAAAACTGAAACACACAGGAGGACTGAAGGGGAATCTCTTAGAATGGATGAGAGACCTCTTGAGGGAAGTAACAAGTGGAGTCCCACAGGGCTCGGTGTTAGCTCCCATGATGTTCCTGATTTATGTAAACATTATGGTAGATGGAATGAACAGTTATGCAAGTCTGTTTGCTGATGATGTGAAGATCATGAAGAGAGTTGAAGTTGAAGAAGACTCATAATGCTGCAGGAGGACCTAGATAGGATTCATGATTGGAGCCAGATGTGGGAAATAAAATTCAATAGAAAAAAAAAAAAGAAAAAAAAAAGAAAAAAAGTAAAATATTCAAAATGTGTAAAAGTACTGATGATGCGAAGATCATGAGGAGAGTAGAAGTTGAAGAAGACTGCATAATGCTGCAGGAGAACCTGGATAGAATTCATGATTGGAGCCAAATGTGGGAAATAAAATTCAATGCAAAAAAGTGCAAAATACTGGAAACGGGTAAAAGTACCAAGAGAACATCACTGAATTATTTGATGGATAATGAACCAATCATAAAAATGAGAGAAGAGAAGGACTTGGGAGTACTGGTCCATGATAATTTGTCACCTGAAAAACATATTAACAAGATAGTTAGAGGGATATATAATCTCTTGACTAACATATGAGTAGCATTTCATAACAGGGAAAAGGAAATGAGGAAAAAATTTATAGTGGCCATGATCTGTCCCAGGTTGGAATATGTGGCAGTTGCGTGGACCCCACATAAAAAGAAAGATATAAACAAGATTGAGAGAATAAAAAGAACAGCAACCAAGATGGTCCCTAACCTGGCAGATCTGTCATACAGGGAAAGCCTAGAAAAACTAGACCTGCCTTCCTTAGAAGAAAGGAGAGAGAGCAATGACATGACCGAAGTGTTCAGGGCCAGGATAGGAGCAGAAAAAATGTCAAAGGAGATCTATTTGTATGGGATGGGAGAGTAAAACATGGAATGAACCTAAAAAATCCAAGTTGCTTGAAGGATATCAAAAAATATAGTTTTCCATATAGATGCACTGACCTGTGGAATAGCCTGGACAAAGAGATTTTTTTTTTTTTAATGTGAGAAAGAAGGAACCAAAGGCAATGAGCCCACAAAACTGTTCCTTCCAAGAGAAAAACAAAATACAAGAGAGAGCCAAATTCAAGATCTGATAATTTCGAGATGCCTGGACACACTGCGTTTGAAAGACTGGAGATCATAGGAAGCAGGAAATACAAACAGAGGGAGACAGTTCCAGAGTTGACCTGTTGCATAAATGAAGGACTGGGAGTAACGGTTAACTCTTGCATTAGAGAGTTGGACAGAAAAGGGATGAGAGTTTGCTGCAAGACGGGTGTTACCTGCCCGTCGTAGAGGTGGAGGAATGCATGCAGATAGTTCAGAGGAGCAGTGACCATTGAAGTAGTGATAGAAAAGAGATAAAAATGCAACAGTGCAGCGAAGAGACAGAGGTTGAAGGGAGTCAGTAAGAGGAGGGCAATTAATGAGGTGAAAAGCCTTTGACTCCATATTATTGAGAAGAGCTGTATGTGGGGAGCCCCTCCACACATGAGAGTTGTACTCCACACAGGGGTGGATAAAACCCCTGTATAGAGTCAACAATTGTGCAGGGGTAAAGAAGGAACGGAGTCGGCTTAGCACACCCAATCTCTTGGAAGCAGATTTTACAAGAGATGTAATATGATCTTTCCAAGATAAGTCCCGAGTAAATGAAACCCCAAGCATGTTCAAGGATGATGCAGGATTAAGCTGAATATTATTAACCATTAATGGGTATACCTGTGGAAGATTTTGTCGGGTTGATAGGTGGAAAAACAGTCTTTGAAGCATTAAAAACAACCAGATTATTCTTACCCCAGTTAGAGATACGAGCCAAGTCAGACATTAGGTGTGCCATAGCCTCATCCCTTGTTTGTTGAAGTAACTGCTGAGATGGATGTTGCAGGAATCGAATGGAAAAGTGAAGGGTGGAGTTATCAGCGTATGAGTGGATACGGTTAGATGTACAGGTTGGAAGGTCATTGATGAATAAAAGGAAGAGAGTTGGTGATAGGACAGAGCCCTGAGGAACACCACTGTTAATATATCTAGGAGGAGAACGAAGGCTGTCTACAACAGCGACTATAGAATGACCAGAAAGGAAGCTAGAGATGAAGGCACAGATAGAAGGATAGAAACCATAAGAGGGCAGTTTGGAAATTAAGATTTATGCCAGACTCGATCAAAAGCCTTTGAGATGTCAAGTGCAATGGCAAAACTTTCGCCAAAGTCCCGAAAGGAGGATGACCAGGAGTCTGAAAGGTAGGTGAGAAGATCGCCTGTGGAGCGTCCCTGACGGAACCCATACTGACGATCAGAAAGATGGTTGTGATAGGAAAGATGCTTTAAAATTTTTCTATTAAGAACAGACTCGAAAACTTTTGAAATACAGGATGTTAAAGCAATTGGACGATAGTTAGAGGGCTTGGAATGGTCACCCTTCTTTGAGACTGGCTGAATGAGAGCAAACTTCCAGTAAGAAGGAAAGGTACAAGTTGATAGACAAAGGCAAAAGAGTTTGCCTAGGTGGGGTGTAAGCAAAGAAGCACAGTTCTTGAGAACAACAGGAGGGACTCCATCAGGCCCATATGCCTTATTAGTATTGAGGCCTGTAATGGCAGAAAATACATCAGCTGAAGAAATTTTAATGTCAGCCATGAGGAAGTCAATGCAAAATTTGACTTATCGAGAAACAGAGATGGGACCCCAAGAGTGTAGCTCATTTCCTGTACATCACAACTTGGTGATACAACTAGGTAAATACACACACACACACACACACACACACACACACACACACACACACACACAACAAGAGGACACGGAATGAAATTGAAAAAGTCAAGCTGCTTGAAGGATATCAAGAAATATAGCTTTCCTTACAGAAGTATAGATTTATGGAATAGCCTGGACAAAGAGATCATCCAGTCTAAAAACTTAAACGAGTTTAAAGCTAAATTTGACTTACTGAGAAACAGCGATGGGAACCCACGAGCATAGCACATTTCGTGTGTATCTCAATTAGGTATATTGGGTAAATACATAAGTATTTGGAACGACTTACACAAAAAGGTGGTGCAGGAGTAAAACATTTATGTGTGTAAAAGTAAACTAGATAAATGTGGATATGGAGACAGGACAACATGAGCATCGCTCAATTCCTGTATACTACAAATAGGTAAATACAAATAGGTAAAATAGGTAAATACACACACACACACACACACACACACAGCTCCATCCAAAGCAAAACCAAAGTAAAAGATAAAATGCAATCCAATAAGGATGAAGGAATCCTTTATACACTAGAGAAAGATATTTGTGAAGCACTAAATAAGAATTTCCAATTAGTTATTACAAAAGAAACTGATTTTGAGAGGGATGATATGCAACATGCATGCCTAAACATATTACCAGATATACATATATCAGAAAAAGAAATACAGGAAGAGTTAAGTAAATTAGACAAAGGAAATGCAAATGGTCCAGACGAAATTTCATGCTGGGTGCTACATGAATGTGCATAGGAGTTAAGTAGACCATTATCTTTAATATTCAAGGAATTCTTGGGTCAATGTAAATTACCTGATATTTGGAAGAAAGAAAACATTGTTCCCTTATTCAAGAAAGGGAATAAACAAAATCCACTCTACTACCAACCAGTATCACTAACCAGTGTTGTAGGTAAGATACTGGAAAAGCTGATAAGAAAAGTTTGGGTAAACCAGCTAGAAGAACACAATATGATAACAGAAAAGCAATTTGGTTTCAGAAAGGGAAAATCATGTTACTAATCTATTAAGCTACTATGACAGAGTTGCAGAAACATTACAGAAAAGAAAAGGATGGGTGGACAGTATCTATCTAGATTTCAAGAAAGCATTTGAGAGAGTACCGCACCAAAGACTTTTATGGAAAATCAAGGAGGAATCTGAGGCAAACTGTGCTGTTAGATGCAAGATTTTCTGAGAGAAAGGAAAAGAGAACAGTACTATGGGATATTACTCATCATGGAGGGAAGTGACTAGCGGAGTTCCACAGGGCTCAGTGCTGGCACCAATTATGTTTTTAGTGTATATAAATGACACAGATAGTAACACTGGGAATAAAAGCTATTTCAATATGATTGCTGATGATGCAAAAATACAGAGGAGAATAACTAACACAGACACTTTTAAAGAGCTACAACTAACACAGACACTTTTAAAGAGCTACAAGAAGAATTAAATAAACTTCATGAATGGAGTAATACATGGCAAATGGAATTCAATGTGGACAAGTGTCATGTAATCAAGTTTGGTAAAAGTGGGAAAAGACCAGATTGGGATTATAAGTTACGAAGTAAAACCCTACACATATCAGAAAGAGAGAAGGACTTAGGTGTGATTATCAATAACAGACTATCTCCAGCTGACCACATAAGTGAGAAGGTACGGAACATGTATACACTGCTTCCAAATATGAGAATTGCATTCACATACATAAATGAAGACATGCTGAGAAAGATAATAACATCTTTCATCACACTAACCCTGGAGTATGCATCAGTAGTCTGGAATCCTCATCTCAAAAAACACAAAGAGAAGATTGAAAAAGGTCAAAGGGCCACTACCAGATGGGTACCAAGCTTAAGGGATCTAAGCTATGAAGAAAGACTAAAAAAACTGAATCTGCCAACACTACAGGAGAGAAGTAAAAGAGGAGACATGATTATGCTATATAATGCACATCAGGGAAGAAATAAACATAAATGAATATATAACCTATGGGGATGCATCAGCAAGAGGACACTGCAAAAAGTTGCGTAAAAAGAGAGGTGATAAAGACATAAGGAAATTTAGTTTCCCAAATAGGGCAACTGATCAGAATGCACTACTGAATGAAATAGTGTGTGCCAAAACAATTCATAAATTTAAGGAGATGTATGATGCAAATAGTGGTAGGTGGTGGTGACCATCATCCAGTCACTTGAAGTAGTGCTGCCTACTTCTTCCTTAGCTTTTATCATTTTTTTTTTTCTGTGCCTGCTCTCCTCTCTTCCTATTTCTCCCATCTTTCTTGTCACTTCTTATTGCTTTTCTTTCCTTTACAGGTGGTTTTACATTGAGTGACAAGGCAAATGGTTTCCTGTAAGCCATGAGACCATTTACAATGCTGGGTGATAACCATATAACCAAACCACATGCGCTCCCTACGTGTCAACAAGTGGGTTGGTGGAGGGTTAGTGCCCTTCTCCATAAAACAAATAACTCAAAGTCAATGGCCACCCCTTAAGGGATTATGGCATCTGGCAGAAGATAGATAGATAGATATGATGAAAATGGTTTATGACACGGGACAGTACGAGCTTGACTCATTCCTGTAAAGATACAATTAGGTAAGAACACACACACACAGACACACAGACACACACACACACACACACACACACACACACACACACACACACACACAAACACACTTGCACAAAGATCATTCAAAACTTTGGCCCTATACCAGAGGGATGAGTTTTACAAACTTTTTGCTGTGTAGGAATTTCACTTACAGAAGTTTCATTATTAATGAGCTGATAAATAACAGGTTTTCTTCACCTAAGGTTAGCTGTGATTTATTATAAAGTTTCTTTGAAGTCAGAAATTGCTATTATTATTACTTTTTTTACTTTCATTACCTCAGTCATGAACCAGATACAAATCACATAAAGCTGTTTCACTTAATGTAGAATTATGTGTGCATACATCCTAGACTTTTTACATGAAGATTGATTGCATGGACTACCCAATAACCTAGTGCTACATGCAAATATGACACATACAAAGCTAATTCAATAATATTTAGTAATAATTCTGAAGAGTGATACGGTAGACAAAGGCACATACAGTACAAACATATGCAGCCAAAGACTTACAGGACACAAGGTCGAAGCACTTGCGATCATCAGCTGCAGGTTTGACCTGACATGTGAGGAGGGGAACTGTGACAGGAATTTTGTTTTCATCAGAGTGGCGAATATATAGGACACTATCACGTACCTCACATCTTCTCTTCTGCCACACCTTACGCATCTTGCCTGGTGAATAATGGAAAAAAAAATCATCATCATCATTATCAAATCTTTACCACTTCATCAAAAATTGCCAGACACATCTTGTCTACTGTGAGGAAAAAATATGTTACAAGTCTATATAATGATTCACATTTTGTCTAGAAATCTTACCAAGGATAAGAAAATGGATATATAAATCAGTCCCGTACTAACCTTCTGATTTCTTATACAGATATCCTGTTTTTGTGGTACCATGGATTTTGTTGCCTTGTGCTGGATGTAGTTGGTATCCTGAAGGCCCACTTCCACTCTGTAATGAAGTAAGTATCAACCCCTTGCCGCTGGCAGATGATTATATCTGACGTGAAACTGGAGGGCGGAGGACACCAAGTGTCGGATATAACTGCAAGTGTTTTCGTACCACAGTTTGAAGTGGCTACCACTTGAACCAAAGAGTAGGGATAGACTCTCACCACCAGAGGTAAGCACACCTCAGTCATCTCTGTGATGCTGACAAGGTTCTCTTAAACCTCTTATCCAATTCTGCTCCCATCTCACACGGATTCCTTGCCTCATCCACCCCTGCTAAGCCTCTTTCCAAGGATACTAGGAAAGGGCTCAGTGATAGTGCCATAGGGTGTGCCTTGGATGCAACTGTGTCTAGTTTATCTAGTAATGGAGAAGTTATCACATTGAGGGCAAAGTGAAAGTCTGGGCCACGCGAATATGCACGAATACATCCTGCCTCACGTGTGAAAAATTATGTCTCTTCTTCTCGTCCTTACTCATCGATGTGACCACCTATATACCTGGGGATGCTTTTATTCACAAGAAAAAGAGTTGTTGAGTAATACAGTTCTTAATTTGTTTCCCTAACTGTTGTACTTTCTGAGATATAAATGTTTGAAAACAAGCAATTTTGGGAAAATTGGCTGTACTGAGAGGGCAACCATGTTTTCGTTTTTTTTTAAAGGCTCCAACATGCTTGCATGTGTCAGCCTTGGTCACCTAATGGCGGCTCTCCACGCTGCACGATCCATTGCAGCCTCCCTGTTCAGTCCCTTAACCCTAAGGTCACACTTAATGACCTCGTCCCATGTCTTTCTCGGTCTACCCCTCATAGCCCCACCCCCAATATTAACACTTCTCACCTTCCCCACCCAATTATCACCCCCCATCCTCTCCACATGTCCAAACCACCTCAATCTACCTCTCCTCATCACAACACCAATACACTCCAGTCCCATCCTACCTCTCAACTCTTCCATTGTAAACCCAGCCCCTCCAGGTACAGTATTAATAGCCCAGCATCTAGGGGTTAATGTCTGACAACTCTGGGTTTAATTACGTCAAATTATAGTCTTTAAATTTAAAATTTCTAAATGTTTACTGGAGGTTTCTTCACAAACTTAAGTGGCAACCTGGGTCAAGCAGAAAATGTGGTGGTTGAGTAATTGAAAGAATGGGTAGTGAACTGGGCGACTGCAACTTAAACATCAGCTGTAATTTGTCAATTTTAAGTTTATTAATATTCCACACAATCATTCAAAGGTGCTGAGAAGGAACCTACACACAGTGGTACTGTGTACCAAGGGTAGAGTGAAGGAGCTGTGGTATCCATCCAGGAGCCAAACCTCCTCATATTTCCCTGTAATTTGCCATGGCAAAGGACTCACTTCTGAACCTGGCAAAGCAGTGCTGTCTACCATAAATGGGTACTGAATCCCAACCTGGTGTACACAATGTACTGTACCTGTAGGATGGCCCTACAGAAGCAGCTGTTTACCTGTGGTCAATGGGTCAGCATTGCCAGACAGACTGGGGTTCAGCAACAACAATAACAACAACAATCCTTCAAAACTATAAATTCTGCATGCTACTGTTATTTCCTTCTTCCTCCAGAGATGCAGATTACAGAATTCCTCCACCTGTTCAATAAAAAAAGAACATGTATTCCATCTCTGGCAAGAAGGAGCTGGGCATATCTGGATAAGAAGGAAAAGAATGACCAATTGCTCACCCGAATGACATTACGTAAGCATAAAATTCCAATCACTTTGTGAATGTAAACCCCTGTGGACCTTATCTAGTTGAATCAGTGTCTTTAACCCACCAGAACACTAGGCATCCATTTGGTTTTATGGTTACTAATCAATGTAGTAAATGGTTTCTTGGTCTACAAAACCACCATTTGGCTTGTCACTAACTGCTGTGTCAACTGAAGGTAGAACCACATTAAGAGAACAGATGATGAGTATCTCCATCCATCATAACCAAGCTAATAATATACTTCATAGTTACTGTGAAATTTGGTGCTGTTGAGGTTTGCCTTCATGTGGTGGCACCAATATACCAATATAACTGAGTGGCTTCTTTGTCCAGTTAGCTTACACAAAAATCCTTCACCTCCCTCCCTGATCCAAAAAGGGGGATGGTGGACTGCCGGAGAAGGGCAGATTCAGCCTGCAGTCTACAAGGTTTACATTCCAGATGACCTATTACTGCTATTGCTGTTATTGTGAAACTTCTTTGTGCATTTGTAAACATAAAAAAAAACTGACTTGACTTTCAACTCTAGTACCACTGCCACTATTACATGGCAAGGCTATATGCCAGTCCAGAAGTAGTAAAGTCTAGGTAAAAATGAATCTGTCAAAGCATCTGAACAATTTTATTTTTTTTCATTCATGAAAGAGATTTAGAAACTAGTGAGCTGTTCAAAACCAGATGAAATTGTTTCTTTTTATTGTTACCTCTTGCAGAAAATCTTATAAAACATCAGTGTATTTATTGAGGATGAGGAAAAAAGACTATCACTTTCCTGAAGTGAAGCTTGGACCTTGTTGGAGGGACACAAATCAAGAGTGAGAGCAATGGAAATAAGTTGTCCGAAAGAAGCATGTGAAGTCACATGGAGAGACAGACTGACAAATGAGCAAGTGAAGGAGCATTGTGGTGTGGATGTGGATGTGACAGGAAGCATTAGGAGAAACACACTGAGGTGGTTAGGCCATGTGGAGAGGATGGAGAGCGAGAGACTGACAAGGAAATTGTATGTGAGTGAGGTGGAGGGGGGAAGAGGGAAGGGGAGGGCAAGGATGAGATGGAGGGATGGAGTGGAGAAGGTATGAGAGAGAAGGGGATGTGAGCTGGGAGCAGGGCAGCAACATGGCGGGGGACAGGGTGACATGGAGGCAATTTGCTTGTGGCCACCCCTTACAGGATTAAGGTGTCTGGCAATAGATAGATATTTGTAATCCCAGGCATTCTGACCTCTGGCTTAACCTCTGCCGACAGTGAATTGCTGATAATCTTGCGTGTAGCCAACAAGTGCCGGCGCTCCTCCTCCTGGCGGTGTCGAACATCTCGTAGCCGTTCACTCAGCTCACTTACATAAGTACCAAAGTGTGCCCATGTCTTCATGCCCTCTTCAAAGTACCTGACAACATACATCAGAGTTGTACATATAGGTGTAATGAATAGATGACTGAATTTAACCTTTTTAAAACTTTATACAGTGATTCCTTGTTTACCATGCATTTGTTTTTCACCATAATGTTGTTTATTAACAGAGGAACGCTCTTCACATAACACCACTGCTTACCGGGTATGATTAAATGGTTTAGAGTTGAAACAATTAATAATAGCATCCATCCATCCATCATCCAATCCTACATTGCCCCATGAGGAGCGTAGCAGCTCGGGGCTAGGCAGTTGGTCCTGACATTTAAGATGAGAATGATCAGCCTCACTCATCCCTCAGTGGCATTACGTGAGCAATGAACCCCAACCATCCCTTGGATATAAACCTTCACCGGCTGAATCTAACTGGAGCAAAATAATTACATACTAAACCACCAGGTGCCAAAATTTGGTTATATGGTTACCAACCAGTGTAGTAAATGGTTTCCTTGTGTACAGGAAACCATTTGGCTTGTCACTCAGCGTAGAGTCACTCACAGGCAGAAGGAAAAGGAAAGAATGAAGGAAAGAAAGACAGATAAGGGAGTGTAAAGTCATCCATAGGCAGAAGGATGAGGAAAGACTGAAGGAAAGAACGACAGAAGAGGATGGAAGGAAAGAAGGATGGAAGAGAGGAAAGGGCAGACAGCCGAGAGCAGAACTACATCAAGTGAGTGGATGGTGAGTGCATTTATCTCAAAATATCAGTAATTTCTTTGAAAATGTACAGCATATATTTTGCCAATAAGAAAAACTGTTGAAAAGAACTTTGAGAATGTAAGGTTTAATAAGCTATAAACTTAATGCAGAGATTAATAGATATCTACTGATACCCTGCACAAGATACAGGCAGTCCTTATTATAGGTCATGGACGTGTTTCAAAGTATCATACTTGTCCCACAATACTAGTACTGTACAATAAACAGAAGGACTCTGGCATACAAGCTTTATAGGGAGGACTGGAACAGTAATAGAAAAAAAATTCTGTAAATTATTTTCAATCTGACAACAAAAAAGAATGATAAAAGCAATATATAACAAGGACTTAACTGTATCTGAATGTTCAAGCAACAAACATGTTCTCACTTACTTGCAGTATGCATGGTAGTACTCCACCAGCTTTTGTAAGAATTCTACGCCCTTTTTGGTTTTTATTTCATTAACTTTTATTAGGTACTGTAAAAAAAAAAAGAAAGAAAGAAATAAAAGATGTTTCATGGTCTTATGCACAGCTTTGTGACAATACAATTTATAAATACATATGAGTATTTAGTAAGTCCTGAAGCTAACGATCAATATGGATGGAGTATATAGACAGCATGATTCAAATTCAAAACAGTGTATTCCTCTAGTTGTCTTACATCACACATCTGAAGCTGAAAATTCTTCCGTTCTCTACTCATTTCCTCGGCTACTTCTGCAGCGTCTACCTCTATTTTGAAGAAGCCAGCTTCTTTGGCCTGAAATACAAAAGAGGCAAAATTGTATTTGAACGGTTAACCAAATATGTCTTTTAAACAATGCAAGCTTCCTCTCAAAAAGTGTTAAGCATTACTGCAATGAATAAGAAAGTGGTAAAAACCAGTTTTACAAATAAATCTGGACCACAGCCTTTTCGTGCGCATTAACATTATGTCGACATTACAGATACCACTGACCATGCTAACATGTGTAGGTCTTATCACCCAATGGACCCTCTCCGAGCATTGCAATCTTGAGTCACTTCCCTGCTCAATTCCTACCCTGTGGTCTCCATGTAGTGCCTTAATCTATACATTCTCATCTGCCTATGGATACTCTTCCTATCACATTCATACTTGTGACCCTCCTGAACTATTACGAAGATTTTAGTGCCTGGAATATATGCCTCCACCTTTTTGGCTTCCTTCACTCTTTTTGCATCTCAGTAGCAACTCAGATGCAGTATTAAGTAATGGTAACAGCATGCAGGTACACTGCATATCAGCATATCTTACAGTCTGATGATGCAATAAATGAGATGAGAGGGAGTGCCCAGGCAATGCTGAATGCTATGTCAAAGTTCTTGAACTTCAATGAAATCTTTATAGGTTTCAAGGTGATTAGGTTAAGGGGTGCCTCATATACTGTAGGTTCTAGTACTACACTTAACCAAAAAGGCACTAAACTCCTCAAGTCTGCAAATGAGGTTTTTACTCTTGATATCTTATCAATAGCATTGGCATTTATGAAGGCTTAAATTCAGGAGCACTAACTTTTGGAAATAAGTCAGAAACACCATAAAGATGCTACACTCTTATAAAAAAAAAAAAAAGTCTGGTTCACAGATCTTTTTAAGATAACCCAAATTCTATAACCCAGCATTAAAATGCATTGCACACTTATGGTGATGGCAAATATAAATTACTAGGACACAAACCCATTTCTGGCAATGCTCCTAAGGGGTAGTCTCCCCATCTACTTGTTTTTCCCCATGGACCCATTTCCGCCCCACAAACTCATTTTCCTCCATGAACAATTTCCCCTCCCTTTTCACCAATTTCTCCCCATGCAGCTATTTTCCCCTTGGACCTATTTCCCCCTTAGACTTTCAGTATTTTCTCCCATGGACCTATTTTTCTCCTATGGACCTATTATTTTATATTTATGAATACATTTTTGAACTATGACCTATTTTTCCACTTTGGATCAGTTTTTCCACCTTGGACCTAATGTCCCCCTTGGAACTACAGTATTACCCTCCTTGGGCCTATTTCCCCCATGGGTCTATCCTCCCTTTATGGATTTTCCTTCTATGATCTATTTGCCTCATGGACCTATTATTCTCCAAGGACCTACTGGTATATTCTCCATGGGGACACACTGAAACTCCACATGAACCTATATCTCCCATGGATCTTTTTTTTTTTTTACCCACTGTACCCATGTTTCCATCGCACCACCCCTGAACATCCACACTGTGCATTGTGCAATTTCCACGCTGTATCTACAGATGCCCTGTTAACTCACCGTACCTTTACATAATGTCGTACCTTAGTTATTTATCATTTGATTATTCATTTTACTCTACTACTTTCTCTTTCAGGTTATTCAAACCTGAATGTAACTTTTCCTTTTCAGTCTTTCAAATAAAATTTCCATGCTGCATTATGGTTTTCTCACTTTTTCCTGCCAGTTTTAACTGGAGGGTTTCGAGGTGGGGGAAGCCTTCCTGCTTTACTATCCTTATCCTTCAGCATGTAGAATTAGATCTCATAGTCACAGTCTAACATGTAACAAACAGCCTCAAAAGGACCATAAGGTCTGTTGCTGTTTGCTTTCCTTTGTATTTCCTTTGTACTGGGACCCATACCCCTAAGAACATATCCCCTGTGGACCTATTTTCCAATGCAGACCAATTCCAGCCATGGATTTATTTGTCCCAAGGACCAAATCCCTAATGGTCCTATTTTTTCCATCCACTCACCTATCCACCCACTAACTCACCAACCGTTATACCTATTCACTCACCAGTGTAGTAAGCCAGTCTCCTGCTTGTCCTCCGAGACGCCACCCACCCATACACACAGTTCACTCACCAACCAACCCCACACAACCCTCCATGCCTGCTCACCCCACCCCATCCTACCCACCCATTCACTCACCCCACCAACCCCAGCCTATCTGCCCTCCATTCATCCCCTCTGCTCACCCACTCCAACCAGTGTGTGCACCCTACCTGCACCATCCCACCCCACCCATTCTACCCTCCCTGCCCATCTACCCCACACAACCATCCACCTCACTCATCTCACCACCCCATCCCACTAACTCAACCCACCTCAATGTTCCACCTACCCATTCACCCACCAACCCACCCTACCCATCCACTTACCAACCTACCCATATGACCAAGCATGGGCCACCAGCAGGACGGCTTGCAAATTTACACACACACACACACACACACACACACACACACACACACACACACACACATACACAGAGCTGCATTTATAAATTAGATTCAGTTATGAATGAACAAATGGTTACAAATCCTCCCTATTAATCTTTCATAAGTAACTGACACCATTAAAGACCACTTCCTCAGTTCGCAGCCTGCCAGGCCACAAATTTAATACCTACTGTACTATTTATCAGAATGGCACATAAAAGTATTCCCTATCATGCTATTATCAAATTATACAAGGCAATACTACTGTACTGTACAAGAAAATGACATTCAACACTAGAATGAGTTACAGATAAAAAATATATGGGAAGAAAGATAATTGTTGAAAACATTTTCATACTCACTTGCTGTTTCATTTCTTTTTCTATTTTTGAGAATTTTGCATCATAAACTTTAAAGGCTTTTTCAAAAGGCTGTTTGAGGTCTCCTTTTGTTCCCTTGAGGTCACCCTTGAGCACACTGTCCAGTGGATGAAGCAGGTTGTTCCGCTGGTTTGTAATCTGAAAAAGAACAATACAGTATAGAAGAATACTATTTTAAAGAGAACATTTCCACTTGTTTAAGAAGGGACAAGGATTCAGACAAGATGAAAGACACTTTTAACTGCTGCACCCCCCACACCTATATCCGCCATCCCAATACACTTGATTTTTTTTTTTAATGTGTGTGACTCTGGGCAAAGGCTTCAGGGCCTATCCTAAGGCCCAGTAGTCCTCCTACACATCTTCACGTCATCACTTCGGTGCTAACACCCACCATCCATACTGAATACAGGCTAAGGTTGTCTCATGCACGATTGTGCTTTGGATATGACTCTCCACCATATCCCAGGCACACCCTAGATTCACATCACACACATCTCAGACACATCCCAGACATGCCCCTGTGGGGCACGTCAGAAATTGATGAAAAGTGCCACACTCACAAAACTCTATGGTTGTAACTTGCCAGGTTTCATCAACCAAGACAGGAGAGTAACTCAGTGAGTGAAGGAATGCTAGTCAGGGATACACACTGGTTTTATACACCCGTGGTTGTGGCAAAAATTATGCAAATCTATTATATCGGTACCAGCCAATCCCACTTTGCCATGTTCAAGATGTATGGGCCTGAGGCTGGGTCAGATAACTCAGTTCATTTACAGGTAGATGACCAGCCTAGTTCCCCTGGTGGCACTACAAGATCGAAAAATCTCCAGTTGCCTCTTCATGACTTAACCCATGGATGGATAGCTGTTACTTCGACTGGGACATTCTAATCACCAAACCACCTGGTGCCTAATAAAACTTCAACAAAAATGCACAACACAGGTCATACCAACTGCTGCAGGAGCTGTGAGTGTTCGCGTATGACGACTGCAAATTTGTGGAAAGCCTCACTGAGCGCCTTGTCTTCTGGCCGACCACCAGTGTCACCCAGCTTCCTCAAGGCATCGCTCATGTCCACTTCTGACCTCACGTACTCTGTCAAGGAGAATATTGCATTAGATTTGTCTGTCTGTATATTAATGGTGTACTATAACTGAGTGTGCGAAGGTGTATGCAGGCCCCTAATAAATGTGTCCTTTAAGGGCTGGGGATGGCAATAATTGTTAGATGCAATTATCCTGTATTCCACATTACAGGGTGTTGTCAGCAACAGCAGAGAAAGATCAGACATGTTCTGTGATCACCGCATACTCCAGAAATTATTGCAAAAAAAATGGGGCCATGTGCACACCTTTCCAATCTCAGTCTTAATATGAGTCCTTAAAAACTAGTGAAACATTTGATAATATACCTCTAATCTCAAGTATTCTCTAAGCAAGGAAATGCGACATCGTACTGAAGTGGTTAAAAAAAGGATAAACTAAGAGAGAAGTACCGTAAATCATAAAGTAGGCGCTTGAGCAGAGGGGGAAAAATATGCACGAAAGAATGGTGCCTGAGAAAAATAGCACAGATTATAAGTGCATTAGAATTGTGCGTGGAAAAAAAAAAAAACAGTGCGGAACATGAATAAAGGAAACATTAAAAAGAAAAAGAAAAAAAAAGGCAGCAACTGAATAACAGAAACATTAAAAAGGAGAGCAGAGTGAAGGACATGAATAAAAGAAAAGATGATGGCGTGAGTCAACCTTGTCCCCTGGAATTTTGGAAAGGAAAATAAAATATAAATGTATCGGAAAAAAAAAAAAAGCGCGCGCGCACGCACGCACGGGCACACGGGCGGGCACACACACACACACACACACACACACACACACACACACACACACACAAAGGAGCACAGCTTTTCTTTGCGAGACTAAGGAGACACACACACACACACACACACACACACACACACACACACACACACACACACACACACACACACACACATGAAGCACAGCATTTCTTTGCGAGATTAAGGACACACACACACACACACACACACACACACACACACACACACACACACACACACACACACACACACACACACAATAGACAGACTAACTTCAGCTGACCACATTAGTGAGAAGGTACGTAACATGTATACATTGCCTGCTAATATGAGAATAGCATTCACATACATAAATGAAGTCATGCTGAGTAAGATAATAACATTATTCATCAGACCAACCATGGAGTATGCATCAGTAGTTTGGAATCCTCATCCCAAAAAACACACAGATAAGACTGAAAAAGTACAAGGGGCAACTACAAGATGGGTACCAAGCCTAAGGGATCTAAGTTACGAAGAAAGGCTAGAAAAATTTGAATCTACCAACACTACACGACAGAAGGAAAAGAGGTGACATGATTATGCTATATAAATGCATCTCAGGGAAAGAGAAAATAGAAATAAATGAATATATAACCAATGGGGAAACATCAGCATGAGGACGCTTCAAAAAACTACATAAAAAGAGGCGATAAAGACGTAAGGAAATACAGTTTCCGAGATAGGACAACTGATTAGTGGAATGCACTTCCGAATGAAATATGTGTGCCAAAACTATTCACAAATTCAAGGACATGTATGATAAAAATGGTTTAATGCATGGGACAGTACGAGCTTGACTAATTCCTGTAAAGATACAATTAGGTAAGAACACACACACACACACACACACACACACACACACACACACACACACACACGAATCACATATTGTCTAAGAAACACACACACACACACACACACACACACACACACACACACACACACACACACACACACACACGAAGCACATCTTGTCTACGAAACACACACACGAAGCACATCTTGTCTACGAAACACACACACACACACACACACACACACACACACACACACACACACACACACACACACACACGAAGCACATCTTGTCTACGAAACACACACACACACACACACACACACACACACACACACACACACGAAGCACATCTTGTCTACGAAACACACACACACACACACACACACACACACACACACGAAGCACATCTTGTCTACGAAACACACACACACACACACACACACACACACACACACACACACACACACGAAGCACATCTTGTCTACGAAACACACACACACACACACACACACACACACACACACACACACACACACACACACACACAGTAATGAAGGTATTAACAGCGTGGGATTTGAACCTGCATTAAGGGGATTACCAACTCAGTATTACGAGCACTAAGCCACACCTCTCATCTTATCTTCCGTTAATACTATGGGATCTGAACCTGTGTTATAAGGATTTAGCGACTCGACATTCTAATCCAGAATTTATATCACCCCTATCAGTAATCTTTATTTTTTCACTACAATGATTTTTCAAAGTTTAATGCTATCACCAAACACTAAACGAGGCATGAGAAGGTGAATGGGGTAGGACAGTCATTAAACGTTAAAAAAAAAAAGGTAAAAAGTGGAAAAAGATGACACAAAAACAAATGGGTATAAAGAATCAGTAAAAAACGAAAAAAAGAGGGAACCTTTAAGTAAAAGGAAAGATCCATTTAAAAAAAAAAAGAACAAAAACATATTATAAGCCAGCAACAGAATAAAATGTAATAGCTAAAAAAAAAAAAAAAAAGACAAGAGATCCATAAAAACAAACGAAAACCTATGATGATAAAAAAGGGGAAAAAAAAAAAACAGTACGAGAAACCTATACAAATTAGTCTATAATAAAAAAGAATATTGAGTAAATGAGATATTCGTAAAAGACAAACGTGTGAAAGCCTATGACACAAAAAATATTGGAAAAAACTAAGTAAACGAAGATACCTATGAAAGCAAATTAGAGCCTATACTAAAAAAGAAAATCGAGTCTGAGTGACCAGTAAAAATAAAAAAAAGTGACTATAATGGATGTGATTTACCTTGTCCCGTGGAATGCATCACCTTCACGACTTTCTTCATCTTCGCCAGCCCCTCTCGGTCTCGATCCAGGCCCTGCAGTGAAAAAGAGAACCATTAATGTCGGGGATGTGGAAGGGAAGAGAGGTATGTTTTATTTACTGCTGAATGTGGGGTTGAGACTTCAGGATATTTCTCTCTCTCTCTCTCTCTCTCTCTCTCTCTCTCTCTCTCTCTCTCATACACACACACATTCACGGGGAGACACCTAGGGCCTGTTTAACTCCAGTAACACGTTCTGATATATATATATATATATATATATATATATATATATATATATATATATATATATATATATATATATATATATATATATATATATATATATATATATATATATATATATATATATATATATATATATATATATATATATATATATATATATATATATATATATATATATATGTGTGTGTGTGTGTGTGTGTGTGTGTGTGTGTGTGTGTGTGTGTGTGTGTGAGGTGTAGTGTAATAAAACCCCAGACAGCAACAAGAACAATAACCATCATTAACATTGAACAATATCATCATCACTATCAACATCATCACAACATCAATCCACCAACCCATCCGTCCATATTCCTTTTCTATAAACGGAACAACATCATAAAAACAACAAGAAAAACAACATCCACCACCCACACAGTGTCATTCATAATCCAGTCACGAACATCTTACTCACCAACATCCTCATCCACCACCCACATGACAATATTCATTCCACCCACACCTACATTCACAAGGATACACTTATTCATTCCACCCTTATACGCATCTACCACCCACAAGGCTATACTTCCTCCCACCCACACGTACCACCCACATGCCTACACCTATTTCATTCCACCTTCACTCTCTCTACCATCCACAAGGCTATTCATTCCATTCTCACCTTCACCCACACCTACACCCCTTACCCATAAGGTTATACTTATTCCATCCTCACTCACACCACCTGCACCTTCACCCACACCCACACCCTCATCCCCACACACACCTACCCCCATTACTCACAAGGTTATACTTATTCATTCCATCCTCACTCACACCACCACACCCTCACCCATACCCACACCCACGCCCACATCCTCATCCCCACCTCCACCCTTACCCACATCCACACCCGCACCCACACCCACACTCACTGTCCTCCTCATTTCCATCCTCACCTACACTCATACACCCACACCCACTATCCTTACTCTTTCCATAAACACCAATAATATCAAGATCAACAACACCAGGACTCCACCACCCAACTAATTACGGGACGGCAGGTTTTCAAAAGACTTCACACGTATCTTATCTCCCGCCATAAGGATGAATAGCAAGACCTGCCTAATCAACGAGGTAGATTCAGTAAACAAACATGCGATCACCGCCGTGTAGAACCGGACTTCGCTTAATGCCGGAAGGACAGGGGACGGACAGTATAGAATGCCATCACGTTTCTTAGTCTTCCGGGGGGAGGGGGAAATCGCACTAATGAGGCAAAGACTATACCGTATGCTGTTTTGTAAATTTCCGTCTTGCTTCAATGTCATGTTTCTCACCGTACAGTAGATTCGTTAACTCTGTAATACGGTTGTTATTTTTTGTACCTCATTCTCGCTACTTCTGTATGATTCAACTTCTGGCCACACCTCTTGTAGTGAAAGGATTAATGAAGGCTATATCGAACATCTTTCCGTTTGAAAAACTTGCAGCTGAATAAAATCGTCTGGGGATAGCAAGAATAAAGGAGAAAATACTCCGAACCAATACCCTGTCGAGGCTAATATTCGCTGAGTACAGAAATATCCCATGTCTACTTTTCTTCCTTCAAAACAATCTCTGAGTTACGAAAGAAAAATTGTCACAATTGGAAATTTCAGTGCTGCCTTATCTCTTACTAAGTCTCTGATAAGAAACCCCCTTGGACACTCCTCTTATCCTGAGCATGTGGAGGGACGGTCGTGCCTTTAGTGACGTTGCCTGGCCCTTACACAAAATTAATTTTTCTTGACTATTAACTTTTGGCTCTTTTACGAGGCAAGTTAAGCGAAGCTGCTTGTACTTAAACTCTTACATATAACTATTTAGCACGTTTATAAAACTTCAGTCCAACTGCATTAGCTACTTATAATATTCAGAATGAATTTTATTTTGACATTACTTTTACGTCGACAAATAAGAAGTTGAAATTCAAATAAGCAAACCTACTGAAACACCTAATTCGACCTTAGCTGAAAAGTATGAAATCTGAATTCGGTGCCAGTCATGAAATACTGAAATCCGTAAACGTCATTTATCATCAGAACTCCACTTTCAAAAGCCCGCGTTCCTGCCGAGTTGGTAAAGAGCCGATATTTGTGTATTGTCGAAATCTCCAGGCCGATGTTTATTACCCGCGTTCGGTCGGTCAAACATGGCGCAGGGTTGGGCTTCCCACAATCCCCTAAACCACAAATAATCCCCATCGCACACATGTTCCCACCGGATTACAAGAAGAGTTATGGTGGCAGCTGTTTATATACCGGTGTTTGTATCTTGCTCTGCCGATCATATGCTCAGTTTTCCCTCTTCCAGTAAGATTAAAAAATTCTGCGTTTTCCTTGACCAAAGAGATATAAAAATGCTGAGTTAAATCCCTCTTCCAACGAGACCAAAACACTGCGTTATGTTCATCTTCTAATGAGACCAAAATATTGCGTAAGTCCTCTTCCAGTGAGACCAGTTGCGTTAATTTCCTCTTCCAGTGAGACCATATTAATGCGCAAAATAAATCGATGTACTAGAAATCTGATTTTTTCTTTGAGGTTGTTAAACATTATTACACCGGCAACCTAAAATTCTGATGGACTTCCGTTGATTAATGGTTACTGTTACCAGGGAGGGGGGAGGGGGAGGGGGAGGGGAAAGGGGGAGGGGGAGGGGGAGGGGGAGGGGTAGGAGAAAGGGGGAGAGGGAGGGGGAGGGGTAGGAGAAAGGGGGAGAGGGAGGGGGAGGGGAAAGGGGGAGAGGGAGGGGGAGGGGGAGGGGAAAGGGGGAGAGGGAGGGGAAGGGGTAGGGGGTACTATAGAGGCGAAGAATAATGAAGGGTTGAGAAGCGGGACTGGCTGAGGTGTAAGGAATCTAAACCACTTCCGTTAACACCTTTACCATCCCCCCCCCTCTCTC
>NC_137044.1:10497676-10507676 GCF_032717465.1 Coenobita brevimanus
TATGGGAGGGGGAGAGAAGGAGAGGGGTGGGAAGGGATGCGAGATATTAAAGGAAAGGTTAGGATGGTGAGGGGTGGGGAGGGAAGAAAGATACGGAACTGGGGGGAGGGTTGGGATAGGGATGAGAAGGAAAGGAAGGAATGGGAGGAAAAGGGAAGGAAGGGGGAAAGAGAAAGGAAGGGAAGGGGAATAGAGATGATAAAAGGGGGTGAGGCTGAGGAAGAAATAAAAAAAAAACGGAGAAGAGAGTTGGGAAGGAAAGAAAGAAAACAAGATAAATGCGGTAGAATGGGAATGAAAGGTAAAGAAAGGCAGTAAGAGAGAAAGAGAAACAGGAATGTGTTCTCTCTCTCTCTCTCTCTCTCTCTCTCACACACACACACACACACACACACACACACACACACACACACACACACACACACACACACACACATGTACAGGCAGAGCAGAGGCAGCGGTACATACCCTTTAATGTACACACGTTAGTAAGTACACACATAAGTGCGTACCAGCATCCCCCAGGCTTATACATACACTATTAACATTACTACTTACTTGCACTTACGCTGCCATGACTACTTACACTGCTACTATTACCACTATTATCGCTACCACAACTCCTACCACGTTACCACCACCGCCGTTACTACTACTACTACTACTACTACTACTACCATCATCATCTCCACTACTACTACTGCGGTACTACTGCTACGACTACTACAACTACTACCGCCACTACTACTACTACAACCACCGACATAGCCTCTTGCACAACCACAACTACCAATACCCATCACTTCAACAACCAAAGTATTGAAGATATTAACAAAGAGTTGCTACCTACTATACGATCATTCTCCTCAATTTATATTCTCTCTCCTAAGCAGAACACACTGTAACTTATTAGCACAGTAAAAATAAGCCAGGAACGTCGTCAGCGTTGAAAATAATACAAAATAACATTCTTAATTTCATACTGACCAACTTTCAGACTCCTCTCTCTCTCTCTCTCTCTCTCTCTCTCTCTCTCTCTCTCTCTCTCTCCAATACTTAGACCATTTAATTTAGCTTGGGAAAGACCTGTGATAGTAAAGCAGTTTGATGGCAACAGTCACCTATACTCATTTTCCTCTGACTTGGGCTAAAACAGGCGTCTCTCCATCTTTAAAACTGGAGTGTAACAATAGATCAACCCTAGAATACGATGTTAGTCCCGAAGAAGTGCTATGGAAAGGATGAAGAGCCGTAGTATTGCCTATTCCAGTCACTGAGCTACGTGAAATAAGCCAGCAAAAGAACGAACATTTAGGCCAGGTTGAGATAACAGTAGTAAATGTTGCAATGCTTCAGAGCAAGTTGTTTATTCCTTGCAATCCCTTCAGGCATGATAATTTAGTCTTTGCAATGCCGTCATGATGCAACTGTTGCTTAGATGAAGATAAATGAAAACTGGCGTAAATTATCACCGCCACTGGAGTAATTTCACCTCCACTTTGTCTAGATTTTTAGACTTTTGCAGCTACCCGATTTGCAAAACATGTAATCACGTTATGGTTTACACAGCTGGAAGATAAGAGGCTGTTACACTACTAGAAGATGAGCGGTCTTTACTTAACTTAGAAATACTCTATACTTCTTCAAACACCCGAGTAACGTGGTGAAGGATTTTGTGTGTGTGTGTGTGTGTGTGTGTGTGTGTGTGTGTGTGTGTGTGTGTGTGTGTGTGTGTGTGTGTGTGTGTGTGTGTGTGTGTGTGTGTGTGTGTGTGTGTGTGTGTGTGTGTGTGTGTGTGTAGATACAGATACAGCTGACAGAGACAAAGAGATGAATAGATAAACACATACAGACAGAAAAGATAAACACATGTAGACAGACAGACAGATATTGATAGTGTAAACAGATATACTGATAAGGGAAAAATATAAACTTCACTCAAAGCTTTACAACTAAGACATTATTCAAGACAGGCATCACATCATTACACGAGAGGCTAAAATACTTCAACAGTTGCTGCGGGAAAAGTGACTACCCCGACCACATCCAATAATATTCTCTCTCTCTCTCTCTCTCTCTCTCTCTCTCTAAGGACCTACGCTTCATCTGCAGTTTTGATTTACTTGTTTATAGGGATCTGTGTTTCCTCTGCAGTTTAAATTTCGCGGTGTTTGGGGAATTTGAGCGCCGTCTAGTTTCATGGGCTAGGTTTATTGGCAATTTACATTCATAAGTTTGCTGTGTGTGTGTGTGTGTGTGTGTGTGTGTGTGTGTGTGTGTGTGTGTGTGTGTGTGTGTGTGTGTGTGTGTGTGTGTGTGAACTTTATTACATATATTACAATTTCTTTTTTCTGTTTCATTTCAAATCGACCCCTCCCGGCCAAATCACACCTCCCCTTCACACATACTCTCCTCCAACTTCATCTCTCCACCTCGTCCTCAGCCTCCCTCTCTTCTCCCACCTCTGTCTCTCACCTTACCTCCGCCTCTTCCTCGGTCTCCCTCTTTTCCTACCCACCCCACTCTCGCCAGCCATCGCTTCGTTTTCTATCAACTCTTTATGGGGGACTAAAGTTAATGGCCCGTAATAACTTAAACCATTATCGAAATTAGTTGCGTAAGATGTCACCTCTAAAACTTTCACAACTATGGCGAGATTGCTTTTGTGTTTTTGATGTCTTTTGGAGATTTTATTCAGCTCAGGCTATAATAAACTAGGTTGTATTTCATTGGGTTAAATTCTGTAAAAATCAGTATGGTAGCCAGCCTGTCCCAGATTAACAACGGCTAGTTCTTAAAAGTTCCGATTTAAATATTTCCTAAAACTATCTTCTCGGTTATGTGATTGCAGTGGTGGAGGAATTTGAAGATCACACACACACACACACACACACACACACACACACACACACACACACACACACACACACACCAAAACTCTTATGCCCGTCAGAAATACTCTGTAGTAAAAAGCGCAGCAACGAAAAAACTTAGGATACATTTACGCAAAAATCTTTACTCCATTGTGGGTAGCCATTTTGCGTCGTAAAAAATAATGAGAGGGAGAAAAAGAGGGGAGGTGAAAAGTGGGGAACAAATGGGGAGGGGATGATGAGAGAGGATGCAGAGGGGGGGGGGGAATGGGGAGAAACGAGAGGAGGGGGAAGAGAGAGAAGAGGAGAAAAGAGAAAGGAGGAAGAAAGGGAAAAGGAATGGAGGAAAGGAAATGGGGAAAGGGAAAAGAAAAGAGGGAAAAGAGAAAGAGGGGAAAACGGTACAAAGGATAGTGGTAAGAGTGGATGGAAGCGGAAAAGAAAAGGAGAGGAATAAAGAGGATATGGAGGAAGAGAAACGAGGGTAGAAGGGAAAAGAGGAAAATAGAGGATGGGAGAGGAGGGGATGAAAGACGAAGGTGAGAAGGAGGGGATGAAAGAAGAGGCTCAGAAGAAGACGATGAGGGAAGACGATGAGAGAAGGGGGTTGAGAGGGAGGAGAGGAATAGAGAAAAGGGTGACAGGGAGGACAGGAATAGAGAAGAGCGTGAGAGGGAGGAGGGGAAGATAAGATGTGGGGGGAGGGCGAGGAAGGACCCTCATAGAAAGCAGAGGAGCCTCGGGACGTGAGGTATTGTGAGGAAGCTGCTGGACATCGATTGTTTCCCCTGTGTGTGTGTGTGTGTGTGTGTGTGTGTGTGTGTGTGTGTGTGTGTGTGTGTGTGTGTGTGTGTGTGTGTAACAACATTCTCACCCCAACACCAAAAGTTTTTCAATAATGTACTCTCCTCCTACGTGACCACCATCAACCACACTTACACCATCTACTTAACCCTCCCCCCTACTTGCACCCACACTCCCCCACTCCACGTAACTGTTAAGGGGAGGGTTAGATGGCTATTGTAAGGGGGGGTGAGGCTACTATGGCGGGGGTGTAGGGGGGGGGCTAGGGCTACTGGCTACGTGCGGATGGGGGGCATGTAGATAATAAGCAGAACCACTACATAATTTACTCTGATTATAACGGGAGAACTAACACGCTACTGGACAGGTGGTGTGGTGGGGGATGGTGGTAGTGGTTGTGGTGTGGTGGCAGTTAGTGGTAGTGGTTGTGGTGTGATGTGGTAGTGGTAATTGTGGTAGCTGTGGTGGTAGTTTAGAAGACTATTATGGATGGTTATGGTAGCGAAGATTAAGGAGGTTACGGTACTTGCTATATTAAATGTCACATATTATATTCCCTCACACACACACACACACACACACACACACACACACACACACACACACACACACAGAGAGAACACAGAACCCCAGTCCTATCTATCTACTTGAAACTGGATACTCAGCATATGAGAAACACAACCAGCTCTCTCTCTCTCTCTCTCTCTCTCTCTCTTATTTACTTTTTTTTTTTTTTACTGATTTTGTCCATTCACTAATAAATCCAATTTCTTTCACCCTACCTTAACCTCAAATTTTCTTTTATTAACCATTCAACTTTCTTCGATTATTCATTCATCCATCCAAATACTGATTCAGCTATTCATTATTTATTTTATCCAGACACAAATCTGTCCTTCCACCAACAAATCCATCTACTAATCCATCCATCCATCCATCAGTCCATCCTTTTATCAACTAATTCACGTATCTATCGGTCCATTCACTGATTTTTTTTTCTTTAGTGTTCCATTCATGTTATCTTTCTTCGCGTCTTCTCTCTTCAAACATTCATTCATCTTTACCCTTAGCCATTCATCCAGTCATTCACCCTCCCTCATCCATCCATCCAACCATCCATCCACCCATAGTTCCCTTTTCCTCGTCCATCCACCTATCTACTGTATATTTTCTTCCTTCACTATTTTCCTTTTTTTTTTTGTCTTCCCTATATTTTCTTCCTTGCTCTCATTCATTCTCTGTCTCTTTTCCTCTCTTCATTTTTCTACTCACCCTCATCCATGTTAATTCAGTCCCCCATATCCATTCATCCAGTTCCTGTCTCCATCCATCCATCCAGCCAGCCATCTTCTATCCACCATCCAGTCACACTCTTTGTCTTCTTCCTTTATCCTTCATCCACCCATCACCACATCCATCCATCCATCCATTCATCCATCAATTCATACTGCTTTCTTTCAAGCAATGTTACTTTTCTCCCCTCCTCATTTTTCTTCTATCCCTTCCCCTTTCCTCCTCTCATTCTTTTCCACACTTTCTTTTCCTCTCTCTCCTTTCCTCCCATCCTTCCCAGCACACACAGGTAAGTTCATTCATACCTAAGGTGGTGTAGTGTAGGAGGAGGGGAGAGGGGAGAAGAGGATGCTGCGGGAGAGGGGTGGGGGGAGGGTAAGAGGAAGATGGGGAGGTGTAGCAATGTGGGTTGGGGTGATGGAGGGGGAGGGTGTGAGAGTGGGAGGGCAAGAGGGAGGGAGAGGGAATGGCGGTACGAGAGGATGGGAAGGGATAGAAGGGTAGCTGGGGGTGATGGAAGGGGGAGGGAGGTGAAAGGAGGGTGGGAGGATGGGGATGGTAGTGCACTGCAAGGCAAACCAGCATAAGACAAGGATGGGAAACAAAAACGGGGTAGGTTGCTGAGAGGCGGGACAGGGCACGGCACGGCAGGGCGAGACAACGCAAGGCTGGGTTATTAAGGGCAGGGTAGAGGAGAGGAGAGCAGGGCAGGGCAGGGCAGGGCAGGGCAGGGCAGGACAAGGCAAGGCTGGGCTATTTAGGGCAGGGCAGGGCAGGACAAGGCTGGGTAGGTAAAGGATACAGTACAGGAGAGATCACAGTACAACAGGCCAGCGCAGGACAGGCCAAGGATCTACAGGCGGGGAATTGGTGGGGGAGGGGGGCAAAGGAGAAGGTAGGTCATAACACCAAGGCAGGCAGGTACACAGTAGGGCATGATCAAATACACAAGGAAGGGCAAAGTAGAGCAAGGTACAACGTATTTCCTGGATTATAAGGTTGAGGAAGTTAGGGTAGATTAGGGTAATGCAAGGCAGGGAATGACAGGATAGGGTAAGAAACATACACGGCTGTGCTGGACAGGGCTGAGTTGGAAGGGTAGGGCAGGGCCAGGCTGGACAGGATAGGGTTGGGTAGGGCAGGGCAGAGAGTGGAATGGAGGGTAGGGTAGGGCAGAGGTGGGTAGGGCAGGGCAGGGTAGCGGAACTAATGCCCCAGGCTGGCCAGGTTATAGTACAGTATTACCAGCTTAGCGGATCCTACCCACTCCCTCACTCTCATGCTCCCTCCCTACCTCCTTCCCCCCTCCTCTCTCTCTCTTTTTCTCTCTCTCTCTCTCTCTCCTGACTAGTTCCATATCAACACTTTTCTCTCTCCTCTCCCCTTCCCTCCCCCTCCCTTCACTCCCACCTCCTCCCCTCCCCTCCCCCACCCCTCTAAGGTCAGTGTAGAGACATGTGACTGATGATTTCGCTCCAGGTGAGGAAGTGGGAGGCAGGAGGGAGGGAGGGAGGGAGGGAGGGAGGGGGAGGGGGATGGGGAGAGGGAGGGGGAGGTAGAAGATACGGCAAGGACAGGGACAGGAAGGGAAAAAGATAATGACAGGTAGAGGCAGGCTGAGGAGGAGTAAGCTAGAAAGGAGATGGAGAGGACAGATGAGGAAGAAGAGGGTGAGGTAAGGAGGCAGAAGATGAGGCAGAGGGAGCCATGATAAGGAGGGGGAAGGTGAGGTTGAGGAAGTGTGAGGGAGGAAGAGGGCGGAGTTCCATTGTCAAACACAGAACACAGATAGCTATTGCGATTCTTATCAGGCAGTTCGATCTTAATACTAACAGAAGAGCCATTTATTGTTTAATTTCCTAAGCTTTAGAGCTGGATAGCACTGAAGAGGCAGAAAGGGCAGAGGGAAGGAAGGAAGGAAGGAAGGAAGGGTAACGAAACAGTGCACAAAGCGAACAAAAGAGGAGGAAGATACTGTTTACGAGAAAGAGAACATGCATATGCCACCAGTGCTCTCTCTCTCTCTCTCTCTCTCTTCCTTCCCTCCCCTCCCCTCTCCTCCTCATCCTTCTCATCTCCTTCCTTCCCTTCATATCGCATCTCGCTCCAAGTCTTCCACCCTTTCTCATCTTTCACACCTTCCCTCATCTCCTCCTCCCTTCCCACCTCCCCTCTCCTCTCCTCTCCTCCCCTCCCCTCCCCTCCCCTCCTGACCCAGAGAGGGGCCGGTCTAAGCCAAGTGGAGCAGGTTATATATGGAAGTTATTGTGGAGGGGAGGGGGGGAGGAGAAGGGAGAGAGGGAGAGGGGAGGGGTGTTGTGTGCGAAAATAGATGGGGAAGGGAGAGAGGGAGGGAGGGAGGTGTATGTAGAAAGATGAAAGAGGGGAGGGGAGGGGAGAGGGGAGGGAAGGAAGGTGCAGGGAAGGTGATAATATGAAAAGGGAATGAGAGAGAGAGAGAGAGAGAGAGAGAGAGAGAGAGAGAGAGAGAGAATGGAGGGGGGGAACAGGAGGAGAGTAGTAATAGAACAGGAGGGAGAGAGGCTGTTGCATAAATAAAGAGAGGGAGGGAGGGAGGGGAAGAGAGAAAGGGGGAAGTAGTGAGTAAGGAGAGGGAGAGAGGGAGAAGAGTGAAAGGGGCAGGGAGAGTGTGTGTACAAACAGAAAGGGAGGTTAAGAAGAGGGCGAGAGGGAGGAAGGGTGAGAGAGGGAAAATGACGAAGAAAGAGAAGGGGAGGAAGGGAGACGGGAGAAAGAAGAGGGGAGAGAGGAGAAGGAGAAGGTAGGATGGAAAGTGGGAGAAAGAGAAAGGGAGGGAGAGAGAGAGGGGGGGGGAAGAATGAGGGATAGGAGAAGAAAGGGTGATAATACATGAGGGAGTGAGTTAGTAGAGGTGTGTGAAGGAATGCAAAGAAAGAGTGAGAAAGGAGGCAAGGGAGAGAAAGGGCGTGTGTTGAAACAAGGTGGGAAGGGGGGAGGAAGAGGAGGGAAAACGTGGGAAAAGAGAGGGAGGGAAGGTGAGAGGGGAGGAGAGGGAGTGAGAAGGGAAAGTGAAAAGAGAGGGAGGGAGAAAGTACTGCAGTGATAAATAATGGTGAAAAGGGAGAGATGAGAGGGAAAGAGGGAAAGAAAGTGTGAAAATAAGGGGGAAGGGCGAGAGGGAGGGAGGGAGGGAGGGAGGGAGGAAGGGAAAGAAACTGTAGAAGCCGGGACGCAGGGAGGGAAGGAAGGAAGGAAGGAAGGAAATACTGTAGTGTGAAAAGAAGGAAGGAAAGAGAGAGGGAAAACAAGTATGAAAAGAGGGAAGGAGGGAAAACAGATATATGTAAATGGTATGTTAGGGAAAGACCCAAAAGGAGGAGAGGGATAGGAACTTACACTGAGAGGGAGATTGTGGAGGGGGAGGAGGAGGAGGAGAGGGGGGGACGACATGTGCGTTGAAAGAAGGAAAGGAATAGGGAGACAGCAGGAAAGAGGAGGGGGAAGGAGAGAAACTGTATTGAGTGAGGAGAGGGGAGAGGGAATGAAGGATGGTGGTGGAGAGCGATGGAGGGAAGATGCGTTGAGAGGGAGGGGAAGAGTGAGGGAAGGAGGGAACGGGTGCTGAGAGGGGAGGGATTATGTGCTGAGAGGGCGGGTGGAGGAATCTGTGTTAAGAGGATGGGAAGAAAGGAAGGAGGGAAGAGGTAAGAATGGGGCAGAAGGGGAGAAAGGAGGGAATGCGCGTTGGGAGGGAAGGAAAGACAGACTGAAAAGAAAGGATAATATGAGTACAGAAAAGGAGGAAGGAAGGAGAGAGAGAGAGAAGAAAAAAACAAAACTACAGGCATAAAGTAAGTACGGTAGGTAAGTAGGTAGGTTTGCAGGTAGGTAGGCAGGTAGGTAGGTAGGTTGACAGGAGGGTAGGTAAGCAGGGCCAGGTGGGTAAATAAACTTAAGCAGGTAGGCTGGCAGGTAGGTTGGTAGGTACGACGCGAATGTAACAGAAAAAAAAAGAATGCAGAAAATAATGTAATATCAACTACGAACAAGGACAACAAATAAAACACATGAGAAAATGAACAAAAAAAAAAAAAAAAAAAGAGTAATATACAAGTTGACACAGACAAAAAAAAAAACTAACCATGAAGGAAACACAAAAATGAAAAATAACACACACACACACACACACACACACACACACACACACACACACACACACACACACACACACAAAGGTAAGAAAACATAAGAATATACAGAATGAACTAAGAAAAACACAAACACCAAAACAAGCAAGACAGGAAAAAACAAGTAAGTAGGTTGCAAGATAGAAAGCTGATTGCGAGTGTAACTAGTCAAGCCCCTGAGGTGAAGATTCAAACAGGTATTACAACTACCACCACTACCACACCCACCTACCACAATCGCTATCCATCACCACCACCACTACTACTACTACTACTACACCCACCACCACCAATAACACTGCTACCACCACCAGTAGTACTAATATTACCACCACCACCACCACCACTACTATCACCATAACCACTACGAACACCACCACCACCACTAACCCTTCAACCCGCTGACGCAATTCCTAGGTACCTGACGACTTTATTCAACTTACGGGAGAGGTCATACAGTGAAACCAGACACCACAATCACAATCTGCCCACTACCGCACTCACTACTATTACTACTACTACTACTACTACTACTACTACTACATACCACCACCACCAGTACTACCACCAAGGCACTACACCCACTATCACCAATACTACAACGTCCACAATCACCCACTACCCAATCATTACCCTTTTACATTCACCGCAATCACCACAAAGAACATCAATCTAACCACACTGTTCAGATTACCACGGTCGCCACAATGATCGCTTTTACAACGATCAATTTATCATCACAATCACTACTAACATCATAGCTATCACTCTTATTATTATTATCACCACAATCAGGAGCATCGCAGCCAACAAACTCTCTCTCTGTCTCTCTCTCTCTGTCTGTCTGTCTGTCTGTCTGTC
>NC_137044.1:10512676-10542676 GCF_032717465.1 Coenobita brevimanus
CCATAGCCCATACATCCGCGTCCATAGTAACACGTAACAAAACAGTATTATACGGTTCTGAAAAAAGTGGGAAAGAAAACCGGAAGCTTGAAAAAAAAAAAACGAGAAAAATAAAAGACGTCAAAGAATGAAAGGTGTCAGACATGAAGTGAGAATGACATGTGTAAAAATGAAGTGAGGGAAGTGACAGGTGAAGAAAAAATGAGACAGAAATGAGAAGGTGGAAGACAGGGAAGGATTCAGCCTTGGGAAACAGTGGGGGGGGGGTTCATTCTGTGTGTGTGTGTGTGTGTGTGTGTGTGTGTGTGTGTGTGTGTGTGTGTGTGTGTGTGTGTGTGTGTGTGTGTGTGTGTTTCTCTCTCGAACAAAATATTACACACTTAGGTCCGCGTTCTCGGTGGTTAAGGAAGCTCCCTAACACCTCTTCCTTAGTGATTTATTTTTGGATATGGCTGGTTAATATAGTTTTGTACGATATTTATGAAGTGTGAGGCGATACTGGAATGATTTAGGTATCGCAGAAGAGGATGGTAAGGTGTAATAATCAAAATAAATCACTAAGGAAGAGGTGTTTGGGTGTCTTCTTAACCGACAGGAATACGGCTCTCAGGCTCTTATGATTCACTCTCAGCTGAATAAAATCGTCTGAAGTTTGCTTGAATTGAATACTTAAAGCGTTTCGACCATTTAAAAATATAGTAAATCATAAAATACCAGTACTTTATATAACACTGATTAATAATGTAACCTGACGCAAATCTTCAACATTCAGAGTCACACAAGAAGGAGATGGTGTGGATTCATTACTTTTTCATTCCAGTACGTTGGGGGGGAGGGCAGCGTAATGGCAGGGGAAGGGAGACATGAACGCGATTTGTTTGTGGCCCTCGCCCCTTATGGGATTAAGGCGTCCGACTACAGATAGATAGACAGATAGACAGAACACTTACTACGGGTTCTGTGTTTGACCTGAAGTAGCAAACATTGAGAAGTTGATTTTTCTTTAACAATACATAAATAAATAAATAAAGACATAAATAGCTAAATAAATAAAGGATGGAGGACTGGTGGAATGAGAAAGAAGGTTAGGACTCTGAACCCTCCCTCTAGACCCATATTTACAAATCTTCTTGAGGTAAACTTGTGTATAAGATTGTTTATAAATTTGTCTCCACTTATAAATCTACCATACACTTCACAACCAAACTGGAGTGAATAATAAAGTGAAAAATGCGAAAAACAATACCATTTCTGATAATACTAAAATGCAGGGGAGACAATAGTTCATCGTCAGTAAGAGTAAAGGTCATTGGTAAAGACGGTACTTGAATCCTTCACTGTGAGAAATGAGAAAACAAGAGCGCGGTGTGGGAATAGGTCAGGTGAGAGGAGGCGTGTGAGAAGCAGATGCAGGGGTGAGGGAGGTGAGGGAAGTGAGGTGCCGGGTGTGGGAAGTGAGGTGCGGGGAAAAGTGAGGGAGGTGAGGCGTGGGGTGTGTGGGAAGTGAGGGAGGTGAGTTGAGGGTTTGGAAGGCAGAGTAAAAGGTGAGGTAAGGTGAAGAGAGGGTGTGTGGGAAGTGAGGGAGGTGAGATGTGAGTTGCGGGAAGGGAAGGGCATGGGTGTGGGAGATGACAAAGGTGTAGTGAGGGATGTGGGATGTGAGGGAGATGAGAAGAGGGGTGTGGAAGTGAGGCAAGTGAAGTGAGGTGAGCGTGTGGGAAGAGAAGGAAATGGAGGCGGAAAGGGACAGATAGGGAGGAAGGTGAAGGATGTGGGAAGTGAGAGGGTGTAAAGTTAAGGGTGTGGGAAGTGAGGGAAATGAGGTGAGTGTAGGAAGCAGGATGAAAGATGAAGTGGAGTGGGGTGTGTAGAAGGATTAGAGAGCCTGAAATGGCGAGGTGTGAGTGGGGTGGGAGAGCTGACAGGTTAAGCAAAGTCAGAGGTGAAATGAGGGGGCTGAGAGGTGAAATGTAATGGATAAGGTAGCCAAATGATTCGGAGAGGTGATAGGGGTGAGAGGACAGAGGGGAGAGAAGAGAGGTGGGAGAGGAGACAGTTGCGGGAAGAGGTCAGAGGAGAAAGGTAAGAGAGGTGTAAGGTGAGAGAGGGGAGACGAGAGACGAGAGGTGAGAAGAGAGTGAGGAGAGAAGAAAGAAAAGTGAAAGGGGTGAGAGGTGAAAAGGGTGAGAGGTAAGGCTTGAGAGTGAGACGGGAGGGGAGGTGATGTGGTATGAAGTGAAATGAAGTGTAGGAGTTGAGGTAAGGTGTGTGGTGGCCAGGTAAGCGGATAGCCTACCTGAGGACAGACAGACAGGTAGGACAGGTTAATGAGAGAGAGAGAGAGAGAGAGAGAGAGAGAGAGAGAGAGAGAGAGAGAGAGAGAGAGAGCAAAACAAAACAAAACACAAGCGGGTTCAGGGGTGTTGACGTCATAACCAAAACAAAAGATCACATAAGCTAGCAGAAGGAGGAAGGGGAAGGGGAGGGGGAGAAGGAAAAGGGGGGGGTGAGGAAGAGGGATAGGGAGGGGCAAGGAGAGGGGAAGGTAGAGAGCGGGGAAGGGGGGAGGATGAACAGAGAGAAAAGAAGACAGAACTGGATCAAAGGCGGAGAGAAAGGGAAGGGGGATGGGGAGGAATAAGAGGTGAGGGAGAGGGGAAAGAGGGAGAGGGAGAGGGGAAAGAGAGAAATAGAGGGGAGAGGAATAGATACGAGGAAGGGGGAAAGGGGGGGGGAAGGATCAGATACATGGAAAGGGAATATGGCAAGACATGGAGGAAAAGAAGAATGTACTAAGAGGAGAGAAGGGAGGGGAAGGGGGAGGAGACGGCACGAAACGAGGAAAGGGAGGGGAAGGGGGAGGAGACGCCAAGAAAGGGAGGAAGCTGATAATGAACTGAGAGGGTTAATGGAAAGGATCTGTTGGGGAATAAAATGGAATGGAAGGGTAGGAAAAATAAAAGGGCAGGGGAAGAGAGAGGGAAGAGATAGCAAGGGAAGATATGGGGAACGGGAAAGGGAGAGAAGGGGAGGGAAGAAAAGGAAAGAGAAGGAGAGGAAATGGGAAGGGGGGAGGGAAGAGATAGGAATAGAAAGGATGGGAAGGGAGGAAAAAAAGAAATGGAAACGAGAAGGAAGGGGAGGAAAGAGAAGGGAAAAAGAAGCATGGAAGGAATGACGAAAAGGGAGGAAGGGAAGGGAGTACAGAAAACATAAGAGGATAACTGCAGTAGGCGGGGTGGTTCACGCTATGCAGGGAGAGAAAAAAAAAGTGGGGGGAGAGAAGAGGGAAATGACACACACACACACACACACACACACACACACACGAATGAGAGAGAGAGAGAGAGAGAGAGAGAGAGAGAGAGAGAGAGAGAGAGAGAGAGAGAGAGAGAGAGAGAGAGAGAGAGAGAGAGAGAGAGAGAGAGAGAGAATTAACGGGAAAAAATAATTCAATGGAGGAAGGAAAAGGCTTAAATTTCTGCATATCGACCGTAGTTTTTTTTTTTTTTTTTTTTCCTAATATTCAGGTCCCCAATTGTACTCATGGGTGAACAAGGACAAGGGAGGAAAACAAACTGAATCCGCCAGTCTGACCGGCCTCAGAATCGATGTGAGGTACCGTATTTCCAGTTGCGAGATGATGGGAGGATAAGAAGGGAATGGGCGGGGGAGATGAAAGGCAAGGGGGTGGTGGTGGAAAGGGACAGACAGAGACGAAGGCGAGGGGGAGATGAAAGACAAGGAGGGGGTGAAAGGGGATAGATACCGAGGAGGGGGAAGAAAGGAAAACAGAGGGCAATTGACAGAGAAAGAGGATGATAAGGAAAGCAGGGAAGTAGAAGATGAAGAAGGACGAAGGGAAGAAAGAAGGGTATGTGGGACGAGAAGAGAAAGAAGAAAATAGGAGGAGAGGGGAGATAACTTGGAGGAAACGGACGGTGAGAAGAGTGAGACGAAAAAGAAATGAGGACGAGTTGAAGAAAGAAATGAGGGATGAAGACGGAGAAGGATGAAGCGAGGAAGGGAGAAGAGTATGAGGGACGAGGAAAGGGAGAGATGAAAAGAGGAAGAAAGACAACGGGAAAAAGGATGGTGAGAAGAATGAGACACGAAGAAGAAAAGAGAACGTGTTGAAGAAAGACGGGAGGGAGGAAGGTTGGTGGGGGTGTAGGGAGTGGAGAAGAATATGATGGAAGACGAGGCGTATAAAAAGAAGGGAGGAGACAAAGACATTACTGGACCACATAATGAACACTCACAGGAAGAGGAAATGCAAAAATGATTCATGGGGTTTTTCGTCTTTTGTTTCAGAATTCTTTATACCAGCTGCCTATGTATATGAGAATTTATCTATTGCTCCAAGTGCTCTGTATAGGGCCGGCGGTATAGTGGAGTTATGCTGGTGGTATCAATTTAGAACTGAGAGGGGTAATATGTCCATTAAAAAGAGAAATTAAGTAGATTTGGTTACATTTGGCTAGCATAGATTAGGTTTCGTAAAGGAAGATTCAGATTAATTTCGTTTAATGGCTGGTTAAAAAAAAGGCCCCCAAAAGTTGCGGCACTTGTCAGGTTTTTGAGACAATTAAACTGCATTATTAGTGGTTCATAAGTTGTATTTCACATAAATACATACGGATGCCTTACAAACGCAAATTTACACACACACACACACACACACACACACACACACACACAATCAGCGATCCCACATAACTCCCCCGCTACCCCGTCCCTAATTGACACATCTACCCCGACTAAACATACAACCTCGAAATAATCAATAGAGCCGTCCCTGTTTGCAATCCTTTGTATTTATTTGTAGTCACCCATAAGAGTTCTCCTATCGGTACGATTAAACTGCAACTACTTCACACTTGGGGTTTTCCTCCCTAACACATCACATCAAGGAAAATCATCAATGGACTGAGGAACATACCAAACCTCTCTCAGCTTAAGAATATTAGCCAACTGAGGAAAGTGAAAAACAGAAGAGAAATATCAGGGAAGCTTTTGTCACCAACTGTACACTTCCACTACGTCCACCTCCTAAACCCCTCCACATCCCCGCTTACCCCTCCGTACCCCCACTCCCACCTCCCCTTCTCCCTCACTCGTGCTGGACGGCTGATCATACGGGAGTGATAATTAGGGGGAACATCTGTTGCCATTACCCTGCTACTCCCGCCCCCACTCCCACAACCACTATCATTCCATTCCTTCCCCTCCCAGCCCTTTCCCCTGAAGTCCCAACTCGCCTCTCCTTCAACCTTCGTTCTCCTTCTCCCCTTCATCATCTCCATCTCACTCCCACTCCTTTCTTCCTCCCCTACTTCCCCTCACCATCCAACCCTTCCCCTTAATCTCCACTCCCCTCTCCACCCACCTCCTCCTCCTGCTCTCCAAACCATGTCTCGTATAAATTCAGCTCCGAATCCCTATGAAGCTCCGAGCTCTTACGGTGATTCGAACCAATACGAATTTCTGAATCGGTAATGACGCTTCAAACCTGTGTGAATTCAGCTCTAAACCCGCATCATGTTTCGGACATTTACGAGCTCAGCTTTGGACCTGTATGATGCTCCGAATCCGTACAACACGTATGATGCACTGAACCCATGGAAACTTTACGACATTCCGGACACATATGAACTTCACAGCATATAACAGCTCTGAACCCGTATGAAGTTCTCAAATCACGAAGTTCGGAACCTGCACGACGTCCTAAACCTATTTAAATCTCCGAATCCCTGTGACTTCAGCTTCAAGTCTGTACCAATTTTACTTGAAGCCCGTATGAATTGAAAACGGCAAGGGAACTGAGCTTCAAAACCCGTGTAATTTCAGCCTCAAACCCTTATGAATTCAGCTCCAATGTCCACACGATACTCCGGACTCACATGAAGCTAGGGAAGAGTGAAATATTTCTAATTCACCAGGCGATCCGGATTCGGGCTGCTTGAGATTCGAACCCCCGCATCCGATTACTCAATGACTGGGATCCGGAAATCACTACCTGACTGCCAAAACGTGACTTCAATTACTAGTCCATCTGTAATGCTACTTGATGGTCCCCCCCCCCTCTCTCTCTCTCTCTTTCTCTCTTTCCAAAGCGGGGCAGAGTTGCATATAGCGAATGTATTTCCATCCTACCAAAAAAAAAAAAAAAAAGGATGAAAGAAAAAAAAAGGAAGGGATTAAGAGGAGTGAGAGCGAAAAGAGGAGAATGGGAAGAGGCGGGAGGAGGGCAGAGAAGAGGTGAGGGGAAAAAGGAAAAAGGGACGGGGAGGGGGAGAAGACATGGGAAAGGGGACAGGAATGCAGAGTCAGATATTGATAGATAGATAGATAGACAGACAGATAGATAGACCGACAGACAGACAGATAGATAGACAGACTGACATACAGACAGATACCGGTATAAAGTTACGGGCAGATACGGAACTAAATAGGTAGACTGGTGGAAACACAGACAGGCAGACAGGTCCCGGTACGGATACAGACAGTAGATTCATACAAATATATACCATAGTTAGGTTCCACACTGAAAAAAAATCGGTGAATGAACAGAGAAGCTAAAGATTCAACGACACAGGGAGATAGACGTAGGGTACACATACACACACACACACACACACACACACACACACACACACACACACACACACACACACAGGACAAGAAAACCCCGTACTAAAAATAATAAAGTCACATCTCACACGGGTCGTTTATTTGCAGTTTTATTTCTTTTTAACCAGCGTCATCCAATTATTTTCAGCTTAGTAAAGACTTATAGTTCATCCGTTTTAACAAGGAGGAGGCTTTCGACCTTTTGCAGCGTATTTCTCGTAGCTCAATGACTGAAAAAGGCAATACTACGGCCTTATATCCTGTCTATAGCCCTTCTTCGTGACTACCACCATGTTCTAGAGCTACCATACTGTTTCAGCTAAGTACTCAAGATGGAGAGATGGAAATTACACGCCCAAATAAAGTGAAAAAAGGATATTAGTAGGGGGCTTGAGGAAGGCTGTATCTCACGCCCGCAAATTTAATGAGTCTGCCTTAAATATGTAAAATCTTCTGAAGGAAGCAATAACAGGTGCAAACGTGTAACCATACTGAAGGGGATAACTGTCTAGTCCATGCGTACAAGGGAAGGTGGTTAACAACACACACACACACACACACACACACACACACACACACACACACACACACACACACACACACACACACACACACACACACACATTCCTCTCTCAACCGCGTGACAATCAGGTGTACGACCACTGACGCAAAAAGAGACCCTCATCCTCTCTCTCTCTCTCTCTCTCTCTCTCTCTCTCTCTCTCTCTCTCTCTCATACGAATATAATTTAATGTCTATACTGTACTGCCATACTGTACATCGCACCCATTTCATTTGTTACTGTTCATCTCTCTCTCTCTCTCTTTCTCTCTCTCTCTCTCTCTCTCTCTCTCTCTCTCTCCCCATTGACGCAAGCCGTGACGCAAGTGGGAGGGAGCAAGGGAGGCGTTACTTCTTGTTGCAATTGCAGGGTGGGTGACCAGAAAGAGAGAGAGAGAGAGAGAGAGAGAGAGAGAGAGAGAGAATGTATGTACACTGGAGTGTATGTAAATTTTACTTACACATCCACTCAATCCAAATACAAAAAATGATCCACAATTCATGAAAGTATAAAACAAGCTTAGCACAGCAGGTCTCTCTCTCTCTCTCTCTCTCTCTCTCTCTCTTACAATCAGGTTTTCTAACATTACCAATCACATTAATAACATTCTCTCTCTCTCTCTCTCTCTCTCTCTCTCTCTCTCTCTCTCTCTCTATATATATATATATATATATATATATATATATATCACATTCACGTTCTCTAGCATTACCAATCACAGCAATAACATATTCTCTCTCTCTCTCTCTCTCTCTCTCTCTCTCACATTCACGTTCTCTAGCATTACCAATCACAGCAATAACATATTCTCTCTCTCTCTCTCTCTCTCTCTCTCTCTCTCTCTCACCACCCTCCAGACCCTCCGGCAAAGCGCTGTACAGGAAGACAGTGGGAAATAGCACCTTGCGAGACTGGGACCGCCTGAGGGAAACTTTATAGGAAGGGATGAAAGTAGTGCTATGAATGAAAGTTTCTGTGATGCAATGTAGACCCCTTTTGGACGAGGATGCATTTTTTTATGTTTTATTTTAGGCACATTTATACGATTTTATTTAAGTCAGTGGTTGTTATATCTCGGCTTACTATTTCAATGAGCCTAACTATGCTAAATATAACAGTCTGGAGAGTGCATTAGTAAACCAAAGATTATGTCATCGTAGGGAAAGGCCTAATAAACGTTCACGCAATCACTGTCTTTTATTCTTGCTACCGATGGACGGCTTTATTCAGTTTCGATAAGATATCTTTGGGGAGTGTGTGGAACCTTCCCTTAAATGGACTTTTTTTTTTAAATTTATTTCTGGAAACCATAAGAAGATATTATTTACTATAGGAGCAGCCGGACACTAATACGTTCACTTCGACTAAGCATTTTTTTTTTTTAATTCTTACTCCCACGGAACAGTTTTCGACAACTCAGACTGGAACCTGTAATGAAGGCGGTAAAGAATATTCTCCATTAAATTATCTGCAACAGTTCTAATGATTCTGACGTAAAAAACCTGATAACTTATATATGTGACTCAATTTGAACTCTTTCGTCAGCTATTCAATTATTCGATGGTAAATTATGATCTCCATGAAGCTGCACAGAATAAACAGTAACATCAGCTTTTACACAGCTTTTCATCTCTTAAACCGAGTATGAAAGTGTCTGATACAAAACATCTACAGGGCTATATTTTAAGTGGCACAGACGGTTCGCAACACACTTTTCTCAGCAACTTATTATACATACTACATCTTTATATTCTCTTTTATGTTAGTTATATATTCCTTGTATCGATACAGGAAGCAACTAGAGTGGTTCCTTGGCTATAAATATATACATACAGGTGTTCTAATACCTCTTCAGGTGTGGAGATTATTACTTTAAATCCACCTAACTCACCTGATGTACTTTTTATCTTGTTTATACCCTCAGACGATTTTCCTGAGCTTATCGGGGGGAGGGGGTGTTTCAGGGTAAAGGGGTTAGATACAGCTTTCATTAACCCCTCCAGCACACGATTTTTTTCCTATATAAAATCGTCTGGAGGTAACTTTAAAATCTGATACAAGGGCTGAAGGGAAATTATAGGCAAAAACATTCCATAACCTTGTCTTGCAATGTGGTAATGATTTTTCTTTTAATTTACTGAGTTTTGAGAGAGAGAGAGAGAGAGAGAGAGAGAGAGAGAGAGAGAGAGAGAGAGAGACTGTGAGTGAGGGATGGGTGGGAATGAGAGCATGAGGCGGCAATACGGGAATGCAGCTCAGGATTGTGTTACATCCTTCGCAACACACACAAGCACATACGAGTACATGAGCACTCACAAGCACACGCAAGCACATATCCATGTATACACACACGCACGCACCCATACATACTGGGCCGCACACATAAGCACGCACATGCACGCACGTCCCTATACATACACGGGCGCACACACAAGCACGCACATGCACACACACACACACACACACACACACACACACACACACACACACACACACACACACACACACACACACACACCTAAATAAAAAAGTGAATAACAGTGCAGGACGAGGAGGAGGAGGAAGAGGACTGGAAGGGGTAAAGGGAAAGGGGGGGGGGAGAGGGGCAGTAGTGAGTTGCAGAAAGCGGGAGGGGAGGGGAGGGAAAGAAAGAAAAGGGGAGAGAATGATGGGAAGAGAAAGACAAGAGTAAGGCGGGAGAGGGAGAGAAAGAAAAAGGTCGGGGAAAGAAAAAGAAGATGAGTCAGGCAGAAAAAAAAAAAAAATCCCCTGTGACTACCCTTTTAAAAATGAATGGTTGTGGTGGCTGAGGGTGAGGGAGGAGAGAGGACAAGAGGGATGAGGGAGAGGGAAAGAGAAGGGGAGAGGAAAGAAGAGGACAGATGAGAGGAGAGGAGAGAGAAGGCTGGACGCGAGGGGAATGAAAAGCGGGAGGGGTGTACAGTAGAGAAGAGGAGAGGAGAAGAAAGGAAAAAGTTGGAGAGTAGATGGGAGATGTGGGAAGAAAGAGAAGACGAGCTGAGAGAAGCATGGAGAGGACAGGAAGGCGGGAGGATAAAGAGGAAAGAAGACGAGCGGAGAAGAGTGAGGAGAGCCAAGGAGAGGAGGGGAAACCAGGGGGGGCGAAGGAGAAGCAAAGGAAGGGCGAAGGAAATAGGAGGGGATGAGTCACGGGGGGGGGTTGAGGAGGGGGGGGAATTACCTAACAAAGGCTGGAAATGAGATTGCAAAGATAATAAGAAATCCATTACTTCTGGCATGCCATATGATGCAACAACACACAGGAAATTAACACTCATAATACTAATCCATTCAATACCTTGCCCTAGTTTTTGCTTCTGTCCATTCAAGTAATATTATTATTATTATTACCATTATTATTATTACTGGATGATGGATGGATGGATGGATGGATCATTACTATTATTATTATTACTATTATTATTATTATTATTACTACTACTACTATTATAATTATTATTATTATTATTATTATTATTATTACTGCTATATCTAAACAACTATCATATAAGGATTTTGAGAGACTGTTCAAACTGGAGATGTTATATATGGCTTTCACTTAGTTGTCGTATGCTAAATATCAACGGAAGCCTCTCCTCCTCCTCCTCCTCATCATCATCATCATCATCATCATCATCGTCGTCGTCGTCATCGTCGTCAGTATGATCAAGAAATCTTACTTATAAAATCGTCTGGAGTTGGCACGACTTAAATATAAATAGCGTCCTTGTAGTGCACACGGTGTGTGTGTGTGTGTGTGTGTGTGTGTGTGTGTGTGTGTGTGTGTGTGTGTGTGTGTGTGTGTGTGTGTGTGTGTGTGTGTTTACAGATAGTCCTCACACCTGTGCGATAAACCCTAACGCTGCTGCAAACTTAACCCTTTCACCACGATGACGCATTTTTTCAACCTCCCTCCAGACGATTTTATTCAGCTAAGGAAAAATCCTCTTCAGAGCAAATGAATTAGCTTCTTATAGCCCCATACGTTTTTCTTTTTCTTCCTTTTTTTTTTTAATCAGGTTATATATGTTTGTGGTCCACTGAGTTCATCATTTCAGATGGACGTGGAGCAGCAAAAAAAAAACTTCCACTACTACTACTACTCCTACTGCTACTACTACTACTACTACTCCTACTGCTACTACTACTACTACTCCTACTGCTACTACTACTACTGCTACTACTACTACTACTACTACTACTACTGCTACTACTACTACCACCACCGGACTCATAAAACTCTTAAGCGGAATGAAATGGAATGAAGGAAACAAGAACTAAAATTCAGACGTAATATGCCAACTAAATCGCTAAGGAAGAGGTGTTACGAAGCCTCTTATGCCACTCAAAATACAGGCCATGATGTGTTGTGTGTGTGTGTGTGTGTGTGTGTGTGTGTGTGTGTGTGTGTGTGTGTGTGTGTGTGTGCAGTACATATTTCAGATCGAACTAATGTGTGGGAAAGGCTATCCACCCAAAGCATTGTTAGGGAGTGTGGGTGTGGTAAGTGGGTGTGTGGCAGGTGTGGGTGTGGGAGACGGGGTGTGGGTGTCGGAGGTGGGGTGTAAATGTGTCTGTGTATGCGGGAAGGTGCCAACACACATAAAGCGGGGGTGATGTGTGTGTGTGTGTGTGTGTGTGTGTGTGTGTGTGTGTGTGTGTGTGTGTGTGTGTGTGTGTGTGTGTGTGTGTGTGTGTGTTAACCAGTACCTGCTTGTCTGTGTGATCTATATATCTTTACAGGTGGCGGTTTCTCTCTCTCTCTCTCTCTCTCTCTCTCTCTCTTTCACCATTTCTCCTTTTTCCTCCCTCTCCGCCGTCTCCATTTCGTTTTTTTTTTTTTTTTTATTATCACGGGCTCAGTAGGAAAAGCCTCCCTTCCCTTCCCCTCCCCCTTCCACCTCCTCCCTCCACCCAATCTATAGATATCCACATGACCAGAAAAAGTCCACTTTCTGAATACACCTCCACTACCCGATTGATGTGGAAAGGAAGGGGAGGGGGAGGGAGAGAGGCAGAGAGAGGGAAGAGGGAGGGAGGGAGCAAGGGAAAGGAGAGCGAAAGGAATGGAGGGAAGGTCAGGGGAGGACGAGAGAAATTGGGGAAGAAAGGTGTAGAGGAAAGGGAGAAAGAAGTGGAACTGGGTCGAGATACGAAGGGCAAGGGAGAGGCAGGGAAGGGAAGCGCAAATTGCAACTGTAATTATCAATCTATATGAATTCCACTGCAAGTCCAAACCTCATCCTCGAAGGGAGAGTGGAACCCAGAATTTACCTCTCTCCATGTTGGCGAGGTACGAATAGGGAAGGGGTGTCTTCAGAGAGAATAATGCATGTGAAAGCAGAACTGTTGGAATAGCTATGGTTGTGTCTGATTGTATGTCATTGGTAGTGGGGGGAGGGAAATGAATGGGGGAGGGGAGGGGAGGGGAGGGGAGGGGAGGGGAGGGGAGGGAGGAGAAAAGGGATGTGGGGAAGGGAATGGTGAGGTGGAAGGGGGATGGGGAGGAGAGGGAGAAATTGAGTAAAAGAGAGGAAGGTGGAGGGAAGGAGGGAAACTGAGTAGGGAAAGGGGAAGGGAAAGGGGGTGGGGGTAAGAGTGGGGGTCATTCAACACCAATCCGCTAGGGGTCAACCTGCACAATGCCACCTTCAGCTTTGCAACGACGCTCAACTGATCACAAGGTCGTTAACCCTCTCAGGACGATGACGCCTTTTTTTTTATTCAACCCCTTCAGTACGAGGCGTCCATCCACAGCTGAATCAAATCGTCCTGTGGTTGCTAGAAAATGGAAACAGGAGTGGAGGGGTTGATGGAGATTGTGTCAAGGCGCTGCAGGTCTGGAGGGTCTGTGTGAATATAAAATTGTCTTGGTCTCGCCATGCACGTAAAGGAATCTCTCTCTCTCTCTCTCTCTCTCTCACACACACACACACACACACACACACACACACACACACACACACACACACACTTAGGAGTAATTGTGCTGATTTGGTGATGAGGCTCTGACAATGGGGTCGAGGTAGTGATTCCACCCTTCACTCCCTGTCTTCCTCCACTCTCTCCACTTCTTCCTCCGCCCTCTCCACTACTCCCTCCACTCTTTCCACTTCTCCCTCCACTCTCTCCATTTCTCCCTCCACTCTCTCCATTTCTCCCTCCACTCTCTCATTTCTCCACAGTTCCCATTCTTCTTCCACTTTCTCCATTACTTCCTACTGAGTTCTCATAATCAATCCACCTCTTTTCATCCTGCAACGTTTTTTTTCTTTTTCCACTTTTCTTCTTCCCCCTCTCCCTCTTTCTTCATCTACCCTTTTATTCCACCCATCCTCAACTCCCTAAATTTTCCTCACCACCATCCACCAATATTTCATCCTTCCTTCTCCATCTCTCATTCTTCCTCCTGCTCCTCTTTTCTTCCTTCCTTCCTTTCAACACTTCCTCCTTCACTGCTTCACTCTCTCTCCTATTCTTCCTTCCTTCCATGCTTCACTTTCCACTCCCTCATTCGTTCTCCTCTTCTATCCTTCCTTCCACCCTTCATTCTCCACTCCCTCATTCTTTCTCCTTGTCTTCATCATCTCATTCTTTCCTCATTTCTTCACTCCACCATCTACAATATTCCCTTCATTCTTCTTCATGCCATCATTCTTTCTCCACTCTGTCTTCCTTCCTTCATTTTTCCTCTTTTTCTCCTCTATTCTTCCCCCGTTCTCTCATTTCTTCTCCATTACCTCCACTTTTCCTTTCCCTACTCCTCCTCCATTCCCTCTAGAGTCTTTTTTCCCCTCCAGTCTTCCTCCATTCTCTCCACTATCTTTTCTCCTCCATTTTCTCCATCATCTCTCTTTTCTCCTCCATTCTCTCCACTATCTCTCTCTTCTCCTCCATTCTCTCCACTATCTCTCTTTTCTCCTCCATTCTCTCCACTATCTCTCTTTTCTCCTCCATTCTCTCCACTATCTCTCTTTTCTCCTCCATTCTCTCCACTATCTCTCTTTTCTCCTCCATTCTCTCACTCCTCCTCCAGTCCCTTCACTATCATCCTTTTTTTGTCTCTTCCTCTTCCATTCTCTGTCTTTCTCCACTCCCTCCTCCACTCTCTCACTCCACCCTCGTCACTCCTTCATACCTCCACCTTTTCATTCCACCTTTTTAATTTATTCCCAAATACATAACACAGTGTACTCCACCCTTCCTCTCTCTCTCTCTCTCTCTCTCTCTCTCTCTCTCTCTCTCATATCAGGGAAGCACGAGCAAATGCCTCTGTTGAAATGAAAGTAAGATATTATTAAAGGCAGAGGGAGGGAGGGAGGGAGGGACGGAGAGGAAAGGATGGGATGGGAGGGAAGTAGAATGGTGAAGGGAAGGTAATGGATGGAAAATGAGGGAAAGTGATACGAGGGGAGGGGAGGGGAAGAGACGGGAGGGAGGCAGTGAAGAAAAGGGAAAGGACGGGAGGAACGGAAGGTGGGGTGGAAAGGGGAGGGGATGGAAGAAAGGGATGGGTAGGAGGAAAATAAAATCTTTCTAAAAAAGAAAAAAGTAACCACGCACAGCTCTCAAATATCTGGTTTCTTAAAATCCAAGTACGTAAGAACCGAAGGAATGGAAAAACACACTCAAGCACGCACGGAAATCATCTCACACACTCATACTCTCTTTCTCTCTCTCTCTCTCTCTCTCTCTCTCACACACACACACACACACACACACACACACACACACACACACACACACACACACACACGAACCTTATACCAAAGTGCCTTCAACAAGAAACAAGAACTGCCTAAGCTATTGATGTAAATGTTGGCATAAAAAAAAAAAAAATCCTGATTCCTTCTTTCCATCTGCTACCATAGGCTAACGACACTACCAGCCCAAAATAAAACAAATAAATAAATAAATAAAATGACTAGAAGGAGAAGGCGAAGACCGAGACCATGGAGGGAAGATAAGGTGTTAATGTACGTAAAGGAGGATGTGGTCGAAGGATGGGTTGTGGTGTTGTTACTGAGTAGGGGCATGGATACCTGCAGGTCCCTTTGCAGAGGACACGCCTTACGGGATGCGGTGTTCGGCAATAGACAGAAAAGGGGCGGACAAAAAGGCAACAAAATTAAAAAAAAAAAAACAAATTCATGAGTTGTATTAGTAGTAGCAGAATCAACTACTATTCGTATTTACTCAGTGAGTAAAGTCTATTTTTGTATATCAGAAACTGCACTTAAAACTGCACTGGGTGTGACTGAAATACTGTACCGGTACTGCTTTATAGCACTTTATGCAATATCAACGTGTAATTATGTATCAAGGTTAACAATTTTAATGGAATAAATATAACTAACTGTGGGTCGTTCTCTTCCTCCCTCTCCTCCTCTCAATCATCGTTTTACCTTTCTGAATACGTTCCTCCTCTGTTTTTCTATTCCCATCTTCCTACTCCCTTCACCCGTTTCATTTGCCTTTTCTAGCTATTCCCGCATACCGTTCCCTGTTCTTTCTTTCCTCAACCCCCCCCTCCGTATGTCGGGGGGCCGTTGACCCCCCAAGGAGCGGGAAGCACACAATACCCGGCCTCGTCTCACAATACACGGACAAATGTCTTTACGTACAAGTCACACGGACCGGAGGGGGGGATGGAAGAGGGTGAGGATGAAGGGAGGGATGAAGGAAGGGGGGTGAGGGTGGAGGGACTGGGGGGTGGGAGGGGGTGAGGGTTGTAGGAGAGGAGGAAGGGAAAGAATGAAACACAAGAAACGGAGAGATGAGGGGTGAAGAGAGAAGGAGGGACGGGAAAGGGACAGGGGGACAAGGACAGTAAGGGAAAGAATGGAAAAGAAAGGGGAGAGATATGTGGGGTAACAATAGAAGTGGAAAGGGGGGCGGACGGAGAGGTTAAAAGAAGTAAAGGAAAGAATGCATATGAGAGAGGAAATGAGAAAAGAGAAGAGAAGAGGAAATGGAATAAGTAATGATGGAAAAGAGGAGGGGTGGGGGCTGAAAGAAGTACTCGTAAAGGAAACGATGGTAAAGGAGGGAGATATGATGGTACGGAAGAGAAGAGGAAGAAAAGAAGAAGAAAGGGGAATGGGAGGTAAAGTAAGCGAAAGAATCGAAACGGGAAGATTTATGAGAACAGGAAGGGGTTGATGAAGGAAGAAGTGAAACGGAAAGAAAAAAGGAGAAGGGTGCAGTGAAGAAGGGAATTCAAAGGAGTACAAAGGAAAGCAAACAACAACAAACTTTATAGTCCACTAAAGACATTACAGAGAAGACTACGGTATCAAATTCTATGAGTAAGATACATATGATAAGGCATAAAGAAAGAAGAGAAGAGAAGGGAGCCAAGGAGAGGAGGAAAAAGGGAGAGAGGTGCTGGATGGAAGAGAAAAAAAGGAATGCACAAACATATATTAACGAAGGCAGAAACAGATATGAAAAAAAAAATGCACAAACATAAACAACTACAAAGACAGACAGACAAACAAACCGAGACAGACAGACAGACAGACAGAGGCAAAGGCGAAAACATAACTTGGCCACTTTGGACTGCGGAGGTCAATAAAAGACGGGATGAGGGAAGAATAGGGAGGGGAAAGGACAATGGCAGGAGGAGGAGGTGGAGGAGGAGGAGGAGGAGGAACGAATGGGGGAGGAAAAATGTGAAAAAGGGTGAGGAAAGGGAAGGGAAGAACAATAGAGGAGGAAGGAGAGGAGAAGGATGGGAACACAGGGACGAAGAAGGGAAAAGGGGGGAGGGAGAGGAAAGAGAGAGAAGGAAGGAAGGTCAGAATGTATATAAGGAAGAGAATGGGCTCGAAAAGGGAAAAAGAAAGCGTTGAGAAAGGGCAAGTGGGAGGAAAGAGGAGTGAGGAAAGCAGAGCGAAGAATAAAGCTGACTTTTTTTTCTTACTGATGTGTCCGACTCTATACAAAGGCTTGCTAATCCGTTCCCTGAAGCCCACCTGTCCTTTTACGTGTCATACACCTTCACATATCACTACACACCAATACACACCTTCAATATTAAACACATGAGACAATTACCTCGTTCAAGAGAAGTATAGTGGCGTTATCGGGATGGTTTTAATGACGTCAATGGGTCTTGTGTAATATTAGAACGGAAATCATTTTTAACAATATTCCTAAAATCCAGCTACGTAATTCTCTAGTCTAGGATCTAACTTGTGTCCTTTCGAACATCAGGGAAGGGAGGAGATGTAAAGAAGGGAAGTGGTGAAAGGGAGGGAAAAAGAGAAGAGAGGCGCAGTGCAGGATGTAGGAAGCGAGCAAGTGTGCACAAGAAACACTGTTCAATAGTGCCCAGGCACCACCACACAACCTCCTCACGCGTGTTGGACAAGGTAGGGGCGGGGAGGGGTAGGGGAAAGAGGAAGATGTGGGGGAGTTTATGGAAGGGGAGAGGGAGGGGAAGAGGGAGGAGGAAGGGGAGAGGAAGGATAAGGAGTATAAGGAGAGAGAGATGGAGGAGAAGAAGAAAGGGGAGGGCAAAAACATGAGGAGTCAAATGAAATGAACAGGGGAAAGAGGAAAGGGAGGGGGGAATCAGTGGACTGGGGAGAGGGGAAGGTGTTGTGAGGGAATCTATGGAAGCGAGGGACAGAGGAGAAAAGGGAAGGTGAGGGGGTGTTTAAGGAAGGTGAAAGGTAGGGGAGGGGGGACAGGGGATGGGCAAGGATGTAGGTGAAGCTTTAAGGAATGGGGAATGGGAAGTGGAAATGGGAATGGACTGAGGAACAGTGGAAGAGATAGAGCGAGTGGGAAGAGACAGAGAGGGAAGGGGGGAAAGGAAGGAAGGAAGAGGAAGTCAAAGGAGGGGCAAGGAGGCGACCGACAGGAAGGGAAAGTTTACGGAAAGGAAGAAGGCGCAAAAACAAGGCACAGGAGAGGCAGGGTAAGGCAGGGTGTGGGGAGGCAGAGTGATGGTGCTGGGCTGGGGTGAAGCAAGGTGAAGCAGGTTAGGAGATGCAGAGTAATGGGTTCAGAAATGGGTGAGGCGGGGTTAGGCGGAGTGTGAGGGTGCAGGGAGGGTATGGTGATGCAGGGTGAGGCATGGAGAGATGTAGGTAAAGTGATGGAGTTTAGGCAACGGCAAAGCAGGGTGCAGGTAGGTATTAACAGAAGGTTGTGAGGTGTCATTATTATTATTAATGTGTCTGAGTGAAACATTTCTCTCTCTCTCTCTCTCTCTCTCTCTCTCGTCTACCTCATCCCCCTCTGCCATTCCCCAACCATTCTTCCCCCTCCCTCCTCCTCCTCCTCCTCCTCGACTCTTCTCCCCTTTCCTTCTCTCCCGCCCTTACCCTCTCTCTTCTATACTTTTCTTCTCTCTCCCCTCCCCTCTCCCCGTCCTCTTCTCCCTCTCTCTCCCCCTACTCCCCTATCCTCCTCCTTTTCCTCTCCCTTCCTAGCTATCCTCCTCTCCCCTTCTTTTCTTTTCCATTTCCCCTCTCCTTCCCCTTCCTCTCCTCTTCTTCCTCCCATTTCCTCTTCCCTACTCTTATTTCCAGTCCCCTTTCCAACTCTTCTTTCTCGCCTTCTCCTCCCTCCCCCTCCCCTCCTCTGCCCCTCCCCTCCCCTCCCCTCTCCTTTCCTCTCCTCTCCTCCCCTCCCCTCCCTCTGCCTCGTGAAGTCATCGTCCCTTGACCTCTCTGCTTCCGTCCCGCCCTCACTCTTACCTCTCTCTCTCTCTCTCTCTCTCTCTCTCTCTCTCTCTCTCTCTCTCTCTCTCCCGTACCATTCCCTCCGTAATCTCTCTTTTTGTGTCGACTCTCATTCTCCCCTTATAAGCCTCTCTCTCTCTCTCTCTCTCTCTCTCTCTCTCTCTCTCTCTCTCTCTCTCTCTCTCTCTCACTAATCCATACCTCTCCCTCGTGAGATCTTTCCTTTACATAATCCCTGCCGCTCTCCCCTCCCCTCCCCTTCATTCTCTCCCCTCCTCACTCACCCTTCCCTCCCTCCCTACCTTTCCTCCCTCTCATCCTCTCCCTGTCTCTACCAGCTTCCCTCCCTCTTCTCCCTCCCTTTCCTCTTCTCTCTTTGCCTTTCTTCCCTCCCTGTCCTCCATCTGTCTCTCCCTCCCTCCCTCACGTCAACTTTCCTCGCTGCTAACATCATCCGCCTAGCTCTCTCTCTCTCTCTCTATGTATGTATGGGCATTCGAAGTAAAGGGGTTAAGATAGTAAGTAAATATTGGTAGCCAGTGTGTGTGTGTGTGTGTGTGTGTGTGTGTGTGTGTGTGTGTGTGTGTGTGTGTGTATAAACTATGTGCGCAGATGCTGTGTATGTGTTCGTGTGCGTGTGTGAATGGTGTAGGGGCGAGACAGTGTGCCATTGTTGTGGGTGTGACAAAGGTAACTACAAACACACACACACACACACACACACACACATAAAATCCTCCTCCTCCTCCTCCTCCTCATCATCATCATCATCATCATCATCATCATCATCACTGTACAGTACATCCCTTACCCATCCATCTATCTATCCATCCATCCATCCATTTACCCATCCATCCATCCATCCATCCACCCACCCATCCGTCCACCTACCCCTCCATCCGTCCCTCATTCGGTTCTGTAATGCACCATCAGGAAAGTAGAGGGTTTAGGTTAGGCTACTCCATCCCAAGGAATTCTCTACACCTTGCTTTACTTTTTTACCGTGAACCTTTTTGGGCTATATCCACCCTGAGTACCTTAATTCACTAGGGGTCTATTTACTTATCACTCAGGCGGTAAAATATAACATCCTTAGACTCAAATGGCCCGACTTAGTGAATTCTTTTACCTGACTCCACCGCTTCCTCCCATCGTCATCACATTACCTGGAACAAGGGAAAAGAACAGGTTATTTATACTGCTGATAAGGACTACAACATTAAGGATAACACAGCATTCAGAGGGTTCAATCAATCAACCAATCAATCAACCATCCAATCAATCAACCAATCTTCGTAACTAACCACCAAGCCACTACGAACTCTCTCTGCGTTTATCCTTTCGCTTTCACTATTATTAATCAAAGTTAACATATTATAATACAAATAAATAAAAATAAAAGCTGAATATCTGTACCTGGTGACAGAAAATAATGCAGAGAAGAAATTATATTGTGTTCACGGTCTATTTAGTATATTCACTGACTATAATATGCTCTTGTAAATTAACTAAGGTGTGTAGGAATATACTCACCTCAAAAAGAAAAAAAAAATCAGCTCTATTATTTTTTTATACTATTCTCTTACTCATCTCTTCATTCTTATCCTTTCAATATGACGACTTTATTTCTTTTTACAGTATATTCTAAGCTGCCTATGTCTGTGATTCTATTCGGCTTGGGAGAGATATGCCTTACGGGGTTATAAACAGTATTCATTCACCCATCTTACCATGACATCATCTGGTTAATATCACACGAGCATAATCATTCTCTCTCTCTCTCTCTCTCTCCGTGACTTTTTTTCTTTTACATAATAATCTCTTATCACCCTAAAAAAAAATACGACTCCAGATTTCTCCCAGTCAGTATAGGAGCTGATGATGATGATGATGATGATGATGATGATGATCATGATGATGATGATGATGATGTTAACAGCAGATGTGTAGACGAGGAAGTAATAACAGAGGGAGGAGGAGAAAGGAAGATAAGATAATATAAGGCAAGAGGGGAGAAGCGTTAAAAATAGTGTGGGACAAGGGATACACAAGGGTCTCAAGCAGAATGGCTGAGTTACCCCTCCAGCCCTCCTGAGAATAAAGAAAATGAAAATAGAGTACAAATATAAAACTCTCTTCGTCGTGTCTTTTCCCGTATTTTATGAGAGAGAGAGAGAGAGAGAGAGAGAGAGAGAGAGAGAGAGAGAGAGATTACCAAGCGCTAGACGCCTGCAAAGTTTTCTTAAAAAAAAAAAAAAAAAAAAGGGGGGGGGGGCAACCTGTTAGCCAAAATCAAGATGCCTTCATTTCGAGATGCCTGCACATAATGCGTTTAAAACGCTGGAGGTAAAAGGCAGAGGGAAATACAGACTGAGGATGGCAGTTCCAGCGTTGACCTGTTGCATACATGAAGGACAGACAGTATTAGTTAGTTCCTGGATTAGAGAGTTGGACAGAAAAGGGATGACAATGAGCTGCCACATGGGTTCCAATAGTCTTCCCTGAGCTGCCACATGGATTCCAATAGTCTTCTATAAGCTGCCACATGGGTTCCAATCGTCTTTTATAAGCTGCCACATGGGTTCCAATCGTCTTTTATAGGCTGCCACATGGGTTCCAATCTTCTGTAAGCTACAACATGAGTTCCAATCGTCTTCTATCATATTTTACTCAGGCCAACACCAGATGATTTTATTCAGCTGAGGAATGAGGCATAGGAAGTCGAGTGCATTTAAGATTTCCACAACCCACATCACATAACTATCTACTGGGATTTTGGGAACGGACTGCTTACTCGATACCCAGAGGCGGATACACAAGAAAAAAAAAACAAGGGAGAGGGGAAAGGGTGAGAAGTTCGTGCAGAAACCAGTGTCGAGGGAATGAAGGGGAAGGGGGGTGGGGAGGGACGGGAGAATGGGCAAGGGGAAAGGGGGCAGGGAGGGGGTGGGAGAAGGGGTAAATGGAAGGGAGAGGTGAATAGGGGAAGGGGTGAATAGGGGAAGGGGTGGGAGAAATGACTGGGAGAGAAGAAGGGGAAGGAGAGAATGGGGAAAGGGAGAAGAAGGGGTGAGTGGGGAAGGGGAGGGGGAGGGTGAAAAGGGGAAGGGAGGGGGACGGGGAGGGGGGACAATACAGTGCAGCACAGAACAATCCGCCCTAACCTCTTGACTCCTCACACAACCTTCATTCTCACACCCAACACCGCCTTGATTCATTCTCTCTCTCTCATCTGCTACTCCTTCCTCACCTGTCATTCCTCCCTCCCTCATCATACCCCTCCCTTCCTCATCTCCTACCCCTCCCTCTCTCACCTATCACCTCTCCCTCCATCACCTCTCACCCCTCCTTCCCTCCCACATCTCTCACCCCCACTGCAACCTCAATCATGTCAACCCAACGCACAGGGTAATTAAATATCCTTCCTCGTTTCCTCTCTCTCCCTCTCTCTCTCTCTCTCTCTCTCATTGGGACCGACAGATATGTGAGGTCTGTGTAACAACATACGTCTCTGTCTCTCTATTTATTATCTCTTTCCTCCTCTCCTTTCCTTCCTTCCTCCCTCTCTCCTTACCTCCCTCTTGTTGTCTCTCCCTCCAAGCACTACTACTTCACCCTTCCCGCATTTTATCTCTTCCATCTCTCTCTCTCTCTCTCTCTCTCTCTTCAAATTCATTCGTAATTTTCCTCTTCGTTTTCTTCCTTCCTACATTCCTTCCTTCTCTTGCTTTCTATTTCTCCATTTTTTCACCTTCCCTCTCCTCCTATTATCACACCTTCATCTACACCCCACTTCCTCCTCCCTCCGGCATCCATAGCCTATCTTTCCTCCATCATTCCTCTCTCCACGCCTTTACCTTTTCTCCTCTCTTCACTCCTTCATTTTCTTCCCCCTCCCTCCCGTTTCATCACTCTTCCTCCTCCCATCTCGTCTCCCTTTTCCTTCTCTCCTCTACCCCTCGCTTCCCTCTCCTACCTTTCCCTTCGGCTTTATCCCTCCCTTCCTGCTCTCTCCCTCTCGTTCCATGCACATCTCTCCTCCCATCTTAACCTCTCTCTTCCTTCCCTTCCCCTCCATTTTTTGTACCCCTACCCTCTCTCTTTCCTCTGTCTCATCTTCTATCTCTACCTCTTTTCCTCCTCGTCCTCTCCCTTCTCCCTTCCCTAAATTAAACAGCCACGAAAGGACTAACAGGTTTATTGCTGTTTGCTTTCCTTTTGTACTCCTTTGCACTCCATCCTTCCCACCATCTCTTTTCTCCCTCTCTTTTCTCCCTCCACTACCCCCTCCTTTTCCTGTTTTTCTCCCCCTCTACTCCTCCCTTTACTCCCTTCCCACCGACACAATCACGCTTCAAATTCTGACTCTTCGACCACGATAAACAACCACAATTACGATGGTGGTACGTAGTGGTGATGGTGGTACGTGGTGATGGTTATGGTGATGGTGGTAGGCAGTGACGGTGGAAGGTGGTAATGGTGGTTGATGCTAGTGATTAAGGTAGGTGGTGATGGTGACTGTAGTGATGGTGGTAGGTGGTGATGGTGGTTGGTAGTGATTGTGGCAGGTGATGGTGGTAGGTGACGATAAAAGGTGCTGATGGCGATGATGGTAGATGATAAAGAAGGGAGAGATAAAATGGGGTAGAGAAGAAGTGGGGGACAGATGAGAGAAAAGAAGGAAGTGAGGGGAAGTGAGGGAGGGAAGAGAAAGAATGGGGAGGAAAAGGAATGGAAAGGAAATATAAAAATGGGGATGGAAAGAGAAGAGAAGAGGAGGAAGGAACAGAAATGAGGACAGAAGAGAAGGAATGAGGGAGAACTGAAAAAAAAGGAGAGGGGAGACAGATAATTATTTATGACAGAGAGAGAGAGAGAGAGAGAGAGAGAGAGAGAGAGAGAGAGAGAGAGAGAGAGATTGAGGGGAACCACAATTGGGATACTGATAAGAAGGGGGAATGTTGGTTAAAGGGGTAATGGCGGATGTTGGTGGCAGAAATGTTGGTAGCTACGATGGTGGTGGTTGGTGGGAGATAGTGGTAGGCTGATGGTGGTTGTTTAGTGGGAGATGATGGTAGTGGCGATGATGGTGGGGAGAAATGGTGGTGGCTGCAATGGCGGTTGTGGGTGGTGAAATGTTGGTAGAGACGGGAGGGGGGAATGTTGGTTGTGGTGTTCGCGATGGTGGTAGTGAAGTCGGAATAGTGGTAGTCAGGCACGAATGGTGGTAGCGAGAAGACAACTACCACAATCACAGACGGCGATGGTGCCAATCATGGGGCAATGGTGGTAGGGAAGCAAAAATAGTGGTAGGAACGAGACAGTGGTAGTGGTGGTGATAGTGGTAGAATGGTAGTGGTGGTGACTGTGGTAGAATGGTAGTGGTGGTGATGGTGGTAGACTGATTGTGGTAGTGATGGTGGTGGTAAGGCCCCGATGGTGGTAGGAAGGCGATAACTACCACAACGGAGGCCATGGTGGTAGAGGCAAAAGTAGTGGTAGATGTGAAATAGTGATTGTGGTAGGATGGTGGTAATGGTAAGAGTGAAACAAAAATAATGGTTACAAAAAAATGATGGTGGTGATGGTGGTAGTAGGGAAGAAACAGTGGTGCTGGTGATGGTGGTAGTGGAGTCCCGATGGTGGTTGTGGTTCCTCGACTGTGGTAGTCAGGTCCCGATGGTGGTAGCAGTCAAAATAGTGGTAGCAGTGACGGTGGTAGCAACGCAGAAATAGTGGTGGTGGTGGTGGTGGTGGGGAGACGAAAACTACCACAATCAGGGAGGCGATGGTGGTAGTTGCGTCAGGCGATCAACAACCACAATTTGACAAACAAGCGTGCGCCGAATTCATGCCGGGGGGGGGGGGCTTAAGAGAAAGTAAGAGAGAGAGAGAGAGAGAGAGAGAGAGAGTCATTTATCTCTCAGTCTTTCTTCCTCCTCCTTCCTACTAACCTTTCTTCCTCCCTCCACACATTCGTCATTCCTCCCTCCCTCCATCTTTTCTTCCTCCTTCCTTCCTTCCTTCCTTCTCCGTCCTGTCTTCCTTTTCTATCCTTCCTTCCTTTCCTTCTTCCCTCTGTTTGTCTGTCTGTTTGTCTCTAAATAAAAATAAAAAAAATAAATTAAAAAAAACCTCCGTAATTCCCAGGTGGTGTCGTCGTCCGTTTCTGGGTCAGGGAGAGGGTTTTTCTACGGACCATTCTCTCTCTCTCTCTCTCTCTCTCCCATTTATCGGTTCCTTTCATCTTTTAATCGATATCTGCTTATCTCGCTAAACACACACACACACACACACACACACACACACACACATTCCTCCCCCCCCTCTCTCTCTCTCTCTCTTTCTCTCTCTCTCAGGCAAATGGAGGCATAACATCAAAGACATACGCCTGTCTCTATTTTCTCACTGTCTCTCATCTCAGACAGCCATCTTGCCTATATGAATTCCTCTCCCTCCCTCCCTTCCTCCCTCCCTCCCTCCCTCTCTCTCTCTCTCTCTCTCTCTCTCTCTCTCTCTCTCTCCAACTCTGAGGAGACAGGTGAGAACTTTCCTCCTTTAGACCTTGGGCGAGAGAGAGAGAGAGAGAGAGAGAGAGAGAGAGAGAGAGAGAGAGAGAGAGAGAGAGAGAGAGAGAGAGAGAGAGAGAGAGAGAGAGACGGAAGAGGGAAGAGGGATGAGAGAGGTAAGAAAGTGGAGTAAGAGCATGCAAACAAAGAAGAATATTACAACGAAGATGGGTATGAGTTCAAAGAGGGAGAAGAGGAAGAGGAGTAACAGAGCAGACGACCAAAAAAAGAGGTGGAGGGCGAAAGGAGAAAAAGAGAGCAAGAAAATGAGAAGATACGAAGAGCGAAATGAGAGAGAGAGAGAGAGAGAGAGAGAGAGAGAGGTGGTGAAAGAGGAGGATATGGGAGAAAAGAGAAGAAACGGCAAAGAGGAGGAGGAGGAGGAGGAGGAGTTAAAATAAATAAAGATTAGAAGGAAGAGGAAGAGAACGGAGAAAGAAGAGGGGAAGGAAGGAAGAGGAGAAGAGGGAGAGGAGAAAACAATGGGATGGAGGGGAAGAGGACGAAGTGGAGGAGAAGCAAAAAGAAAGAGAGAAGAAAAAGGATGAGAGGGGGGAGAAGAAAGAGGTGTGGAGGAAAGGAGAGAAGAAAAGAGGGGAGGAAGGAGAGAAGAGGAGGAGGGAGGAGGAATGGAGAGACGAGGAAGAGGAAGAGGAGGAGAGAGTCTGTGAGATGTTGGTAGTAGTGGGGCAGGCAGCTTTAAACACAACCCTACCACCACCACTACAGCTACTACCACCACTACTACTACCAATGCTACCACCATATTTAACCACTAGTACTACCACTACTACCACCAATACAACCACTACTACTACCACCATTACTACTACCACCACTAGCACTAGCACTACTACCACCACTAGTACTATCACTGCATCTACCACTACTACCACCACTACTACGGTCATTCGTACCACAACGTACCCCAACATGCAATAACCACACTCACCACTACTACCATCTTTACTATTCTTACAACCACAATCTACAGCAATTTCCCATCCTCCATTTCTTCCCCCATCCAACCATTACTACTACTGCCGCTACTACTACAACAACAACAACAACTTCTACTACTACTGCTACTACTAGTACTACCACTACTACCATCCGAGACCCAATCCTCGAAGGGAGAGGGGTGGAGACAACTACCTACTCTCCATGCTGGGGAGGTACGAACGGGGATAAGGTGCCAATTGTGAGAGTGATGGATGTGTGAAAATGGCTAGATTTGCGTCAGTCTCTATATGTCATCGATATAAACTGTTACGGGGCGAACATCTGCCAGCACATGAAGAGACACATTACCGCCATCCAATTTTACATACCAGTCACCTCCTGCTCTTCGAACCCATGGCACATGCATCCAGGGACGAACACACTACCCACCGAGTCACCGTGGGTCCAGCGGGTTGAGACCATCAAGTTAATTCCTAATCTGGTTCCTTTAAATTCTGATTACTGATGCTCACTTGTTCTTATCTCACTTCTTGGATTTGCTTTCATTCCTGATTATTTTGTTCTCTCTCTCTTTCTCTCTCTCTCTCTCTCTCTCTCTCTCTCTCTCTCTCTCTCTCGACAAACAACAAATTATTACTGGCTTCGCAATACCTGACCCTCCCTTCCCCTCTCTCTCAGCAAACACGATATCATTGGCCTCACTAAATTTCTCTCTCTCTCTCTCTCTCTCTCTCTCTCTCTCACACACACACACACACACACACACACACACACACACACACACACACTCACACACAAACGGGCTTCCAGAAATTCATTTGGTCCCGTTCCAGTCTAAGGTCATTGGCAAGTGCGTGTTAGGTCTCGTCTGGTCTTTTAACACTGGTCTGTCCTGGAACCCTGACCACTGGAAATAAGTGATTGATTATCCCTGGAAAATATAGGTCTTGAAAAATGAGAAGCTAGAAAATAAGAGTTATATGTATGTATGTATATTTCTATGTATCTGTCTGCATGTATCTATATCTATGTATCTATCTGTGTCTGTCTATCTATCTATCTATGCTTGTCTATCTATCTATCTAGCAATCTATTCAACTACCTGTCTACCATCTATCTATCTGTCTATCAATCTATTTATCTTCATCCATCCATCCATCCACCCTGCCATCTAACTGTCTATCTAACTATCTATCATCTATCTAGCCATCCATCCATCTATCCATCTAGCTAACCATATATCAATCTCAAAACTCCCAAACTTATCACTTCGCACCCACCTCGCAGTGTCTGGATCCACCGCCATCCTAACCATCACACTAAATGGACTGGAAAGGACACAGAAACACGAAGAAGTAAAGACCCAAGGCAAAGAGCGCCATCAGCAGAGCGCCTACGCAGTGAGGCTCTCCCTTATGGCTCTCCAGTAATGAAACTCACGCCACTGGAACTCTTCTGCTCCACCTCACAGTCGCTGAGTCAAGAGCAAAAGTTATCATGACACGTAACCTTGATGATATTGGGCTTAAGCGATACCTACCTACCCACCTACCTACCTACCTATCAATCTGTCTATCTATCTATCTATCTATATCCATCCATCTATCTATCTATCTGTGTATCTAGCTATCTATCTATTTGCATTTGTCAAGCTTATCATTCAATTTGGAGGACAACGTCTCTTTCGCAAATTACTGTAATCAGAAATCGTCTTGTTTTTCGTCATTTTTCACTTCAATATTCCCTTTACCTTCGTCGTAATATCTATGGTAAATGTGCAACTAAAGAAAACAAAATAAAAGCAAGGATTCTTAAACACAAGGCCAAGAAAATGTGCAAACAGGGGTCGAGAAACAGCGAACGCTGTAATATTCAAAGGTCCACGTACAGTATTCCCCACGCGCCCCAGCCTAAGATATTCCCCTTTCCTGCCTCGCCTTCCTATAGTCTTGCCTCGGAGCCCCTGCAGGAGAAACAAGGAGGTAAACAGCCCCTTAGGACAATACTGGAAGGCTGCAAGGAACAACGGCCGTCTCAAAAGTGTCTACCTTTATGGGGAAACTTTGGAGCGGTGATCTTAGGAAAAAATAAAGAAGTTGGGGTTGAGAAAGAGAGAGAGAGAGAGAGAGAGAGAGAGAGAGAGAGAGAGAGAGAGAGAGAGAGAGAGAGAGAGAGAGAGAGAATACAGTTGATGGGAGACAGAAAATGGAGGGAGAAGGGGGAACGAAGGAAATGGGAGAGGTGTGGAATAAAGGAAGGAGAGGAAGGAGTGAAGGAGGAGGGGGAGTGGAGGAGGAATAAAGTGGGGGTAAAGAGGAAAGGGCAAGAAATGGTGGGAGAGAGGGGAAGGAGGAAAGAGAGCAATAACAGAGAATGTGGAAGGGGTGGGAGGTAAAGAAGGGGAGGAGAGGATTGGGGGGGCGAAGAAGGGGGTGTGATGGGAGGGGGAGGACGGAGTTACAAGAACTGGGTGTGGTGGAATTCGTTGGAGAGTAGTGGTGAAGTGGAAGGGTGGAGCAGCGGGGAGGGGGGAATGAAATTTGTGCAGTATATGATTAATGTTATAGGTCTTGTAACTGAAAAGGTAAAAATATGTCTCGAGTGCGGGTGAATTCAACTGGAAGAATTGGGGCGTCTGAGAAATTAAAGACCACATTATTATTATTATTATTATTATTATTTTTATTATTATTATTATTATTACTGATGGATCGGGAAGAGTTGAGAGAGGAGAGGGATTCTTTTTACTACTTCCTCCCACTCCTCGCTTTCCCCTCCTGTCGTCTTACCAACTCTTCCCCCACTTCCCACTACTCTCTCCTCTCCGCTTCCCCTCCTTCCTTCTTACATTTCCCCTCCTCCCTTTCCCTCCCTTCTTCCATCTCATCCTCCCTTCCATTCCTTCCCTTCCTTTCTTCCCCCTTCCCCTTTTTCTTTCTCTTCCCTTCCCCTCCTATCTTCCCCCTTTCCCTCCTTCACTTCCTTATTCCTTCCTTCTTCCTCTTCCCCCATCCGCTTCATTCCCTTCTTCCCTTTTCCCCTTCTTTCATCTCTTCCTTTCCCCTTCTTCCTTTCCATCCTTTCCCCTCTTCCATTCACCCCCCTTATCCCCCCCTCTATTCTCCCCCTCCCCCAGCCCCTTCCTTCCCCTGTATCCCCCCTCGCCCCCCTCCACCCCTACCTGAAGCCCCAAAGTCAAATTAGTGACGGAAATAGACAGTGGGGCAGAAATGTGGGGGAGAGGATGAGCTGAGCGAGAGGGGGAGATGATGAAGAGAGAGGAGGTGAGAAGAGGACTGAGGGGAGATGAGCTGGAGGGGAGATGAGAGGGGGGAGAGTTAATGACATGGGTGGGGGGATGAAAGGTACTGTGGATGAGAATAAGATGACATGGAGGGCGGGATAGGAGAGGCTGGTGAGGCCATGGAAGAAAAATAAAGATTGAAAGAGGGTGAAAATGAGAAGGAAGCGGAAGGGCGGCAGTTAGGAAGAGAAGATGAGTATGGGGAAAGGGAAGATGAGGAAGGGGGGTGGAGATGAGGTAGGAGAGGGGTGA
>NC_137044.1:10547676-10672676 GCF_032717465.1 Coenobita brevimanus
CTCTTCACCAAAATCGACATCGACCTTCAGGATATCACCTTCAACCTTTATGTCTTCATCAACTTCATCCTCAGCCTCCTTCAATCTCCCCCAAAATCTTACTCAAACTTCACCAGCTTCTCCCTCAACCTCCACCAAAATCACCCTTAAACTCCACCAATATCTCCCTCAACCTGCATCAACATCTTCCTCAACCTCCACCTCAACCTGCATCAACATCTTCCTCAACCTCCACCAACATCTCCCTCAACCTCCACCAACGTCTCCCACAATCTCAACCGAAACCTCATCAACCTCAACCATCATTCTCGACCTCCAACCAAATCGCCCTCAACCTCCACCACATCCCTCGTCCCCCCCAACAACACCACAGCCACTAAAAGAACAACTACAACCACCGTAATCATACCCCCCCTTCTATATTTTAGGTTCTACATGCTCCCCCTCTCTCTCTCTCTCTCTCTCTCTCTCTCTCTCTCTCTCTCTCTCTCTCTCTCCAAACCACAACCATATCCATCATAACTCCACACCCACTCAAAGCACCACCACAACCACCAATAAAAATCAAAGCAAGCAAAACCACATACATCCACTGCCACAATTTCCACCACCACACCACCACCACAGGAATATAAACTCATCAACCACCTTATTATATCCATCACAACATTCCACCACCACCACCACCACCACCACCCACCTGCCTAACCTCCCCCCCACCCCCCGTCAACCACCATCACATAAACCAGGAACCAGCTTTCAGACGGGCCCTGGTGTGGTCCCCTTTAAGTCACTCTCACTGTGCCACCCCGTCTCATGCTGTGGTAGTGGTGGTGTGGTGGGGGTTGTGGCAGTGTGGAGGTGTAGTTGTGGTGGAGGCTGCGCTGTATGACTGTGGTGGTTGTATGGTTGTGGTAGTGTGGTGCTTTTGGTGGATTGGGCTGTGTGATGGTGGTGGTTGTAGGCTTGTGGTGGTGACAGGTGTGGACGTGGTGGGTGTGTGGTTGTGGTGGTAGGGGTCGGGATGTGGCAACGTGGTCGTTCTGCTGGTGGCACTGGTGGTTGTGGCTGAGGAGGTGATTGTATGGTTGTGGTGGTGGCGGTGGTCTTGGGGAGTGGTGGTGACCGTCTGGAGGTGATGTGGTTGTGGTGGTACTCGTGGTAGTTGTGATTGTACTGTTGTGATGGTGGTGGCAACTGTGGTGGAGGTGGCGGCTGTATGGTTGTAGTGGTGGCTGTGTAGTATGGATGTGGTGGTGATGGTGGAAGTAAGATGAAGGGGAACACACGTTTGAAATATTCATGCTTGATTAACACACTTCTCTCCCTTCAGCTCATTTCTTCTTCTTTTTCTCCTCCTCCTTCTTCATCTACTCTCTCTCTCTCTCTCTCTCTCTCTCTCAGAACTTTTTGAATTCACTTATTTTTTTCATTTCCTTCTGTGACATTTTAATTCACACACACACACACACACACACACACACACACACACACACACACACACACACACACACACACACTCTCTCTCTCTCTCTCTCTCTCTCTCTCTCTCTCAAACAAGAAACTCTAGGAAAAGGAGGAGTGAACGAAGATAAAGAGAAAGGGAAAAAAAAGAAAAAACGAGAAGACATACAGTATGATTAGTATGACAAGGATTAAAGGACTGAGAGAGAGAGAGAGAGAGAGAGAGAGAGAGAGAGAGAGAGAGAGAGAGAGAGAGGCGGGGTGGGGAGGAGCAGTGCCCCCTTCATGATGACGTCAAGAAGAGTGGACAGGACAGCGAAGGGGGGGGGGGAGGAAGGAGGGATGGAAGGGTGGAGGGGGGACGGAGGCAACTTTCTCACTTTCTTACAGTTTTATCCTACCAAGCCTCTCTCTCTTCCTGCTCTCTCTCTCTCTCTCTCTCTCTCTCTCTAACACACAAATGCACCTTTTTTCTTCCTCTATTAGTGTGCTTGATTCACACACACACACACACACACACACACACACACACACATGAACCCACAAATACTTTCTTCCTGATCATTCTGAAATGAGAGAGAGAGAGAGAGAGAGAGAGAGAGAGAGAGAGAGAGAGAGAGAGAGAGAGAGAGAGAGAATGAGGGCTTCAGCTTTAGAGGGAAATTATTCACTAGGTAGCCGAGAGGAGGGGGGGAATGAGGTGGGGGTGGAGGTGTGGGAGGGGGAATTAGGTGGGGGTGGAGGTGTGGGAGGGGGAATTAGGTGGGGGTGGAGGTGGGAGGGGGGTCAAGGTGGAGGTGCGAGGGATGAGTGGGTGTAATATATGAGGTTACATGGAGGGGAGTGGGGTTGGGAGGAGGGACTGAGTTGTGAGGTGAGAGGGAGGGAGGGGGGGTTGCTCTAGGGAGAGGGGAAAAGGAGGGGAATTGAGTTGTGAGGAGAGGTGGGGGGATGGGAAATAAGAGAGATGTTAGGCGAAAAGGGGAGGGGGAACTGAGACGGGGGGAATGGTGGAGGGGATGGATGGGGATGAGGAAAAGGAATAGTGGGAATTGGGATGAGTTGAGATGAGGAAGGGGAGGGAGGAAGGGGGGACAGGTGGTGATGGGAGGGGGAACTGAGAGAAAAATGGAGGAAAGGGGTGGGTGAGTGAGAGGGGTGGGTGAATAATTATGTAAGTGAGGGAGTGGAGTGAGTTGTGGAGTTGGAGTGGGGGTTCTGACTGGAGTGGGGATAAGGGTAGGGGTTGGAGTAGGGGTAGGGGTAGGGGTAGGGGTAGGGGGAGGGGGAAGGGGAGGGTGGGATGGGGTGGAGTGAGAGTGGAGAGGGAGGGGGGTGGAGAATGTATGAGTGGTGGAGTTAATTGGAACGGAATAAAACTGAGTGGGAACATACGAGGCAAGAGGGAGTGGGTGGTGGTGAATGAGTGAGCGGGGAGGGGAGGGTGCAAATAGGATAACAAGGGGAAAGAGAGAGAGAGAGAGAGAGAGAGAGAGAGAGAGAGAGAGAGAGAGAGAGCTGAGAGTGGAAGTGTGTGAGAAAAAGAGAGCCAAGTGGAAAGAAATAAACAGCTAAGTGGAAGAGTACAGAGAGTGGAATGGGAGAGCATTACATAAGGTGGAAGAGAGAGAGAAAGGATGCGGATTTATCGGGAAGAGAGAGTGGAAGAGGGAAGGAAAGAGAGGAGGATGTGAAAAGACGTAGGAATGAGAAGTGACAGGAAATGGAGCAAGGAGTGGAGAATGGGAAAGAAAGTAGAAGACATGGGGGTACAAAAAATAAGAGGAAGGGGAGAGGGGTAACAGGTGAAAAATAAGGAAAATGATGAGTATAAAGAGAACTAAGAAGGGAAATAAGGAAGAATAAAGGAAGAAGAGGAAGGACAGTAAAATTAAAGGGAAAAAGTGTAAGAAACTGAAGAGGTAGGAGTAAGGAAGTGAAGAAAAGCTAAAGGATGTGGGGAAGAAGAGTAAGTGAGGATGTAAAGGAAGAGGAAGAAGAGTCAGGAAGAATAAGAATAGAAAATGAGAGGAAAAAAGAGGAGCTGAACTGCTCTCTTTGATCTCCCATCCATCAGCCTCTTTCACATTCCTTTGGTGTAATGACAGACTACCGTTCCTCTCTCTCTCTCTCTCACACACACACACACACACACACACACACACACACACACACACACACACACACACACACACACACCAAAACTCTTTTCCTTTCACTCTCTCTTTCCGCTTCTTTCATCCTTCACTCCTCTTACTCATGCTAAACACTCACTCCCTCTCCTTCATTCTTCCATCCGCATAATTTAGTGAACGCTTATATCACTGCCTTTCAGCCGTTTCCTCTCTCGCTCTCCTCCTCTTTCTTTCCCTCCTCCCTCTTCTGTTACCTTCCTCTCTCCCTTCTCCCATTCCATTCTTTCTCTCCTTCCACCTCTTCTCCTCTCTCTCCATCCTCCTCTTAACTCTCTTCCATGCTATCCAATTCTTTTCTCCCTCTTCTTCCCGTTTCCCTTGTTCTCTTAATGCTACCACATTCTTCTTTTACTACCCCTCTTTCCCTCTTCCTTTCTCATCTAACCCATTCTTCTCTTCTGCCTGCCTCATTCCCTCTCCTTCTCTCTTATGTCATCCCTTTCTTCTCCTCTCCATTCTCTTTTCCTCTCACACTCTCTCCCATGCTACGGAACGCCATCCTGCTCTCTCTGTCTGTCTGTCTGTCTCTTTCTTTCTCTCTCTCTCTCTCTCTCTCTCTCTCTCTAACCCAGGCCACTCCCACTCCTCACTAAGTGCTTTTCCCTCCCTACGTTACCACTCGCGGTTTTCCCCTCCAACCACTTTCCTCCCTCCCTTCTCTCCTTCCCTATTTTCCCCTCTCTCCCTCCCTTCCTCTCTCCTTCCCTTCTTCCCCCCCCCCCTGTTCTCCTGCCCAGCTTACCTCCCCAGTAGCAGTTGCGCTCTCTCTCTCTCTCTCTCTCTCTCTCTCTCTCTCTCTCTCTCGTTGCCTTATGTTATTAAATTTTCCTCTTCCTGACCAGACTCTCCCTACGCGCGCGCGCGCGCGCGCGCACACACGCACGCACACACACACACACACACACACACACACACACACACACACACACACACACACACACACACACACACACACACACACACACACACACACACACACACTTTTTCAATACTACCACTACTTTCAACCATTCCTTCACAATTTTCATTCCAGATCATCAGGGTGTTAAGAGGGACTGGGGGGTCAGCGAGAGCCTTTTTGTATTTACACTTGGCTCTTAACTCATTTACTCAAGTGACTTATTTTTCATTTTACTCTTGATATCATCAATTTTTTAAAACCCTATATTGAATAAAATAATCTGGATAAGGCAAGATTGAAAAAAGCAAAAAAAAAAAAGAAAAAGAAAAAGAAAATCATCCTTTCCATTAATATTTAGGCCCAGCCACCAAGGAAGTTTGTGTGGTTATTCTCTCTCTCTCTCTCTCTCTCTCTCTCTCTCTCTCTCTCTCTCTTTCACTTTCTCTCTCTCTCTCCCCACCCAACACTCGTGGGACACACTTAAGAGGCCGGAGGAAATTCATTGTTGTCGCTAAGTCGTCTCCTCTTTCTCTCTCTCCACTTCCTCTCTCTCTACACTTCCTCTCTCTCTTTGTCTCTGTCTCTGTCTGTCTGTCTGTTTCTCTCTCTCTCTCTCTCTCCGTTTCCCTTCTCTCTTTCTCTTCCTCAGTCTTCAATTCCCGTGTCTTCTTATTTTCTCCCTTCGATGTCCATTCTCTCTTTGCTTTACTTTCATTCCTCCACTTTCCTTTTATCTTTCCCTAACTTTTTTTTTTTTACTTCTCTTCAGTTCTCTTCCTTTTTCTTTCTTCTCTTATTCTCTGACTTTCTTTTCTCCATTTCCTCTCTCTCTCTCTCTCTCTCTCTCTCTCTCTCTCCTTCTCTTAAGAGAGTAAATCTTTCTAATTAAGATCAAGGTCAGGTCACCTAGTAAGAACAATAAGGTCTGTGTGGTCTACGTAACTCAATACAGTCTTTCTTTCTTTCTTTCTTTCTTTCTCTCTCTCTCTCTCTCTCTCTCTGATGGAGTGACATGGGATGACAAGCGCTGAAAGGGAGTGGAAAGGGAAGGAAAGGGAGGGAGGGAGGAAAGGAGGGAAAAGAGAGGGAGGGAGGAAGGGAGGGAGGGAGAGAGGGAAAGCTGAAAATGGACCCATAAATAAAGGGTGAGAGAAGAGAGGAATGAAAAGAGGAAACAGAGTGGGGAACTAAGAGAATAACAGAAGACGCAATGGGAGAGCAGCAGGGAAGGAAGGAAGGAAGGAAGAAAGAAAGAAAGAAAGAAAGAAAGAAAGAAAGGAAGGAAGGAAAGAAAGAAGGAAAGATGGAAGGACGGAAAGAAGGAAGGAAGGAAGGAAGGAAGGAAGGAAAAGGGCCAGAAAGAAAGGAAAAAGGGTGGGGTAGATTAAGGAAGTGGAGGGTGAAGGGGTAGAAAGAGTGATGGAGGGCGGAATAAGCGATGTGGGAAGAAGGAATGGAAGGGCCGTGAAAGGAAGATGGGAGGGGAAAGGAAGGGAAAGAGGAAGGGGACTGGAAGGATGCAGAGTGAAGGTAAAAACAGAGGGAATGGGGCAAAAGGAATGGGGGGAGGAAGAAGGAAGGAAATCGAAGGAAGAGACTAATAGAAGGATGGATGGAAGAAGGAAGGTGAGAGAGGAAGGTGGAGAAAAGATGATATGGAAGCAGAAGGAAGGCAGAGGTAGTGTGGAAGGGAAGGGATGAAGGAAGGTAAATGAGGGAAGGAAGGGAAACAAAGGGAAGGAAGAGAAGAAGGGAAGGGAAGGGAGGGAGGAAAGGAGAGAGGGAGTATAAATTACAGGGAGGAAACAATAATTCATCAAGGAGAGAGAAAATGCGCCAAAATGGAGGGAGAGGAGCCAGAATGCGTCTAAGGGGGAGAGAAAAATGGAAGAAAGGCATAGGAAAGGCAGAGAAATATTAACAGGGAGAGAGAGAGAGAGAGAGAGAGAGAGAGAGAGAGACTTAACACTGAAGCTCCTATGATTCACTCTCAGCTGAATAAAATCGTCTGGCGTACCTGGAAAAGAATGACAGACTGTTCCCGACCATGAAAGGGTTAAGAAAGAACGAACGAAAGAAAGGAAAAGAAAAAAGGAGAACAGGAAAAAACACATATGAGGGAGAGAAAGGGAGAATGATGAGTACACGAGGGAGAGAATTCGTCAAAGAGGGAGGGTAAAAAGGGGAGAATGAATCATAAGGGGTGAGTAAAAAAAAGGGGGGAGAATGCATCAAAAAGGGAGGTAAAAAAAGGGAGAATGCGTCAAAAAGGGAGGTTAAAAAGGGTGAATGCGTAAAAAAGGGAGGGAAAAAAAAGGTAAATGCGCCAAAAAGGGGATGGTAAAAAGAGGGGAATGCATCAAAGGGAGGGTAAAAAGGGAGAATACGTAAAAAAGGGGGAGGTTTAAAATAGGAAGAATTCGACAAAAAGGGTGGGTAAAAAAGGGGAGAATGAGTCTTACTGGGAAGGAAAAACAGGGAGATAATGCGTCAAATAGGGAGGGTAAAATGGGGGAGAATGAGTCATACAGGGAGGGTTAAAAAAGGGAGAGAATTCATCAAAAGGGAGAATAAAAAGTGAAAGACAAAGGTTGCACCGCTTGTTGTTGAGAAGGGCGTGTGAGTTACATGATGCGGTGATTGGAGGGAAAGGGAGGGAAGAGGAGGAGGAAGGGAGGGGGAAGAGGGATGAAAGAAAGGGAGAATAGGAGGTAGGGTGGGGGACAACAGGTAAGGGGGTTGGGGAGATTAGAGGTTGGGGTGGGGGAGAATAGGTGAGGGGGTGGGGGAGATTAGGGGATGGGTGGGGGAGATTAGGGGATGGGTGGGGGAGAATAAGGGAGGCGTGGGGGAGAATCAAGGGCAGAAGAGGATAGAATAAGGGGAGGGGTGGGAGAAAATAAAGGGAAAGGGTGGGAGAGAATAAGGGAGATGGGAAAGAATATGAAGGAAATGGGAGAGGAAAGGGAGGAAGGGGAGAATAAAGTCGAGGAGAGGGGAAGGGGAAGGGATGAGAAGGAAAGGGATGGGAAGGAAGGAAGGAAAGGGGAAGGAAGGGAGAGAAAGTGGGAAAGAAGGGGAGGGAGAGAAGAAGGGAAGGGAGGAAAGGGAAGAAATGGGAAGGCAATAGAAAGGAGGGGAGGGGTGAAGGGAGGGAAAAGGGCCATGTATAGGGCTAATTACACGGGCTGTTGAAGAAACGGTAGGAAGGGGGAGGAATTTAGGGGGGAGGGTTAAGGAGGAGGGGGAGGGAGGGATGTTTACTGGAAAGGCGAGAGGGAGGAAAGTGCTGGAAAAGTGGGGAGAGAGGGAGGAAAGAAGAGAATGGGAAGATGACAGGTTTTGGAAGGGAGAAGAGGAAAGGAAAAAGAAATTACGTAACAGAAAAACAGACAGTAATGCTAAGGAAAAAAAAAAAAAAAAGAAGATGGCAAAAAACACGAAACTCAAAAAAAGAAAAAAAGAAAAAAAAAGAGGAAAAAAATGGAGTGAGAAAGAGGGCCTGGAATGTGAAGGAGGAATCTTAAGAGGGAAGGATTATGAGGATGGGAAAGGACACACACACACACACACACACACACACACACACACACACACACACACACACACACACACACACGCAATGACGTAACATTCATTTTGCGCACACCTCTTGCTGCCTCCAGACGATTTTAATTCCACAACACATTTTTTACTGAATAACACTTCCTATTGCTCTTCTTTGTGACTGGCATCATATTCTGGTGCTCATTTATTTTTCGCAACTTCGTATTAAAGGAGTGATGGCAATTTTAAGCTGGGATAGAGCAAAAATATCAGAGCAAAAATTACGTCAATCTGAAGGTCACTGTGTTGAAAAGGTTAACATTTTTTTCCAGTACATACTTCCTTTCCCTCACACGCCACTCTTAATACAGCCTACGAAAAAAAAAGGCAGGAGAAAGAAGGGAGAAAAAGGAGGACTGGGGGAAAAGGGAGAGGAAAAAAAGAGTAAAAAAGAAAGGGAGACCTGGGGAAAGGGAGAGGGTAAAATGGGAAAAAAAAAGAAAGGGAGGATTAAGGGCAAGGGGAGAGGGGAAAAAAGGGAGGGGAAAAAAGGGGGGGACACTGAACTAATCCTGGACTTACAGGAGGAATGTATGCGGATCACAGGGACTTTGACCATACCGACCCTTTTCTTCTCTCTCTCTCTCTCTCTCTCTCTCTCTCTCTCTCTCTCTCTCGTGTTACAGTTTCGTTCTCTTTCATCAGTACTTCCCTCTCCTCCCTCCATCTCCCTCCTCCCCACTCTCTCTCTCTCTCTCTCTCTCTCTAGGGGTCGAGGTCACAACATTATCAACACGCCTCGACAAACAACCACAACTACAACAATTGGCTCTGACGTTGATGATGGCAGAAAAACATCAATTTAATAATGGCCTGTAGAGGACAATGGAGGTCATCAATTAGTCAAAAAATGGTAGCGGTACTTTTTTTTACTGCTACCATTAACTACTACCATTACTACAAGGTCAGCTGAACAATTACTATAGCTGTTGCTGCTAGTACCACCATCACTACCACAACTAGTCTACCACAATTTTAATCATAACTACCACAACTACTACAGTACTATTATTACCATAACTATCACAATTACTATCATTACTACCACAACTACTTCCACAGCTACTACTACTACTACTATCATCAACACTACCGGTATAACAGAAGCTTCACTACACTATAACCACTGCACACACACACACACACACACACACACATATATTCTCTCTCTCTCTCTCTCTCTCTCTCTCTCTCTCTCTCTCAAACACACACATACAATTACCTCGCTATGAATGGAATTAATCATGACGGGCACTGTCAAAACAACGAGAAAAACAATGGACAAAAGCAAGAGACAAAAGGAACCATCAAAACAACGATACAGCCCAATAAAACAAGACCAAAACAAGGCAAAAACAACTAAGAAAACAATAGGGAAAAACATCCAAAATTATCAAGTCAGCCAAACCTCCCTTATCAAAACTTTATAATTTTCGAAAGCAAACGTGAAAAAGGAAAAAAAAAACCCGAATCCAAGAAAAAACTATCGAAACATTAAAATATCGATGAAAACAATATAAAAATAACACGTAATAAACCATAAAATAAGTCAAAATTACCAATACTATGAAACTAACATGCAAATAAAAAAAAAGCAATAGGGAAAATGAACATGTAAAAAAAAATGCAATGAACACACACACACACACACACACACACACACACACACACACACACACACACACACACACACACACACACAATTAAGTCCCAACAGAATACAAACAAAAAACCAGACTGTCATCATCATCATCATCACTACGACTTTTACCATCATCATCATCATCAATCATTATCATTCTAATCCTTATTCCTAGTCGGGGGCATAATTTCGCCTAGTATTCCAACTCATCTACTAGTCACTCTCCTATGCTGGCTATTATTCCTAAGCTGAGAGAGACTGAGTATATTTCTCTATCGATACTTGATTCTCTTTGTTATGGTGCGTCGGGCAGGAAAGTGACGGACGTGGTCTACGTATGGGAAGCAAACGAACAGGGGAGACATAGGCAAGCTTTTGTCTCTGACCGTACAAAAACAAACAAAACAAAACAATACAAACAGCATTAACAAAAGTACGACAGAGGCCCGTAGGGGATGACATTCCTTGCACGCACCCCTCTTGTTATCGGACTGGGGGGTGTGGGGAGAGGGGGAAGGGGAGGGAGAAGTAGAAGAGGGGGAAGGAAGGGAGAGGGGGAAGGAAGGGAGAGGTGAAACGCGTGGGAGGGAATGGGGGAGATAGGAAGGGGAGAAAATGACGTGGGAGGGAGGGAATGGGAGATAAACAAGGGGAAAGAGAAAGACAGGAACAGATAGCAAAGAGGAAAAATATGTGAATGGAGGGGGAAAGGAAGCTAGGAAGGAAAGAAAGGAAGGAGAGGGAAAAGTTGAGATGGAGAGGAAGGGTGAAAGACAGGTGGAGAGGAGAGGAGAGGAGAGGAGAGGAGGGAGGAAAGGGAGTGGAGATAACAGGAGGAGGAAGATAAGGAGGAGGGAGAGAGGAGACAGAGGGAGGGGGAGAAACAGAAGTACCGGTATACAGTCTACGAAGTACAGATAAAGGGAGGTTTGTTAGGCAAGACCAGGAGTATCCGGCATAACATCCAGCGAAGAAAATTCATCATCATCATTATCATCATCATCACCATCATCATCATCACCTCTACCTCTATTGGCATCACAATCATCAACATTTTCACCCCTCCTTTCACCATCATCATCATCATCATCATCATCATCACCACCACCACCAACGCCAACACTTGAGCACTAGTAACAAAAGAAGCGAGCCCGCCTCAAATCAACTCAGTACAAACACTGCCGCTTCCGGGTGATACACACACACACACACACACACACACACACACACACACACACACACACACACACACACACACACACACACACACACACACACACACACACACACACACACACACACACACCGCGCTCACACACACACACACACACACACACACACACACACACACACACACACACACACACACACACACACACACACAGTAATCACGCCCATTTAATAGTGCCTTTTTGTTACTGATTTCCACCATTGTGCTGAAGGCGTTTGTTCCCTATTATTCCCCCCTTTCCTTTCTATTCCCCTACCCATATCCCCCTCTTATCCCCCACTCCTCCCCCTTCCCTCACACCCACTATCATGTGTGTGTGTGTGTGTGTGTGTGTGTGTGTGTGTGTGTGTGTGTGTGTGTGTGTGTGTGTGTGTAGAACGCTCATGTATTTCTGTCTGACCAGTCCAAGAAAACTGGAAGAGAAAAGAATGAAACGAAAAAGAAACAAGTGGCAGAGAAGAAGGAAAATGAGAGAGAGAGAGAGAGAGAGAGAGAGAGAGAGAGAGAGAGAGAGAGAGAGAGAGAGAGAGAGATTAAAGAAGGAAGGAAGCGATGGAAGGTGCCAATGAAGGAGTCTTGTTAGGCAGGAAGGGAGGGAGGGAAGGAGAGGTGGGGAAAAAGAAGAGTGTCTGTGAGTGAGTGAGTGAGTGAGTGAGTGAGTGAGTGAGTGAGTGAGTGAGGGAGGGAGGGAGGGAGGAATGAGGCAGGGGAAGGAAGGCGAGTGGGAGGAATGGAGAGAGAAAAAGCGAGAGGAGAGTAGGGAGAGGTGCCTGCGAGCATGGAAGGAGGGGGAGTGGTGAAGTAAGAGCAAAGAGAGAGGGAGGGATGGGGGTGGGGGGGAGGTGCCTGAGAGGAAGGAGGGAGATAGGAGGAATGGAGGGAAAAGAGGTGCCTGCCAGCAGAGAGGAACTGAGGGAGGAAGGGAGGGAGGGAAAGGTGCCTGGGAGCAAAGAAGGGAGGGAGGGAAAGGTGCCTAGAAGCAAAGACCGGAGGGAGGGAGGGAGAAGAGGTGCCTGCGAGGAAAAAGAGAGTGAGAGAGACGGAGGAAGGGAGGGAGAGGAAGAGAGAGATTGAGCCTTGAAGCACAGAGGGAGGTAAGAAGCCAAGGACGAATGAGGGAAGAGGAGGAAAGGAAGAAAACGGAGGAAAACAGGGAAAATGGCGGGAGGGGAGGAAAGGAAAGAGAGGAAAGAAAGGAAAATAGGGAAAATGAAGGAAAGGAATAGAAAAGACAAGAGAGAAGCAAGTGAAATGAAGGAAAGAGAGAAGAGAGGAAAATAACAAAGTGAAAAGAGGAACCAAAAAGAAAGAGAAAAGAGGCGGGAAGAGACACCAAAAGGAGAGAGAAAAGAGGATGTCAAAAAGAAAGGGGAAAAAGAGGAGGAATTTCAAAAACAGAGAGAAAACGGAGAAAGAGAGAGAGAGAGAGAGAGAGAGAGAGAGAGAGAGAGAGAGAGAGAGAGAGAGAGAGAGAGAGAGTGAGTGTTTGGGAAATATAGAAGAATGGAAAAGACAAAAAATAAAGGGAGCACAGGAAATAATGGGAGGAAGGGAGATGGAAAGGAACAGAGATAAAAAAAAAAGGAAAAGAAAGGAAAGGAAAGGACGAAGGGAGGGAAAGATGAGCAGACGAAATGATGACAGAGGAAGAAGGAAAAGAACATGAAGAAATAAAGGAGAAAGGAAAAGAAAAGATAGGACAACTAAGGACAGGAAGGGAAAGGTAAAGAAAAAAACAAGAGAAAGGAAAGAAAAGGAAGGAGGGTTGGCGAAAAGTAAAGGGAGAGAGATAAAAAGGAACTGAAAGGAAAGGAAAAGGAGATAGGAAAGAAACTGAAGGAGGGTTGGCGAGAAAAGAAAATGAAAAGAGAAAGATGGAGAGAGAAGAAAAAGAAAAAAAGGAAAGGAAAGGGAAGAGGGTTGGAGAGAAAAGATGAGGAAATGAGAAGGTTGCAGAGCGAAGAGAAAGAAAGGATAAAGAAAAGGAAAGAAGGAAAGGGAAAGAAGGGAAATGAAAGAAATGAAGAGAGGAATGGACAGGAAACGAAAGAAAAGGAAAGGAAGGGAAAGGAAGGAGAGGAAATGAACAGAAAGGAAGGAGGGAGGAAGAGATGGCCAGAGGGCGCAGAGGACGAATGGATCAATCGGCGCAGGAGCGAGAGGTGCCCCTCCTCTCCCCACCCCTGGCCGTGGTAGTTAGGTTAGGGCAGGTTAGGTTAGGCTGGGTTAGGTTAGGTGGTGGTGGTGGTGGTTATTACGCTAGGTTATATTAAGTTACGTTAGGATCGCTTAGGTTGTGGTGGTGATGATGGTTGTGGTAGCTGTGGTGGCAGCTGTCTGGTGAGATTGGGATAGGTTGGGCTAGACTATGTTGGGTTAGGTCTGGTTAGGTCAGGCTAGGCCAGGTTAGGTTAGGTTAGGTTTGGCCAGGCTAGGTTAAGTTAGGTTTGGCCAGGCTAGGTTAAGTTAGGTTTGGCCAGGCTAGGTTATGTTAGGTTTGGTCATGTTAGGTTGGGTAAAGTAAACTGTGATGGTCATACAGTAGACTAACAGGGGTATCCGGTGTTGCCATCCCCTACTCCCGGGGGCCGCCCTGTCTCGGGGGTTCCATCATACCTAAAACCTGGTCTGGGTGGAGGTTTACAACTGTGAAAAGTTTCTATTTCCTTGGGACAAAAACAGCCCAACGGGGGTTACCAGCACTGCCTCACTCCGGAAGCCTCCCCGTAAGGGCAGCCTTCGGAGGTCCCATCCTTCCTAAAACCTGGTCCGGATGGAGATCTACCACTGCGATAAATTTCGTTTTCCTTAGTAAAAAAGAAAAAAAAAAAAACTATGGCCGTGTACACCGGCACTTCCCGGTTTGGCGAGACGGTCCCCAGGGGGTCACACTGCTTAAAACCAGGTCTGGGTAGGGGCATACCTCTGTATAAAAATTTCGTTTTTATTGGCAAAAACTATGGCCATTGTTACGGAACAGAGAAAGATAACGTACACTTTAAGTGAGAATACGAAGAGTCACTACTGTCCCGTAAAGTTCCAGGTTCAAAACAAAAGAGTTAGGTAAAATTACAAGTTAAAGTTTAATGCACAAACTAACAACAAAACATTCAGAACTCATAAGGATAATGTAATGGCAAATAAACAGGTTAAATATATGGTTAACTGCAATAGCCTCTATTAACACGAAATTAGCAAGAATAAATTTATCTAAGTCAGCCCTGATAAAATGAGATACCAGATAATACTCAGTGAATGCCAGATAAATAATTACAGATACAAACTATTATCAAAAATGACTGACATAAAGAACCCCACACGAATTACAAAAACTTCACTAGGCCTACAAATTAAACTTATGCTATACAGTACAAGAAAAAAATGCAACAACAGTTATACTCAAATTACACACAGCTGCTAGACGGTTGGAGATTTCTTGAGCACTCACAATAATAATATCTGTACAGGGGAGGACAGAGATGTGAACAAAATGAGGAGCAGATCTAAGTGGCAATGATGCAGAGACTGAGCTCATTATATAGGGGCCGGCAGAGCCTGATACAACTTGTAAGAGGACGCGCAAATGAAAGCCATGGGGACATAGAGTTCACAATCCCGCTCTGGACAACAGAGAGAACGACTTACTCTACTATAACGGTAGAAGGGGGGGACTGAGGCAGAACACGCTCGTGATCAAACATGCAGCATACTGTGCGTTAAAATTACACAAAGGATGATGAAATCATAGGCTATGTAACACCTCCCCACAAAGAAAAAAGAAATTTACAAAGGAAATTTCTTATTACTCTAAAACAATCTGTATATGGCATTACAGACCATGCAAAGGTCTTTCCTAATAGTACAAAACATGAGATCTCCCTAGCACGCTCAGTCATAGGTACTTGCCAGTATCCCTTTAACAAATCAAACTTACTTATGTACCTAGCCTTTCCGATCTTGTCTATGCAATCTTCCACACGAGGGAGAGGGTAAGTGTCTGTTTTGGTTATCTGATTAACACGTCTGTAGTCGATGCAAAGCCGCTGTGACCCACCTGGCTTAGGGACTAGAGTGACAGGAGAACTCCACTCGCTCTGACAGGGCTCAATCATCTTGTGGTCCAACAGGTAGCCAAGCTCCTTCTGGATGAGAGGAACTTTCACTGGGTTCACACGGTAAGGAGGCAATTTAATTGGCTTTGCGTCTCCAACATCGACATCATGCATCAACACAGTGGTTCTTCCTGGAGTGGCACGGAACACTTGCGGGTACTCCTGCAGTAACGCCGAAAACTCTTGCCTTTCCTCGGGAGGTAGATGAGAAAGCTTAGTCTGGAGATCATTCATGATATCAGGATTCTTCCCCAAACTATCACTCAGGCTCATACTGCATGGGAGAGCTTCACTTGCAGACTCGGGTGGAACAGCTACAGTGCAGACTGGATTATTTTCGTCCCGCCTGTGATATAACTTTAGCATGTTGATGTGACAAAGTTGCTTGTTCTTTCTACGATCTGGTGTGGCGATGACATAGTTGACATCACTGAGTTTCTTCTCCACGAAATAAGGGCCACTAAACTTGGCTTGAAGAGGTTGCCCATGAACTGGTAGCAGAATCAAAACCTGATCTCCTGGCTGAAAGTGGCGTAACCTGGACTTCTTATCATACCAAGTCTTCATCTTCTCCTGAGCAGCTCCTAAATTCTCTCTCGCCAGCTGTAAAGCAGTGGACAGCCGTTCTTTGAACTTCATCACATACTCCAGCAGGTTGACGTCACCTTCCTCCGACAGCCAGCATTCCTTGAGTAACTTAAGGGGTCCTCTTACTTCATGGCCAAACAGTAGTTCAAAAGGTGAGAAGCCCAGTGATTCATTTGGAGATTCTCTTGCAGCAAACACAACGAATGGAAGACCTTTATCCCAGTCTTTCTGATGTTCCAAACAGTATTTCTTGAGCATCGATTTGAGTGTTTGATGATATCTCTCCAACGCTCCTTGGGTCTGGGGATGGTAAGCTGAAGACGTGATCTGGGTGATGCCCAACTCTTTCAGAGACTGCTTGAAAACATTTGACATGAAATTACTTCCCGGTCTGACTGTACCTCCTTAGGCAGACCAAACTTTGTGAAGAACCCTAGCATTTCCTTAACCACGTTCTTTGCTGAGATGTTTCTAAGTGGAATGGCTTCAGGATAACGAGTAGCCATATCAATCATGGTCAACACATAAGAAAATCCTGAAGAAGTCTTAGGAAGAGGGCCCACAATATCCACCAACACACGGGTGAAAGGCGCCTCAAAAGGAGGAATGGGAACTAGAGGTGCAACCTTTTCTGGTCTGATTACACTTCCACAACTTGACAGGTGTGACAAGACTTACAATACCAGGAAACATCCCTGAAGATACCTGGCCAGTAGAAGTGTTTCAAAATGCGTGCCACAGTCTTCCTCACTCCAAGGTGTCCTGCCAGACTGGAATCATGAGCCACTCGAATGATATCCTGCCTACAAACACGAGGGATGACAACTTGATGTACAACCTCCCATTCACAGTCGGCTGATGCTGTTGGGGGTCTCCACTTCCTCATAAGTACTCCTGACTTTACATAATAACAAGTAGAAGCACCGGCTGACTCTTCCTCACTGCAAGCAGAGTTAGCTAGACCTTTCAACTCAGGGTCAGCAACCTGCAACTCAACCAACTCTTGACGAGACAAATTATCAACACTACGGGGTACTGCCTCATCTGGTGAGTGGTCCAAATTAGCAAGAAAAGTGTCAGCTAGGATAACATCATCATCATCATTATCCTCTAAATCACCAGTAACTTTAGACTTAGCCCTAGTGACAGCACATGCAGGGAACACATCAGGGACATCACAATCCTGGGACGCAGCCACTGGCTCACTAGACAACTGAGGAGCTGGACACACTTGACTTCCACCAATATCATTTCCAAGTAAGAAAGTTACACCTGACATTGGGAGTGTCTCAACCAACCCAACCATAACAGAGCCATTAACAAAACCAGACTCTAAATTCACTCTGCACAGAGGAACAGAGAAGTAATTATTCCCTACACCTTGTAAGATTACAGTTTCATCAGAGGAATTAACATTAGAGCCTAGAACACTGGTCAGCATAAGGGATTGGCAAGCACCTGTATCACGATATATTTTAACTGATTTCCAATCATTACTGTCCAGAGGACTGACAAAACCATCAGACAGGAAATTAGCACATGAACTCTTGAGAGTGTCACCCACGTTACTGCTCAAAAGAGGAGCTCCATCATGAGAATTTAAGTTACCCCTCAAAGCAGGTTCAGTTAACTCAGTTAAAGAATTCTGGGAACTCTCAAGAGTGGACACTAGACCAATTGACTGAATATTTAAAGACTCCTTTTTGTTCACATCACGCTGTCTCCTGAAACATCTCTCCGTAGTATGACCAAGCTTACTACAATAAGTACATTTACTTTTCTGAAATCTAGAGGTGAAGCTGGTATTTACTTCCTGAGAAACATCATCCTTATTCTCTTTCCTGTTACCTGTACTCTGAGTAGAGGCAACGTACTTACTCTCAGCTTTCCCTTTTTCTCTAGAATATCTCTTGTGAGTGAGAACATACTCATCAGCTAAAACTGCAGCATCAGACAAATTATCTATTCTTTTCTCATCAAGATATAGGCTTACATCTTTATAAATACACCTTTTGAAGTCCTCCAGCAAAATCATCTGCTTAAATTTATCAAAATCAGAATCCACATTCTTAGAATTTAACCACTGCTCTAACAAATCTTCTTTGATTTTTGCATACTCAACATGGGATTGCTTATCTTGCTTGTAAGTTGTCCTAAATTTTACTCTATAGGCTTCAGGAACAAGCTCATAGGCCTTAAGAATCAAGCTCTTAACTACATCATAATTATCAGATTGATCCTGAGGCAAAGATGCATAAGTTACTTGAGCTTTACCGGTGAGAACAGTTTGAAGGAGTACTGGCCAATACTCCTTAGGCCAATTAAAACCTGTAGCTACCCTCTCAAACAACTGAAAATACTTTGTTAAATCAGATTCATTAAAAGGAGGGACAAGTTTAACATTTTTAGCCACATCAAAATCATCAGAGCAAGATGATCCAGTTCCACCTTGTTTCATGCGATACTCATGGTCTGCCTGAATCCTGGCAAGTTCAATTTGTGCCTGTATCTGTGCCTCCTGAATCCGAACCTGAGATTCCGCCTCCTTAGCCTGAGACTCAGCCTCCTTAGCACGTGCTTGAAATTCAGCCTCCTGAATACGAGCCTGAGACTCGCCTGCTTAGCATTTGCCTGAAATTCAGCTTCTTTAGCACGAGCCTCCTGCAGAGCTAGCTGTAACTTAGCTAATTCAATTTGCGTTTGCTCATTTGGAGGAGTTACATTAAACAAGCTTTTATTAATCATGCCAACAATTTGATCCTTAGAATGATGAGAGTGAACTGCAATTCCCAATTGTTGAGCAACAAGCTTAAGTTCATTCTTTGTTCTGTTTTCTATATCACACACTGTTTGCACATTTGACAAAAAATCTTTGGCTTCATCAAGTGTAGAAATAGTAGCCATCATGAATATATCACAGTCACAAAATATCAAACAATATCCTTATGATAATATCCTGAATATCCTGATATGAGGTCGCCAAATTTATGTTACGGAACAGAGAAAGATAACGTACACTTTAAGTGAGAATACGAAGAGTCACTACTGTCCCGTAAAGTTCCAGGTTCAAAACAAAAGAGTTAGGTAAAATTACAAGTTAAAGTTTAATGCACAAACTAACAACAAAACATTCAGAACTCATAAGGATAATGTAATGGCAAATAAACAGGTTAAATATATGGTTAACTGCAATAGCCTCTATTAACACGAAATTAGCAAGAATAAATTTATCTAAGTCAGCCCTGATAAAATGAGATACCAGATAATACTCAGTGAATGCCAGATAAATAATTACAGATACAAACTATTATCAAAAATGACTGACATAAAGAACCCCACACGAATTACAAAAACTTCACTAGGCCTACAAATTAAACTTATGCTATACAGTACAAGAAAAAATGCAACAACAGTTATACTCAAATTACACACAGCTGCTAGACGGTTGGAGATTTCTTGAGCACTCACAATAATAATATCTGTACAGGGGAGGACAGAGATGTGAACAAAATGAGGAGCAGATCTAAGTGGCAATGATGCAGAGACTGAGCTCATTATATAGGGGCCGGCAGAGCCTGATACAACTTGTAAGAGGACGCGCAAATGAAAGCCATGGGGACATAGAGTTCACAATCCCGCTCTGGACAACAGAGAGAACGACTTACTCTACTATAACGGTAGAAGGGGGGGACTGAGGCAGAACACGCTCGTGATCAAACATGCAGCATACTGTGCGTTAAAATTACACAAAGGATGATGAAATCATAGGCTATGTAACACCATACAATGAGGACGTGCATACATACATACATGCAAGCGCACGCACACACACACCTTCCATCCCCCTCCTCTCCACATCCCCCCACCCACACAAATTCTCCAACCAATCCCACCACATACCACCACCATTCCTACCAATCACAAACCGTAACAATCTGCCGAAATCACCAATCAGTGTCACATGGACCTCGCCAATTAAGCCATTTTTATTTCTCCCCCCCTTCTCTCTCTCTCTCTCTCTCTCTCTCTCTCTCTCTCTCTCTCTCTCCTTAGCTGACAGATGTTTTCTTTTAAATTCATTGTTAATTTTGGATGCACAGATTCTGGATGGTAACAAGGAGGGAGGGTGTTTATCAAACTGATAGACAGACAGGTAGACAGACAAATAAAAAGGCAATATATGGACATATATGGATTGATAGCCAGATAAATAGTCAGACAGATAAACACACGGATATACAGTATACACATACATGCATACATATATATATACAGTTTCTTTCTCTTTCACGATAAACGTTATCCTTTAAATTCTAAGGTTGGGAATTTTGCATGGCAACATGAATACATATATGAGGTACGGTACATAACTTTACCAGTATACACCGGTATGTTTTCCTTATTTCAACGTTCATTTACATACACTCGCTGAGAGGCCCCATTGGGCGGCCTCCGCGCGATGTCAAGTCACTTCCAATCTTCAGCAATGAGTCAAAGGCCTAAGTCGAGAACCGGTGCCTCGATTTGGCTGGAAATTGTTTTATTCTTCAACTTAGAGCATTTAAATGCGACCTTGCTCTGACAAAAATTTGAGCTACACGCGCCGTTTTTGCTGTTACGGTAACCAACAAACATACAGAAATCAGATCATTATAATATGGATACATACAAACATACATACAAATATACATAAAAACATACATACACGCATACACAGAGGAATGAAGGACGGCAAGAACGAAGAAGTAAGATACAGGTAGAAGATGGAAAACAAGGAAGATGGAGAAAAGGAGGGAGGGAGAACTGGGAAAGCAGAAAGGAAGGAGAAAAGGAAAATGAGGGAGAGGGAAGGAAGGAGGCAGAGGCGAAAAGAGGGAGGGAGGGATGAAAGGAAGAGGAGAAGGAGAAAGGGAAGGATGGACGGATGGAGGAAAGGAATGAGGAAAGAGAGAGAAGAAAGGGGAAAAAGTGAAAGGATGCAGGGAGGAAGAGAAAGAGAAGAAAGGAGGAAGAGAAGGAAGATGAAAGGGAGGGATGGAGGGAAGAAAGGAGAGGGATGAGAGGGATTACGGAGAGTGATCAGGCATAATGAAAGAGGAGAGGTCCAGAAGGAGGAAGGGAGAGGGAAAAAAAAAGGGGCTGTGTGTGTGTGTGAGAGAGAGAGAGAGAGAGAGAGAGAGAGAGAGAGAGAGAGAGAGAGCAGCCTGTTCATTTGTCTAAACATACAGTATTTTTGTTATGTTATCTTGGTGTCGCAATATATATAACTTGATCACCACTCTCAGGCTCCTATGACTCACTCTCAGTTGAATAAAATCGTCCGATGGCAGTGGAATTAACGGAAAAAAATAATCCCAGTTGCTACAAAAAATCCCTTAGGTTTCATAATTCAGGTCAACCCAAGACGATTTTATTCAGCTGAGAAAATGCAAGTACGGTGGTGGTGGTGGTGGTGGTGGTGGTGGTGGTGGTGGTAGTAGTAGTAGTAGTAGTAGTAGTAGTAGTAGTAGTAGTAGTAGTAGTAGCTGCGACTCCAATGTGAACCCAGTAGACTCCAGACTTAAGTAACCTTTCAGTCTAGCATCATCCTTTCGGGGGATACGGAGGGAGCTGAGGGACGTATGTATAACTATATAGGCAGGTCAGTCGCCAGGTTGTATCAGTGCCACCACATGAAGGCGTCTCTCTCCACCACCAATCGCGAGCCGTCAAAGGGATAAAATATGAGAAATCAATTGTGCAGTACAGCGTTTATGTTGCTTTGGGGTGAAAAGGGTTGGAAGGACTGTTGATGAGGGTGAGAATGGATTTATTGATGAAGGCTGAAGACGGAGAGGGGAAGGAGGAGGAGACGATAGGAAGGAGGGAGAGGTAGATGAAGAGAAAAAGAGAGAAGGAAAGAGAAAGCGGTAGAGAAAGGGAAGGAAGGCTGGAAGGCAGGAAGAAAGGGAAGAGAAAAGAAAAGGTGAAGGTAAGGATGGAAGCGAAGGAAGGAAAGATGGAAGTTCGGAAAGAATACGGTGGAAGGACAGGCTGATAAAGAAGATGGATTTATTGATGGAAGGACTGACGTGAATGATGGAAGAAAAATGAGGAGGGGAAGAGGAAGGAAGGGAAGATGGAGGGAAAAAAGGACGAAGGGAAAAGGGGGAGGGATGAGTGAAAGGAAGAGAGCAAAGACCGGTTGATGGATGGATGGATGGATGAATGAATGAATGAATACAGGGAGACAGATGGCTGGAAAAAAGTGAATGACTGACTGGATGGATGAATGAAAGAATATAGTAGAAATTGAAAAACTGAGAATGGATGGATGGATGGTAAGGGCGTAGTCAGCTATAAATACCTCCTCAGCCTCCAACCCCCCCCCCAACCGTCCCTCCTTCCACCTGCCTGCTCACACCTGGTTTACCGGTTTACTATCTTTTTCGCCTCTTCCTTCTACTCCTGCTCCTCCTCTTCCTTCTTCTTTTTTCTTGTATTGTCTCTTCCTCGATCCTCTTCTTCCTGCTCCTCCTCTTCCTTTTTACTTTCTCTTTCCTTCGTTTATTCCTTGATCCTCCTTATCCTGCTCATCTTCCTTTCTTTTTCTTATATATATATATATATATATATATATATATATATATATATATATACCTAGGCTGCTTCCCCCAAGGAGAGGGTGGTAGCCCAGACAGGACGACACACTCCCCATTTACTCATCCATTCAAACACGTTCATATATATATATATATATATATATATATATATATATATATATATATATATATATATTACTTTATTTCTCCTTCCCTTTCGTATTCCTCTTCTCTCTTCTTCCTCCTCTCTTTCTTCCTTCCTTCTTTTCACTTCCATCCTCCTCCTATCTTCCTTGTTTTCTCCTCTTCTCTTCCATCCTCCTGCTCTCTTCTTCCTTCCTCTTCTTTCTCTTTCTCCCCTCCTCGTCTTCTCTTCTCTTCTCTTCCTTAATCAAATACCGGTGCTCTATTTCTCGCTCGATGGAGGGAAGGAAGGAAGGAAGGAAAAGCAAGAAAGGAAGGATGGATGGACATAAAAGAAAGGAAGAAAGGAAGGATGAAAAGATGAATGAATGAACACATGTAGTCTATTAACATATGCATTAATGAATGAAAAATAGCCAAACAACAATTACACACACTGCCAACAGAATGAGAGAGTAATGAACTGTGAAGAAAATAAGAAAACTGGATGGATGGATGAGGGTAAAATGGATGAATGAAAATAATGGATGGCCAGAGGGATGGATGGACGAATAAATGAATGACTAGGAGATAAAATGGATGGATGGATAGTTGTGAGGGAGCAGGTGGTGATAGATCTACGGGTATATACACACACTCCATCATAACATCCATCAGCCCTGCCCATCTCACTCACTCATTCACTCTCTCTCTCTCTCTCTCTCCTCCCCTATTTTCAACCCGTGTCACTCACTCATATTTTTAGACTCTCACCCTCTATTTCGGTGACAACCTATTTTCGTTTGCTTTAAAAATACATCTATATTATATTTAATAGTTAGTGTATACATTTTTCATCCAAATTTATTACAACACACACACATTATTTCTTGAGAATGAAGGCGTCTTTCTTCACACATTCTTATGACCACAGACGATTTCCTTCAGTATATGACAAGCCCCTGGTAGTGAAGAGGATTAGGCAGTCTTCATTAACCTCTTCAGTCCGATAACCCTTTATTCAGGCTACATCCAGACGAGTTTATCCAGCTTTAGTTAACAGTCTATCTATCTATCTATTGCCAGACGCCTCAATCCCGTTTGGGGTGGCCACAAACAAATCGCCTCCAAGTCGCCCTGTCCCCCGCCATTTCACTGCCCTGCTCCCAACTCACACCCCCCTCTCTCATATACCTCTCCACCCCATCCCTCCATCTCATCCTTGGCCTCCTCCTCCCTCTTCCCCCCTCCACCTCACTCACATACACTCTCTTCGTCAGTCTTTCACCCTCCATCCTCTCCACATGGCCAAACCACCTCAGTGTGTTCCTCATAACGCTTCCTATCACATCCACATCAACACCACAACGCTCCTTTATATCCTCATTCGTCAGCCTGTCTCTCCACGTGACTCCACAGGCTCCTCTTAAATAACTCATTTCCACTGCTCTCACTCTTGACTTGTGTCCTTCCAACAATGTCCAAGTTTCACTTCCGTACAATTCCTCACCATCCAACCTCGCTGTACATTCACTAACTTCACCTCTCTCAAAGACCATCACTTTACTCTTCCCTACATTCATAATAATGTCATTCTCACATATATTCTTTTTCTGCGTTTTCCCGGTTACAAGATGAGACATTCAACGTAAACCATACCGAAAAAAATCATTATAATAAAAATAAAGATAAAACAGGAAGACAAATACTTCAAATATGTTTTACGACACCCCGTCTCAGAGAGAGAGAGAGAGAGAGAGAGAGAGAGAGAAACTGGAAAACAATGATCTTTCAAGTAAACCAGCCAGAATAGGCCTATAACTATCTCTTTTTCTTTTTCTTTTTGTTTTTTATTTTTGCAATACTCCGTTCACCTTAACTTGGCCCAAAACTGCCATTTCTCCATCTTGAGTGCTAAAGGTAACAACATATTAAAACTAGAACATAGCGCTAGTCACAAAGAAGTGCTATGGAAAGGATGTAGAGCCACAGTGTTACCCTTTTCTGCCACAATGTGTAAAAAGGCAGAAAATGGACGAAAATCTGGACCAAGTTAATGTGAATGGCGTATATCTCCAGACGATTATACTCAGCTTAAGACTTCGAATTAAGGGTGTTACATAAAGTTTTCAGTGACCCCTTCATTGCAAGAAAAAAAAAGAAAAAGAAAAAAAAGAAAAGAACGAGAATAATCGTCTTGAGGAGGCATGAATTAAAAAAAGACAATATATCGGACTGAAGGGGTTAACGGAGTAAGAAAAAAAAAAAAAAAGATCCAGGTGTATGTAAAGGTTTGAGAATTCCAATTTTTGGCGAGAACTGCGGGAACTGGGAACTCTTAATGATGCCAGGCCAAGTTTTGGGGGTTAATGGAGGGAGGAAGGAAGGAAGGACGGAAGGAAGGAAAGAAGGAAGGAAGGAAGGGGGGAAGGGAAGGCAAAAAGATCGGCGAGAGGGCATACAAAACAAGGAGAGAATGACGAAAGGAAGAAAGGATGAAGGAAAATAGGCAAGGAAGAGGTGGATGTAATCTCTCTCTCTCTCTCTCTCTCTCTCTCTCTCTCTATAATATGAGAGAGAGAGTGCTATTTCTCATACCGTAACAACTTTCTCCTCATATATCAATTTTATAGCTCAATATTAATTACATTTACTACTCTCAAGGTTTCTATTTTTATTGCGGTACCATTCTAAATTATTTGTGTTATATTATTATTATTATTATTATTATTATTATTATTATTACCATTATTATTATTATTATTATCTAGGGGTTCTTCCATATTTAACTTTTTTCACGATTATGTTAATTGTAATCAATATCATTCTCTTCATCACCACCATCGTTATCAACATATTCCTCCTCCTCCTCCTCCTCCTCTTCTTCCTCCTCCTCCTCCTCATCATCATCATCATCACCCGGAAAGGCCCTAACCCGTAGCATATGGGTCTGTGAGAGGGAGGTATGCTTATAGACTTGGCACCGGCGACGCGACCTTGGGGTATATCCGTCCCTACAGTATATTACCACCCCGATATTAACCCCTTCACAACGAATGCGTATTTTAGGAAGCAGGTATAATTACTTCTAGGAGCAGCACCGTCTGGCGAGGGGGGAAAAAGGGGAAAATGCGAGGGGAAGAGATGAGGGGTTAGGGAAGAGAAGAGGGGGAAGAAAAGAGAAGGGACAGAAGGGAAGAGAAGAGGTGGAAGGGAAGAGAAGAGAGGGAAGGAAAGAGAAGAGAGGGAAAGGAAGAGAAAAGATGGACGGGAAGAGAAGAGGGGGAAGGAAAGAGAAGAGAGGGAAAGGAAGAGAAAAGGTGGAAGGGAAGAGAAGAGGGGGAAGGGAAGAGAAGCGAAGGAGAGGAAGAGAAAAGGTGGAAAGGAAGACATGAAAGGGAAGGGAAGGGATGAGGGGGGAGGGGAAGAGAAGAAAGGGGAGGAGAGAGCTTACCTAATATCAGTAATAATAAACAGCACCTTCCTGTTTATATCAGATGCATACATAACAACGGCTCTCATAATATGCAAACGTAAGACCTTAAATCACACTGGAAATAATAATAATCACACTTATCGAAAACTGGAACTAAAAACATTATCATTATTATTAGTAGTAGTAGTAGTAGTACCAGTAGTAGTAGTAGTGGTACTAGTAACAGTAGTATGTGTATCTGGATGTGTGCTGTGTAAGTGTATGTGTGCCTTTAGCCAAGTAATTACGGGAAATGTTTAACAGGAAGGAAGTGAAAAACTGAAAAAAGATCGATATTTACTTATGACAGACAATGTGTGTGTGTGTGTGTGTGTGTGTGTGTGTGTGTGTGTGTGTGTGTGTGTGTGTGTGTGTGTGTGTGTGTGTGTGTGTGTGTGTTATAAGTGTTAAGTACATGAAGTAGTGATGAAATGTGGTGTCGATGTATTTTGCTATGAATGAAGTGTGGTGACGAAGATAGAGAGTATGGAAGTGGTGATAATGTGATGCTGATATGTGAGCTAGTGTGATGCAGTGTGGTGAAGTGTCATGAAGTGTTGTGTGGTGTGATTTGGTGCGGCGTAGTGTGGTGATATAGTGGAAGTGGTGAGGAAAATAAAGGTGAAACAGCGTAATAGTGATGAAGTGTGATGAAAGCGAAGTGTGGTGAAGTGTGGTGAGATAGCGGAGGTGATGACGGAGGCTGGGGTGATAAGCAGTATCCGGGGGAGAACTAGCTGACGTACCACTCCTACACACACACACACACACACACACACACACACACACACACACACACACACACACAACCGTACTCAACATCCTTCTACCCAACCAGCTGCATGTTGCATGCTGAAAGGGTGTTGAAGAGATGAATAGCGATAGGACAGAATTCCTTTAGCTCCCTCACTACAACCTCAGTTTATATTCTGTTTTTGCTACAACCAGACCAGTAGTAGTAGTAGTAGTAGTATAGTAGTAGTAGTAGTAGTAGTAGTAGTAGTAGTAGTAGTAGTATAGTAGTAGTAGTAGTAGTAGTAGTAGTAGTAGTAGTAGTAGTAGTAGTAGCTGCAACCCCAGATTCAACTGAACGTGAACGCGGTGGACTGCAGGCTTAAATTCCTCTTCCCCTGCAGTCCACCATCCTCACTTCGGGGGACAGGGAGGTAAATGAGGGATGTTTGTATAATCAGGTAGTTGTCAGTGCCACCACGTGAAGGCGTCCCTCTCCAACACCTGTCTGGAGATAATAAAGATAAAAAGGTTAATAAAAGAGTGAATTCCGATGACTCCTTTTTTATATATTGTTCTTCCTTCCACCAGACGATTTTATTCAGCTTAGTAGTGACCCATCGTTGTGAAGGGGTTAACGAAGATCACGGTATACCCACAGAGAGTTAACGAAGGGTATATTTCACGAAGGGTTTACGGTATACCCACAGAGAGACAAGTACCGAATTTTAGTTTCTTCTTTCTTTGTTTCTTTTTAATATGATTTATGCCATTTTGAACAACTTACTGTACCGTGGAATCAGACGAAATATAGGTTAACTAATTTTCCCTCTCTCAGAAGGGAGGAGAAGGAGGAAGCAAGGCGGTTGAGATGGACTAAGAAGGGAGAGGGGGAGGAAGAGGATGCAGGAGAGCTTAGAGGGATAAGTCTAAGCTCCACGAGAGGGAGGAGGAGGAGGAGGAGGAGGAGGTGAATAATGGTTGAGAAATATGACGACGATGACGACGACGACGATGATAATAAGAAATAAAACCAGGAAGAGGAAGAATATCTGAAAACGAAGGTACGAGAGATGAAAGTAAATATCGCAGCTAATTAGGTGAACTTTACTAATTACCGTCATTAATATACGGTGGCATTAATTAACCTGATACCGATTTATAACATTCTTTCAAACCTATGACTGCCTTAACGTCGCTTGGCACTCCTTAAAAAAACATGGTACGTCTTGGTTGGCATTCTTGGAGGGATTTCAGCTCGGTTCCCTGTCGTATCTCTATGGACAGTTTTTCCATATACTTCATTCCAGCTTAGACCTGACGATTTTATTCCGCCGAGAGCAAGATATGGGAGCCTGAGTGTCCATACAGCAACCCTCTCATGGTGGGAGCAACTCTATTTTATTCTAGCCAGCTCCAGACGATTTTATTCAGCTGAGAGTGAGTCACAGGAGAATGAGTGTTAAAAGAGACAGACCGAAATGCTGTTATATACGCACGATCCACCCCATTGTGGCGTCTGAAGTTACAGCGTCTTGTGGTGGAGACGGACTGGGGTAGGATATCCGGTGGGGGAAGGGCGGCGGTGGACTCTGATAAGCAGGTGAGGGGGTGAGAGGGTTAGGTTAAGCGGGGGGTAAGAGGTAGGGGAGAAGATAACCTACACACACCGCTGCCTATTACAACTTCTGTTTCACCGTCTGGGCCTTGAATCTGTCCTTTACTCCTCCTAACTTACACCGTTTTATAACCAAGCAACGAATCTGTCAGGCTATACAATGCCACCCCATGAAGGCGTCCCTCTCCAGCATCTACGTCCCTGGGTACAAGAGTGAAATGAGGGAACGATGAGCCTAACAACCCAACATGGTAGTTAGGGAGAGAGGGGAGGCGGTGAGGGGACCCGGATGAGAGAGGCTGGTAATGACAGAGGGAAGGCTGATTGGCACTCATGCTTCTACGGCAACATTGTAGGTCCTGTTTGCTGACATGGACGCTTTGCTTTGACACACACACACACACACACACACACACACACACACACACACACATCCAATTACCTTTTGGGAACAGAACCTATGAAATGACATCACTCCAAACCACCAAATTATGATAGTCTATCTATCTATCAACCAATCAGTCAATCTATCTACTGCATAGCCAGTAGCCTTATTCTCGGAAGGGGTGGCCACAAACGTACCGACTCCATGTTAGGCTGCCTTCTCTCCATTTACGCCCCCATCTCTCCTATACCTCTCCACTCCATCCCTCCATCCTATCCTGAGTCTCCCCCTCTCACTCTCCCCTTCCCCTCAATATCAAACCCTCTCCTAGTCAATCCCTCATTCTCCATTCTATCTCTACATGGCAGTTCTCTCCACACAGAAAACTGAAGAAAAAAAACTACAAACCAAGCTAAAAAAGTATCAAATCTGGAAGAACTAGAACTGAAAGAAAAACTGAAAAAAACACACCATAACATCAATGAAAAACATGGCATCAACACACACACACACACACACACACACACACACACACACACACACACACACACACACACATCAACGCGTCCACGGGAAAAAAAAAAAATCTTGCTCTATTAACTGGCTTATTACGAATTTACTGAACACGACTGAGTCAGGGGACGAATTATTATGGCAGGCTATGGTCACCGTGAACGAAATGGAGTGGTTATTTTCACTCACCTACTACTCGCAGACTCTGTTATTCACCCTCCCTCCCTCCGTGTGTGTGTGTGTGTGTGTGTGTGTGTGTGTGTGTGTGTGTGTGTGTGTGTGTGTGTGAAGTCGTAGGGTCACTGTGAACGATAAATACTGCCACACTGACGAAACCATATGAAAGCCATGGCAACCTCGTTTCTTCTTGAACGTGACCGAAGTTTTAAATCCAGGTCTTTAAATGTCACAAGAGATAATACACGGTTGGACGCACGCACACACGCACATGAACACACACAAGCTAATCTCACATACACATGCAGGCACACACACACACACACAGACTCAAATATACACACAAAAAAACACAAACAAAAGCTCAGACATATACATATCTCCCCCTTCCACACTCACACATGTAAACGCACACTCCCACACACACGCATGTACACGCACACCCCCACGCACACATGTACACACACACTCCCACACACTGAAACATGACGTCAAAACATGATCACTTACCGGTGCGTATGTTAAAGCAGATGAGAGAGAGAGAGCACACACACACACACACACACACACACACACACACACATGAAGAAGTCCAGGAAAAGATAATAATACTCTCGTAATAATAATAGTAATAATAATAATAATAATAAATATAATAATAATAATAATGATAATAACAGCTGAACAACACATCAACTTCTTACCAATTAACAAAAGGAAATCAAAGCGTCTTAACCTCCAAGCAGAAACCGTCCTTTTCTCCAGTTTTATTACTACTAACTTCAGACGATTTTCTTCAGATCGAGAGAATTTTTAGAGGGCAAGGGTAACACTGGGCTTTTACTTTAACCCCTTATATGTGACAGGGTATTCGAAAGCTGAGTAAAATCGTCTGGAGGTAACAAGATTATAAGGCTTGAGACGTGACCGTGTTTAAGAGGCTGAAGAACTTGCAATCTATATGTACTTAATTCAATAGCTGTTTGTCATGTATCAAAATCATCATTATCATCATCATCATCTCTATATTCACCATTACTTGTATATTATCATCATAATTATCAGCTGTTACACATTCATCATCATCATCATCATCATCATCACTACCATCATCATATTCCCATAATTTTCAATGTAGTGGTTATGATCCAGAAACAGGAAAAGCCTACGCACATTATCTCTATTCTAATTGTTTTCCAACTCTGATAAAAAAATAAATATATATAACGTTTACAAATTGAAAAAGGAAAACACAGGAGCAGAACTACCATGAAAATAACAAGCAAACAAAAAATATAGTCTATTTCCTTTTTCCCTCTCTCTCTCTCTCTCTCTCTCTCTCTCTCTCTCACATCACTGGGTTTGCAAGGTTCCTGCTCACTGCCTCGTTATTTATCGTAGTGAGGTGGATCAATATTTAAGTCCGCACCTTTACCTGGTCTGTAATTCCAAGCCAATGTAACCTTTCTGCTGGAAGGTCAATCTTTAAAATAGGACTTGACGGGAAAATTTCTTCTTACGATGCACGCACGTAGAAAACACACACACACACACACACACACACACACACACACACACACACACACACACACACACACACAAACTCGAGCCGCCTCTTGTGGATTCCAAACGCCATTCAGTCCATCAAAAATGGTCTCGTTTCTTTCCTTTAACTTGGGGCGAAATTTCCACTCATAACAATCTCGTCAGGGTAACACATTTTTATTTGGGCCATAAAAAAGTTGGGAGGGAAGGAGGGAGGGAAGGCGGTATGGAGTGAAGGAGGAAGACAGGGAGGTATGAGGGGAGGGAAGGAGGTATGGAGGAAGAGGGAGAGGGAGAGAGGGAGAGAGGGATATATGGATTGAGGTATGAAGTAAGGGAAGGAAGGAAGGAGGTTAGGAGTGAAGGAAGGGGTGAAGAAAGGAGTGGCGGTAAGAAAGAAGGAAGAAGAGAGAGAGATAAAGATGGAGGAAGGGCCGTAAAATCTTCCACAGGGGAAATGATGACAAAAAAATCAGGACGTGTAATAAAAAAAAAAACTCACTCAGATGGCGTATTTATTTTACTTTAGCTACCCTTGGACGATTTTATTTCCTCCTCCTCCTCCTCCTCCTCATCATCATCATCATCATCATCATCACCACCACCATCATCATCATCATCATCATCATCATCATCATCATCATCATCATCATCATCATCATCATCCTGTCTCTTTTTCCTACTTGCAGGTGGATTTAGGCCGGGTTCAGAAAGCAAGAAAAGGGGGAAAAAGGAAAGAATATGACAAATTCACTAAGGAAAGCCCTCACACAAAATCTTGGAGTGCTCCCGATGTTGCAAGGTTTATGACAAGGAATAAGCTGATACATTTCATCATACTCTAGCTCACTTATGACACCCTGCGGAAATAATCAGATTGTGACACCGAAGATTACAGCTAAAGAAGATTGCTTTCACGGTGAGGTTTAATCCCGCTTGGCTTGGTTTGCGCGTAAAATTGTTAAGGTTCTATGGCCAATAATTTCAATGTTACATGCTTCCTCGCCTTTTAAAACTTATTACCTTGATAGCTGGGTTACATTTAATAAAGAAAAATAGACAAATTTGTTTTATAGGACAGCGAAATCACCCCTCGAATTCGCAAAGTCTATCCTCAGCTGAATAAAATCGTCTGGAGCTAACACGTACAAATAGAAAGCACAATCTCTGGCAGAAGGGCTTAAAAATATTTGAGAGTTAGGATTTTTCTTCCTTAAATAAATTCGTATGATGTGAACTAAATTAAACAGAAACAGTAAAAAAGGAAAAAAGAAAAGAGGCATTGATGCTAATCTTTTGACTACCGGTACTCAATTTTTTCTCTGCTGAACAAAATCGTCTAGTATTACCATGAATCATCCCTCACGTGGATTCATATGTAGAAGAAGGGTTCATTAAAGTTCCAGCACTCAAAAATGTTGGGATTATCTTGGCTGAGCAACTTTGACAGGTATTACTCGGAATAAAATACCGACATTCACCTTAGGCAGAGGACAGGTACGCTAATCAACTTTTTCAGTCCGATAACGCAGTCCCTGATTTCAATCCTCCTACCTCCAGACGATTTAACTCAGCTTAGGAGGGTGTATTCGGCCTTGGGGGCTAGGTTAGACTTCCAGTGACCGCTTCACTGTTAAAGGTTATCGTGTAAGATGAGTAAAATCGTCTGGAGGATGCAAGAATAACCTAAGTGAGTTTGTTAGCTTCTTCCATGGATTATTATTATTACTATTATTGTTAGTGGCAGTAGTAGTAGTAGTAGTAGTAGTAGTATCACTATTATTTTCTACCCTTTGACATGTTGAATATGTATCTGATATGCAAAATCGTTGGGAAAGAGCTTGAAAAAAAAAAAAAAATGGGGTAAAATCAATAATGCGGTGTCACGTAGTGGTTGATGCTGGGTTGTGTAATGGAAAAATCGGAGCGTTGTCGGAGGGGATAAGAGAGGATGATACGATGCCTGTATGCGGAATACGATAAGGCGATAACACAGGCGGAAGTCACTGATAAACACACACAAACACACACACACACACACACACACACACACACACACACACACACACACACACACGGCACTAACTTTCCCCACACCTGAACAAAAGTGAATGTCAAGGTTTGCCAGAGAGAGACAGCAGGTGTTGGGGGGAAGGGGGAGGAGGTGGGCGGGGGCGAAGGGGAAGGGGGAAGAGGAGAGAGAGGGCACCTAGGGCTGGTCTAATTACTGAGGGGGGAATGGGGGGGGAGGTGCAAATGAAGGCAGACTTACAAGTTTAGGCTGCATGACCACAATTATATGCACTGGTAGAGTCAACACACCGTTAGCTCATTAAGCAAGTAATTCATTCTTCGTGTTCTGTCACTCACTTTCACATCTCTAATTTTAAAACCTCGTCACATCTCATCTAATTTCATGACCTCTCTATTACCGCATCTATCTATTCGTCTATCTATCTGTTTATCTATCTATCGAGAGAATGAATATTAGCTACAATACACACTTGGTTCCACATATCACATAAGTATACACCCAGTAGAGATATATCCCAAGCAAAAACAAGGAACCAAAGTCTGTAAAAGTTGTTCCTCCTAAAGACTCGAACGAAAGAAAGCCAGAAATATATAACTTCAATTCGACGTGCACAAAAACACTACTGTCCTCTACTTACCTATATCCTATCTATTAAATTAAGTATCGGAAATTACGCGGCAATATAAGACATACACTATCAAAGATGCACAATTTGAGATTAATACTAGCAATTTTCAAAGCCGGGTTGCTTAAGAAATATCCAGGTTGCTACTCTAACCCACCTGACATTACCTCTGAGAGCAATGACCACGCTGACACCTCTCTCTCTCTCTCTCTCTCTCACACACACACACACACACACACACACACACACACTTCTTATTTCCTCAACATTAAACCATTTATCAAGCCACCTATCTATCTATCCATATCAAAACGAAGTCACTGTATTGAATGTGTTGAAAAGAAAGATACTGTATTAAAAGAATGAATTAGACCTTATTTCTTAAACACTGCCGTATTATCCTTGTCATGGTCTGTACAATTTTACCATTTTGTTCCAGTTCAGCTGACGCCAGACGATATTATTCTGGGACGAATGAGTCACAGGAGCCTGAGAGTTACAAGAAAATCATGTATACGAATAAATTTAATCCCATTCTTTAAACACTGCAATATTAAAACCAGTACCTCTATTCACAGTCAGAAAGAAAAAGAAAAAACAAAAAGAAGAAATAAAGGTTGACCTAATATAATGTTTAGTCTGGTTCCCGTGTACCCAATACCGGTATATCACCACCCCTGCCACCATCACAGCTGCCACCACCTCTGCCACCACCCTGCCACCAACACTACTATCACCACCCTGCCACCATCACAACTATCACCACCACTGCCACCATCACAACCACCACCACCCCGCCACCATCACAACTATCACCACCCTGCCACCATCACAACCACCACCACCCTGCCAGTATCACAACTACCATCATCCCTGCCAACATCACAACTACCACCATTCCTACTACTACACCTATCACTAATATAACAACTACAACCAAAATTACAAGCACAACTACCACTATTCCTACTTGCACGACTATCACTCCTAGCAAAACTACCACCATCACTACTAGCACTAATACCACCATTCCTAAGACCACAACTACCGCCATTTTCTACACAACTACCACCATTCCTACTACCACAACTACAATCATTAGCTCCGCCTTCCACACCTGCCTTGCTCTCTCACAGGTGTGTTGTGGGGGGTAGGCAAAAGATATGAAAGAGGAGGAGAGGAGAGGGAGAAAGGGGAGGAGAGGAGAGGAAGGAAGGGGAGGAGAGGAGAGGAGAGGAGAGGAGAGGAGTGGAGAGGAGAGGAGAGGAAGGGAAAAGAAGAAAAGAGAGTAAAAGAAATGAAAGGAAGAAGGAAGGACAAACGAAGCGAGGAAGTAGGGACAAGGGTGGGGAGAAACAGAACGGGGAGAGAGAAGAAAAAAGAAGACAGAGAAGAGAAGAGGTGAATAAAGTGAAGAAATGAGACAGAGAAAAGAAGAGGAGGAGAAAAGACGAAGAGAAAGAAAGAAGAAAAGAAAAACAGAAGAGAAGAGGATAGAAAAAAGCAAAATCATCAAAATAAGAGCGGGGAAAATAAATAAGAAGAAATACGGAAGAACAAAAATAAGGAGCGGGAAAGTGAGGAAAAAGGAAGGAAAAGTAACGAGGGGTAGGAAAAAATGGGTGACGAGAGGGAGGAAGAAAAATGGGTAACGAGGGGGAAGTAGGAACGTGGAGGGATGAAAGGGGGAGAAGAGAGAGAGGTGGGACAAGCTAGAACCAGAGAAGTCAGGAGGGGAAGAGCAGAGAGGAGGAGATGCGAGTTGGGGAGGGGAAAACAAGCGAGAAGTGGGAAGCAGCGGTGAAAAACGGGGAGAAGAGAGGAAGAGAGAAGGGGAACAAGGAAGAATAAGGGGGTGGGGTGTGGGGGTGGGATAGGACTGAGGGGACGAGGGGGAACGGAAAGTGAGGAAGGGGGAATGGCGGTGAAGGGAAAATAAGTGAGGGGAGGGAAGAGAAGTGATGAAAAGGAGGAGAGAAGACTGACAAGAAGTGAGAGGTTGGTGAAGGGAAAGAAGGGAGGGGGAAGGGGACAGGAAGGAAGGTATAGGGGGCAATAAAGGGAAGGTGGCGTGTCCAAGTTTATAGTAGGGGTGGCGATGTCCAGGGCTTGTGGTTAGGAGGAAGGAAGGAAGGACGGAAGATGAAGGAAGGGAAGAAGGAAAGAAGAATGGAGGGGGAGACAAGAGAGGAAAGAGGAAAAGAAGGAACGAAGGAAGGAAAGAAGGCTAAAAAAAAAAATAATAATGATCATGTGCCTTCAGTCGTACAGCATTTTCTACTAAGGCCAGACGATTTTCCTCAGCTTAGAATCACAAGAGCCTTAGTGTTAATACCAGGCCTCTTATGGTCGGAGAAAATTCTGTTATTCTCTTCCAGCTAACACCAGACGATTTTTATTCACCTGGGAGTCATAGGAGCCTGAGTTGTAACGAGCAAAAAAATAAATAAATAACAAACAGAACGCAGTAACGAAAGTGGTAAAACTACACAAGGTATCAGAAATAACACGTGAATTAAGAAAGGGATTAAATTAACAGAGTGAATAAGAACATAAAGCAGGAATAAATATCATGTAAATAAAAGAAACAAAGGTAGTAATGACGGAACTAAGAAAGAAGAATAAAAGAAAATACAGAAAACAGCAACGGAATTAACAAGAATAACAAAAGTAAAACAAAAGAAATGAACAAAAGGAAAACAAAAGAAATGAACACATCAAAGGAAACAAAGAAATGAAATAATGTGGAAGAACAAAGAAAATAACGAGAAACAAAAGAAGCACAAACAGCAAAAGGAAGAGCAAAGGAAATTATTGAGAAAGACAAAGAAAAAGAGAAGGAAACCTAAGAACAAAGGAATGTAAGATAAAGGGCAGTGAAGACATGGCTAAGAATGAACCGAGGTGGAGGGACAAGAAACGCAGGACAACTCAACCGTGCAGGACAACTTAGAGGCGTGCAGGACCATTCACAGTCGTGCAGGGGGCAAACTAGAGCCGTGCAGGACAAACTAAAGTGTTGTACGGCTATGTAGAGTCGTGCAGGGCAACTCTGAACCATGCAAAACAAAGGTCATGTAGGACATCCTAGAGCCATGCAGGACAAAACGCAACGCAAGACGAAGAGCCGTGCAGGACAAGGAAGGCGGCGTGCAGGGAGGGCAGGAGGGGGTGGTGGGGGGGTAGGGGGGTGAGGCTAGGCTGGGCTACCTGGTAATCGACCGTGTGAGGGGGCAGCAGTCACGCCAGGGCAAGGTCAAGGCTGCAGTGCTGGGGGGAGGGATTAGGGGGATTGTTGTGGGGTGGGGGGAAGGGGGTTGGTGTGGAGGTAAGGGGGTTGGTGTGAGGGGTGGGGGAAGGGGGCTGGTGTGAGGGATGGGGGATGGGGGGTTGGTGTGAGGGGTGGAGTTATGGGGTTGATGTGATAGATGAAGGTTAAGGGGATTGGTGTGAGAGGTGGAGGTTATGAGGATTGTCGTGAGAGTGGGGTTAGGCTGGGGTGTGGGGTTGGTTGGGGTATATGTGATAGGTATGGGTAAGGGGGATGTAATGGTAGGCGGCGATCAGTTGGTTATGGTGTGGCAGGTGGATGGCGGGCAGGAGTGGTAGTGGTGTGGCTGTATGAGGGTCAGTGGGCTGTGTGTGGTAGTAATGTGGTGAGATGGTAATGGAAGGGTGCTGCGGTAAAAATGTAATCGTGTTCTATTATATGACAAGTTATGCCCTTCTTCCGCCAAACTAAAAAAAAAAAAAGGTCAAATTTATTCTTATTGATTACACGAAGGTCTTTAAGGCTCATAATCAGTTTTTGTTAAGTTCCATGAAACCTTAGACTACAACACGCAACCGTCGAAGTTCCAATCCAGGTCCCTATATTTCCATTTCAGGTGGGAATTAAAGTAGAAATACTAATATAGTGGTAGTAACTATAAGACAGAGGAGGGGATATGAGACGTGGTGGTGGTTGGGGTGTAGTGGTTTTATTGTTGGTGACAGATTGAGGGTGTGATGGTGATAGCAGGGTGAGGGTGGTGGGGGTAATGATTTTAGTGGTGGTGGATGAGTGTGGTGCGTTGGTGATGGTGGGGATAGCAGGGTGGGGGTGGGGGTGGTGGTGACAAGGTGGGGATATAGTGGTAGTGGTGACGGAAAGGTGAAGAATGTGGAGAAATCTTGTGGTGGGGTGAATGAGGCGGTACGGGGGGGGACTGGAATGTGGTAAAGTGGTAGGTGGGTAAGTGAAAGAGGAAGTGGTGGAGATAATGGTATGAGGTGGAGGGTGTGGTGATGGTGTGAGAAAAGTGGAAGAGATTTGGTGATGGTGGTAGGAGGAGCAACACGTGATGATGGTGTCAACTGTGGTGATGGTGGCAGAATGATGTCAGGACTGTGGCGGCTGTGGTGGCAAAACTATGGAAGAGGCGGCAGAAAGGTGTCCTGCTTGTGGCTGAACCGTGGTGGTCATGGCAGAACTGTGGAGGATGTGGTGGTAGATGTGGTGGTGGTGTCAGGACTGTGGAAAATGTGGCATGACTGTGGTGGTGTCAGGACTATGGAAGATGTGGCACGACTCTGGTGGTGGTGGTGGTGGTAGATGCGGTGGTGGTGTCAGGATTGTGGAAGATGTGGCATGACTGTGGTGGCGGTTCTGGTGGTGGTAGAAAGGTGTCAGAACTGTGGCAGAACCTGAGTGGTGGCAAGAGAAAACAGGTGGCGGTATAAGAGCCATTTCAAGTTCGTACCGTAATGGCAATAGCAGATCTAATTACAGAGGTGGCATTTGTGGTACCATTCCCCGATGTGGTATAGGTGTGGCGGTGGTGGTGGGAGCGAGAGCAAAGTGTGGTAATGGGAAGAGTGAGAGAAGAGTGTGGTGGCAGTAAGAGTGAGAGGAGAATGTGGTGGTGGTAAGAGTGAGAGCAGGGTGTGGTAGTAACGATAAAGAGGTACTAAACACAGCAAAGGGCTTCGAGAATGATGGTAATATTCCTATCATTAGCGTAAAAAGTGATGGTGGTAGTGAGGTAGTGGTGATAGTAATTAACTCTCTAATGATCACCTAAAATCTGTCTTATTCCATGTACCCCCAGACGATTTATTCAGTTGTTATAAGACAATATTAAGGTGCAATATACAAAATAAACCACTTCGGAAGAGCAGCTTGAGTTTCCCATGGCAACGAAAATAAAACTACAACCTGCGAGAACCTGATCATGAAGGTGAAAGTAGAGGGAGTGAAATAAAAACTAGGGTAGACACACAGAACTATAAAAGCGATGAAGATAATGTTTTAAAAGTGAGGATAGCAACATGATAAAGGCAAGGACATACACATAAAGGGAGGATAGACAACATTATAAAATCGAGGACAGAAACATAATACAAAGGGAGGATAGATACAAAATTACAAAATCGAGGACAGATATATAACATTACGAAAGAGAAGTCACTCACATAAACATTACACAAGCAAGGAATGATACATATTAAAAAAAGGAGGATAGATACATTACCACCCGTCCGTGAACACTCAAATATTTGCCTTCAGAGTGAGTGTTTGCCCACCCCTTTGAGTCTAATTCCCTCCCTTAAAACCTGGGCAACGCAAGACTGATTTATTCACCTGAGAGAGATCAAAACGGAAGACCAATTTACTTACCCGAGATCAAACGAATTCGCTAATATACTTTAAATATCAACAACGCTGCAGCCCTGATGATGTCTCTGGTTTATTTAGTTTTCCTACTTCCAGACGAGTTTATTTAGTTCAGAAGAGATTTTTTTTTTTTCTATACTCTACATTTGCTTCCTGTGGTGAATCAGTCCAAAGAGTTTTTATCAATTCCTTTACTACGAGAAAATCCCCCTTTACGACGAGAATAATCGCCGAAGTTGCATTTAACCGATGGTTAGGTTGTCAGAATTTAAGAACAAGTGCAAAAGTAAAAGTCAGATGCGGGATCATCAGGGTCGTAATATGGGGCTTCGCTATAGTCTCGCGTCCGAAAAGTTAGTGAGCGACTGACGGACAAGCCATATTGTTAAAATCGGCAGGGCGACGGGACCAGCAAACCCCTAAATTTTTAATACCAATACTGAAAAATAAAAAAAAAAAAAAAAGGACTGATTCTTCTACCCCACTGCTGATCGCATTATGTAAAGTGAAATGCAGTCGAACAATTTTCCATTCTCACAGGTGTATTAAAATGAACCATCACGAAGTAAGAGTTTGCCTACACCTTCGCGTCCTCAGTTTTAATAGTACAGGTTATAATTACTTCTTCCTCTGGTCGAAAGGAACTCCGATTATTTTTTTCGTAATCAGACAGACAGACAGACAGACAGACAGACACACACACACACACACACACACACACACACACACACACACACACACACACACACACACACGCAAGAGTGAGAACCTACCCTAACTCATTTCCACCTTCCGAGGTAAAAAGTCGCCCGAAATGTGTGATTAAAGAGACTGATGTATTCGTGGACAAAGGAACACGAGGAAAGGAGAAAGAAAGGAGGAAAACACTTGAGGGGTTGAGAATGACGGGGTGGCGTGGAGGGGGAGGGGAGGTAGAGAGAAGAGAGAGAGAGGAAGGGAGAAGGAAGAGTTAGTGATGAGGAAAAGCGGCAGAAACCTGAGACACAGAGTAGGAAGGCAGAGGTAGGAGGATTGAGAGAAAAGAGGCTGGGATGAAGAAAGGGGAAGAGAGAGGAAGAAAAAAAATGGATGGTGGGGACGAGGAAGGGAGAGGAAAAGAAAGGGAGGGGTAGAGGAGGGAAAAAGAAGAAAGGGAGGGGCGGAGGAAGAAGAAAGGGGGGATGGAGGAAGAAGAAAGGGAGGGGTGGAGGAGGGGTAGAAAGAGAAAGAACGTGAGGGATGGAGAAGGACGAGGAGGAAGAAAAAGACAGAAAGGGATGAGTGCAGGAGGAGGAAGAGGGTGAAAGAAAAGGATGGGCGGAGGAAGATGAAAGGGCGGGATGGAAGGGGCGGAGATGGAGGGACGTGAGAGGGGCGAGGTCAGGAGAGGAACGGATATGGAGAGATGGGTGTGGGAGGGGGACGTGGGAGAGGAGGGAGAAAAGGAGGGAGGGGGGGGTAGAAAAGAGTGAGTGGAATGAAGGTGAGGGGGAAGGAAGGTAGAAGAGAGAGAGGGAAGGTAGAAGAGAGGGAGAGAATGACAAGGAGACAGAAGAAAGAAAGGATTTGGAGAGATGGGTGTGGGAGGGGAGTGGGGACGTTATAAGGAAAAAAAAGATGGAGGGAAGGAGAGAGGCTGTGTGAAGGAGAGGGGCAAAGGAAGGAAGGAGAGAAGGAAAGAAACGGATATGGAAGGATGGCTGTGGGGTGGGGAGCGGCCGAGATGAGGGACATAAAGGGGGAGGAGGTGATAGGAGGAGGGGTGGAGGGCGAGAGGAGGTGAATTAAGAAAGGAAAGAGGAAAAGGAGGAAAGGACGATAAAAGAAAAAGATGAGAAGGTAAAATAAAGAGAGAAGGAAGGAATAGCAGTAAGATAAGGTAGGCTGTGAGAAGGAGGGGACAAAAAATGAGAAGGAAAGGAGAGACGGCAAAAAAGACAACAGAAGAGGTTAAAAGGAAAAATATATCAGGAGCAACATACTACCAGGCACCTAATAAACACTAACAAAAACAGCCGCACCCACGCAATTACACCTGACTTATGAGACGCTGGGGACTGCAGTGGTTAGCTTCATTATAATAACCTTTAATCCTGAGGGACTGTTTAGCATTTTAGTTGCGCTTTTCACTATTTTTGTCATATATTTTTGCTACTTCTGGACTATTTTTACTAAACCTGGGAAAGCTCTCGCGTACTTAAGGGGTTAATGATGACTATATTTTAACCTCTCCAGTTTGAAAAGTTTCTCCAAAGCTTTTTACAATCGTCTGAAAACAGTAAGAATAAAACAGAAACAACGTAAGGAAATACCAAGAATAATATAAGAAACAATAATGTAATTCAAAAGGCTAAGAAATTCTCAATCCATCCTTTCATTCTCTTAGGGGGACGCCTTACCCATTTTACTCCTGGTTAAAAGCTGACGATTTTACTTAGTACTGAGACATCGTATAGGCAGAGGACTAAAGGGAGTCATACCTGAGGGATTCTTTAAGATGCACCTGGACACACACTCACCTGTAGGGGAAAACACGAGGGTTATTTACAGTGGTTAGGTGAGAGGGGCACATACATATTGTACGGCATATATTTAGAGACATAGGCATACCCAGGCAGATTGATGTAACTAGATAGACAGACAGGTAGACAGTGGTATAACGACGGATAGACAACCACACAAAGAGACAAGACAGATCCTCATATCGATAGAAAGATAAATAGGTAGATAGACAGATGGAAAAATAGACTGGCAGATATGGACAAACAGATGACGCAATTCTCTATTTAATTCAGACTATCACCAGACGATTTTATTCAACTTAGAAATAAACTTCAAACAGATGTAGTTAATGAGGGCAACATCTAACTCTTCCAATTTTAAAAGCCTCTCCTACTGTAAAGAGAATCACACACACACACACACACACACACACACACACACACACACACACACACACACACACGCACACACACACAAAACATACATCGTGTTCAAGGAGTTACAAATATTCAAATACGTAATATATAGAAAAATAATGTTTTTTTTTTTTCAATTGAGAGAAATGGGCCACTTCCACAACTTGAATACTACAGTGGAATGAGTCTCCTTGATTACTAGTCAAATTACACCTCCAATCTTACTACACCTGGCTTTCGACTGAGCTGAAACGAGTTATAGATCTTTGTCATATTAGACCAAAGGCAGTACAATAACGGAGTGGTGGAGGTAGGGAAGGGGAGTAGGGGAGGGAGAGGGAAAGAGAGGGTAGAGGGAGGGAAAGGGAGACGGGAAAGAGAGGAAAATGAGGGAAAGGGGAAGGGAGAGGAAGAGAAGCAAGAAGGAGAGGAACAAGGAGAGGAAGGAGCGGGGGAGGAAAGGGAGGGAGAGGAGGAGGGGGAGGGAAAGATGGGGGTAAAGGGAAGGAATGGAAAGGCAGGAACGGGAAAGACAAGGGGGAAGAAGGGGAAACGGGGTGAGGGGGGGATGAGAGGCAACTTATGAATATTCAAATCAGTATGGACAATTGGAACTTAACGTGGTGCTCTCTCTCTCTCTCTCTCTCTCTCTCTCTCTCAGGTACCTGCAGGTCTGAGAAAAAACAGGAAGCTACCAATTGAGAGAGAGAGAGAGAGAGAGAGAGAGAGAGAGGGAGGGAGAGAGAGAGAGAGAGAGAGAGAGAGAGAGAGAGAGAGAGAGAGAGAGAGAGAGAGAGAGAGAGAGAGAGAGAGAGAAACTTTAATGTGTGTGTGTGTGTGTTTTAGGCTTCTTTCTTTCCACCCGTCACTGTCTATCAGTCTATCTACCGGTTTATCTCTAACTTCTATTTCTCATCCTTCTCTCTCTCTCTCTCTCTCTCACACACACACACACACACACACACACACACACACACACACACACACACACACAGTTAAACACACCCAACCATCATTCAAAGCACTCCCCCTCCACCACATAGCAGTGTTTTTTTTTTTCCGCTTCGATCAATGGTACAATCGAGAGCAGGTCCCGTTTGTGTGTGTGTGTGTGTGTGTGTGTGTGTGTGTGTGTGTGTGTGTGTGTGTGTGTGTGTGTGTGTGTGTGTCCGGCCTTGAGCTACCAACGCTAACAAAAAACACAAATGCAAGCACGTACAGACACTCACTAGCCAACACAAAAAGCACACACACACATTCTAAAACGCGCGCGCACAGAAGCACAGGTGAGTGTACGCCCTCTCTCTCTCTCTCTCTCTCTCTCTCACACACACACACACACACACACACACACACACACACACACACACACACACACACACACACACACGAGAAACTCATTAATTTGCCACTGACTATGCTTGCGTCAGAGAAAGAGGGAGGGAAGAGGAATAAGTAAGAAGGAAAGGGAGGGTGAAGAAAGTGAGACAGGGAGAGGAAGAGGAAAGGAAGGGAGAAGTAAGAAGAATCAAAGAGGATGGAGGAGGAAAAGGAAGAGGTTGACGTCTTTCCTCGTCTATGCTTGAAGTTCCCAGTCAATTTTATTAATCTTAGGAACGGCCTGTCGTACTGAAAGGGATTTCAGTAACTCTACATCTAACACCTCTACTTTGAAAATCCTATCCGTCTGGTAAAGCAAGGATTAATTAACAGCGAGGTCATTGGGATTCAAGGGATTACGGGAAGGAATTATCGATTATCGTTATTTGATTTTTTTTTATGTAGCTCACGGAACAGGAAGCCAGGCAGGAAGCTGTGGCAAAATCATCACTCTCAACGTATCTAATAAGGTCGAAAAGCACATCAAAACAGACTCATATCTCACCCTACGGACACTCAACAACAAGATTTAATTAAGATGCACCAAGTTCCCCCAAGTCAGAGTATTCAGTAAAGTCGAAAGTTACGATAAAGTGGGCCAGAACTTCACCCCTACGACAGTGATTACTACATGAAGTCCTTTTTTGCCCTCTCAGTTCCTTCAGGTCGTTTTTGTGGTTTATTCCTGCTACTTCCAGACGATTTTATTCAGCTGAGGGAGATGTCTTGCAGTGACGGGGTTAATGAAGGCTATATCTAACCCCTCTAGTTCGAAAATCCTCTCCTAAGCTGAGTAAAATCGTCTGTAAGAAGGAAGAAGAAAGTGGGAATGTACGTCAGAGGCTTCAGGTACTTAAATAACACCTTCCTCCCTTCACTCCATCCCTTAATTCTATCCCTTAATTCCCTCGTACAGGTGAGTGAGTCAGAGGACGCGTCGGAAGGCCATTGTTAGTGCTAATGGCGGTGATTAGTTGGACATAATGACGTAGGGAAACAACAGGGAGGAGGAGGAAGGAGGGGCGGGGTTGGGGGCAGTAAGGGAATGGGAGGTGGGGTGGGGGAAAGTAGGGAAATGGGGGGTGGGGAAAGGTGGAGGGAAAATGGGGAAGAAGTGAAAGAAATGAGTGGAGGAAGAAAAGGATGGGGAGGGGGCGGGTAGGAGTGAAAAGGAAGAGATGAGGTGAAGCGAAAGGGGTGAGGGAAGAAGCCTGGGATAGAGGGAGTGTAGAAAGATGGGGATGATGAAGTGGGGGGAAGTGAGGGCAAGTTACGAGAGTGGAAGTGAAGGTAGGTATGTGAGGGAAGAAAGGGGGGGGGCAGGGAAAGGGGGGGTGGTAAGCGGGAAAAGGGAAGGATGGGAAAGGGAAAGAGAAAGTAAAGACGTGAAAGGAGGAAACGAACTGAGGTGAAGGAAACACAACAGGAAATGATAAAACAATGGGTCAAGGGAAGAGAAAGGGTGAAGGGGGAACATGAAAAAGATATTAAAAAATCCAATCTTATTCCTGTCTCTCTCACACATTATTAATCAGAGGAAGGATTTCTTGTGGTAAAATAAGCTGTGAAAATATTGCAGTTATTTAAAAACGTAAAATAAAATATTAAACTGATCACCAATATATCAATCTAGACACGTAACAATACTAAAACCGTCGAATATAATAAAAAAAATTGTAAACAGAAGCCAAAATATACTTCAATAATTCTTGTAAAAAACAGTATAAACATCAAAATAAAACTGGGTAGAAATGTTAAATACTGGTAAAAATACACATGGAAAAGCATGATAAAGAAAAAGAATAAATATGTAACGTGTAAATAAAACGGAAGCGAAAATATTCCAGAAAACCAGAAGTGAAACTGTGTGAGAAAATTATAAATAAGAAAAAAATTCACACCCTGGAAAATGAAAAAAAAAGAGGGAAAACATAATTCTGGGAGTAATAAAATGAGATGTAAAAAGGGAAGTAAGATGGAGGGAGGGTGGAAGGGAAGAGATGGGCTGGGAGAGTGGAAGGGAAGAAGGTGAGAGGAGAAGAGAGAGACAAAAGAGGAAGGGAGGGTGTAAGAGAAGGAAAGGAAAGGAGAGAAAGGGAAGAAGATGAAGAATAAGAGAGGAGGGCGGGCTAGAAGGTAAAGAGAGACAAAGGAAAGAGGGAAAACATATTTAAGGAAGATAAGTGGAAAGAGCGAGAGGGAAAGTGGAAGGGAAAATGAGAAAGTAGCTGGAAGGAGAGGAAAGGATCGAAAGAGAGTAAATAAATCTGTCTACCTTCCCCCAGTCAAGACGGAGGGAGGGAGGCAGAAGGGATGGGGTAGGAAGGACGAAAGGTGGGAGGAAGGGAAAAAAAAAGATAAGGGGGAGAAGAAGAAGGGAAGAAAAAATAAAGGAGGGAGGGAGGAAGAAGGGGACGAAGGAAGGATGAGAGAGGAAAAGAAGAATGAGGAAAAGAAGGAAAGCTGAGACAGGCAAGGAGAAGAGAAGGGAGGGAAAAAAAGAAAAAAAAAAGGAAGAAGTTAACGTAGGCTGTCAAGAACAGTTAAAAGACAAATTATCTTGAGAAATATAACCCTCTGATGGCCAAGTCTTCCCTAGCGTCTTTTTCCCGCCAGACGATTTTATTCAGCTGAGAGTGAGTCATAGCGGCTTGTGTTAACATTCCATTCCCTGAACTACTAAAGAATTTATGAGAGAGAGAGAGAGAGAGAGAGAGAGAGAGAGAGAGAGAGAGAGAGAGAGAGAGAGAGAGAGAGAGACGAGGACGCAGGAAGGAGGGACGAGGTTCAGGTTCCATATTTACAAACTGTCTTGACCTTCAGCTCAGTATAAGACTACCTGTGTGTATTATTCTATCTTTGTCTTCACTCACACAGCCAAAATACACTTCAGACTCTAACTGTAACGAATATATATAAATTCCGAGAGATTAAGTTGCGTTTAAGATGGCTTACTTAGGCTGTTTGTTTGCTTAAGTGTTACCTTATATTTCACAACCAAACAGGAGTGAAGATAAGAGTGTGTGTGTGTGTGTGTGTGTGTGTGTGTGTGTGTGTGTGTGTGTGTGTGTGTGTGTGTGTGTGTGTGTGTGAGAGAGAGAGAGAGAGAGAGAGAGAGAGAGAGAGAGAGAGAGAGAATGGTATATTGGTATGAAGACTTATATACTCTGAAACTGGTTAATAATCTTGAATAATACCAGCCCAGGATGGAGAGGAGGAGGGGAGGGGTGTGTGGAATGCGAGATCAGTTGGGCAGGGAGAGAAGGACGGTAGGGAAAAAAGGGAGGAGAGGAGGAGGCGGGAGGGGAAGAAGGGATGAGCAGGGGGAAGGAGAGGAGAGGGGGGAAGGAGAGGACAAGGTAGGGAGTGTGGAATGTGGGATTAATCAGCATTAGAGGAATGGAAGAAGGAAAAATACCTGGGGAGACGGAGAGGAGGGAGTGGGAGAGGAAGGAGAGGGAGAGGGAGGGGGAGAGGAGGGAAAGGGAAGGGAGGGGGAGAGGAGGGAGAGGGAAGGGAGGGGAAAGATGGGGGAGATGAAGTTTATGGGCTGGTACAGGTCAGGTAAAGGTGGATGGGAAGGAAAGGGCTAGGAGAGTAGGGAAAAAAAAAGGTAGGAGGTAAAAAAAAAACGGAGGGAAGAGGGGATAGGGTGGGAAGGGTAGGGGTGTGGTGGATGGGTTTATGGGGTGTATGGTGGGGGGGGAGACATGGAAAAGGAGGAGGAAGACAGAATAGGTAAAATGGCGAAGAAAAAAGGGAGGAGGAGAAAGTGGGTGGAAAGGGGGAGGGACGGGGAAGAGAGAGAGAGAGAGAGAGAGAGAGAGAGAGAGAGAGAGAGAGAGAGAGAGAGAGAGGCCAAGTACGTAAAGGAAGTGATAAATTTGATGTAATGAGAAGGGGAGGATTTGGGGATTGAGAGGAGAAGTCTTAAGGAGAGAGAGAGAGAGAGAGAGAGAGAGAGAGAGAGAGAGAGAGAGAGAGAGAATGTGCAGGAGCGGATCAGAACGGAAGAGATCGGAGTGGAGGAAAAAAAAAAAAAGATTGAGTGAAGAAAGGGGAGGAGGAGGACAAGAGGGATGGGGATGAAGGGGGGAAGAAGAGGGGAAAAAGAACTGAAGGGAGGAGGACGATGGGAAAAGGGATGGAGGGAGGATGGGAGAGAAAGAGGAGAGGAGAAGGAGGGGATACAGGGAAGAAGAGGGTATGAATGGGATGGGGAATGAAGACAGGATGAGGAGACGATGGATGGGAATGATGGTGAGGGAAGGAGGAGGGGGGAAGGGAAGAGGATGAAGAAGGGAGGGAAGAGGAAGACAAGAGGAGAAGGGGAGTGGACTGGGAGGGAAGGGGATCAAGTGGGTAGGAAAGGGGAGGTGGGGTGAAGAAACACACATGAGGGGAGAGGATGAAGAGGGGAGGAAAGGGGATGAAGGAAGGAGGGGGGGGAAGAGGCCAAAAAGCTCGTAAGTTAATACCTTAGACTCCCACGCTTACTTCCGGCCACCACTAACCACTCTGCCATGTACACCCCCTCCCCTGCTGCTACAAATACGCACATACGCACTTACACGTACACACTCTCGTCCTCAAAGTACACATCTAAATCAAATACATGTCTCTACCTTCTATCACACACACACACACACACACACACACACACACACACACACACACACACACACACAAAACAGAAAGAAAGGATAATTACAAACACACACACACACTCACATATATACAATGATGGGTGGGAGGGAGACTGGTAAAGCTGAAAATAATAATAATAATAATAATAATAATAATAAAGCTTGATCAAGGCCATGTAAAAGGGGACAAAACAGGGAGTGGTGGCACGTCACAAGAAATAAAATTTCCCACAATTATTTCCCCCAAGAAGTGAGTGATATACCAAGGATAGATTCTCTCTCTCTCTCTCTCTCTCTCTCTCTCTCTCTCTCTCTCTCTCTCTCATATTTTTTCGTAAACTAGTATTATGCACTGGTGTCACTAATAACCCCTTTTTTGTGTCATGTCCTTTAATCTTTCTTTTTTCTTCTTCCGCCAGATCATTTGTTTATTTAAAGACAAATCTCTGGCAGTCCAAGGGTTAGATACAATTTCCATCTTTCCTTTCAATTCGGCGAGGTATTTTAAGTTATTTCCCTTTTCCTTCTTTTCTCCAGACTTTTTCCTGTTGGTGGGTGGGAGAGGTGGGGGGTGGCTCTGTAGCTGGATTAATATAACCTTCATTAATCTCTTCATTACTAGGGGTCCTTCCCAAAGCTGGGTAAAATCATCTGATGATAATAAGAATAAGCTAAAAAAATAATAATAATAATCAGAGAGATGTACAGTACCGACATTAAATCCATCAATAGCGTGGTCAAATTATATTCTTGTCTCCACCATACGATTTAATTCCATTTAGAAAGTGGCTGCCCATTAATCCCCTCCTTATCATAGTCTTATACCGCAGTCCATTCTTGCCCGCCAGACGATTTTATTCAGCGTAGATAAAGCCGCTGGAAGTGAAGGAGTTTATGGCCAGCCGCAGGTCATGAAGGTCAGAGCTCGTCTCTCTAATGACCTAAACCGCCATTACTACTCTCTGAGGTGAAGGAAGGCGTGGAACAAACCAGCGAGGGAGTGTGAAGGATAATGGAAGGTGATAAACAAAGCCATCCGAGAGCCTTTATTACATACATGAACTCTGCTATCCTTTTAAATTTCGTTTAAAAAAAAAAAATACACACAGCATAAGTACCTCCATATGCAAGACTATATTGTTTTTCACTTTGTCTTTCACCTACTGTGCACACTCATTGAAAATCTAGAACACATGCTACAGATCGATTTCACAATTTTTTTTTTCCAATATATCAACCTTGCCTACACAATCTTTCAAAAATATGTCACCAAATGTATGATCTCACACTACAAATCTTTCGTAAAAGACTGGAAAGGACCAGTAGGTGTGCTGCTATTTGCATTCCGTTTGTAATAAATGCGCTCACACACACACACACACACACACACACACACACACACACACACACACACACACACACACACACACGGACTTAAACACATATGAATAATATATACTCAAGCTAATCTTTACCTAAACACAACCCTTCCAAAATTGCACCGTACTTGCCTTCTTCATGGTAACATAATCCTACATTTGTCATCATCATCATCATCATCATCATCAACAACTCCTCTGTTCTGGCCTATAACAGATACTGCCATTGATATCTTGGCTTCCTCTATTACATCCCACCATACTGACAATTTCCATCCCACACTTTTGCTAAACCGTATTCTCTCAGTCTATAAATGGATTGATGCTGTTGCCCTACAAGTGTTCATCTCGTGTGCCTCTTCACCTTCAAGTGACCTCTTCTACTGCCATCCTACAAACTTAAAAAAATACTTAAAAGAACTAGTAAAAATGTGGTAAAAATAAACAATGGTAGCGACACTAGAATGTAAACAAAAACAGTGACAAAATTGGTAACACGAGGATTTAAAAAAGAATGCAGTTGTGAAATTGTAGGATTAAAATAATGATGAAATTGTAGACTATAAAAAGATAATACTGGATAAAAAGTGGGAAATTAAAGAAATAAATCCAAATAAGAGAGAGGCGCGCAAGTGATAACAGCTGCAGCTGGGTGGGGTTCAAATGACAAGGGGGGGTTCACTTCTCACTCCCTAATGAACCTTTGGCAAACACTGAGGAGGGTGTGTGTGTGTGTGTGTGTGTGTGTGTGTGTGTGTGTGTGTGAGAGAGAGAGAGAGAGAGAGAGAGAGAGAGAGAGAGAGAGAGAGAGAGAGAGAAGAATTGAAGTAAATGGCGTAAATGACTTATAAGACTGAGAAAATGGAAGGGAAGGGAAAAAATGGGGAAAGGAAGGAAAGGGAAGGCAAAGGATGGAAAGGAAAAGCTGGAAAGGAAAAGCTGGGAAAGAAAGGAATAATGGGAAATGCAAGGAAAGAAAGGAAGGAGGGGAATGGAATGGGAGGGAAGAAAAGATAAAGAAATGGAGGATAGGACGGAAGGGATGGGAAAGGATGGAGAAGGAAGGGAAAGGAAGGAAAGGAAAGGAAAGGAAAGGAAAGGAAAGGGTACGAGGGAGGGAAGGAGATGATGAGAAAAAGTGGGGGAGGGAAGAGGATGAGGGAAGAGGGGAGAAGAAAAAAAGGGGTGAGGGAAAGGGCGAGAGTATATTAAAGTGATGAAAGGTGTGGTTCCATACTCTGGCATGCATGAGAGTAACACACACACACACACACACACACACACACACACACACACACACACACACACACACGACATAGCAAGGTTCGTCATACCCTCCCATTAGTGAGAATGATCCTTACACACACACACACACACACACACACACACACACACACGACATGGCTATGGTCGTCATACCTAACCATTAGTGAGAATGACCCTTAAACACACACACACACACACACACACACACACACACACACACACACATATATATATATATATATATATATATATATATATATATATATATATATATATATATACGCACACACACACACACACACACACACACACACACGTACAACGTGTGTGAGAGAGAGAGAGAGAGAGAGAGAGAGAGAGAGAGAAGGGGGAGGGGACATATCTGCGTCGTCATAACATTAACAAGAACCGCCCACACGCACACACGTACAGGCACGCACACACGCACACGCAGGACATACCTGTATTGTCATACCATTAACCTTCCCGCCCACACACGCACACATGCACGCACGCATGCACGCACGTGTGTTATAGCCACTGCTTATATTCTTAAGCTTTCGTAATGGTAGTGAAATCTCTCTCTCTCTGTCTCTGTCTCTCTCTCTCTCTCTGTCTCTGTCTCTCTCTCTCTCTCTCTCTCTCTCTAATCTATTTACCTACCTATCTACAGTATCTGTGTGTATCTGTGTCTGTGAAAAGTAGAAAATTATACACAGACCGATGAGAGAGAGAGAGAGAGAGAGAGAGAGAGAGAGAGAGAGAGAGAGAGAGAGAGAGAGAGAGAGAGAGAGAGAGAGAGAGAGAGAGAGAGACTCCATCAATCACCCTCAATCTCATTATCACGAACCTTTTTTTCCCGCCGATTCCTTTACATAATTCATCTCCACCAATCACTTCATCACCATCCTTCATCTCCAATCTCTCTCTCCCTTTCTCTCGCTCTCTCTCTCTCCTTTCCCCCTATCTACCACTCACTGATTCCCTTCTCCTCCCTATCTCACTCTACATACTTTCCTTCCCCTTCTTCCATTTCCTTTCTTCTCATCCATCTCCTCCCCTTCCCTCCTTCGTTCTCTTCTTCCCCTTCCTTCTTCCCTCTCTCACGCTCTTCCCCCTCCTGTGTGTGTGTGTGTGTGTGTGTGTGTGTGTGTGTGTGTGTGTGTGTGTGTGTGTGTGTGTGTGTGTGTGTGTGTGTGTGTGTGTGTGTGTGTGTGTGTGTGTGTGTGTGTGTGTGTGTGTGTGTGTGTGTGTGTGTGTGTGTGTGTGTGTGTCTGAGTCACTGGTGTCTGGGGTCAGCATGAGGTCGCGCCCTTACATAACCCAGTCTCACACCTCACACCGCACCGCACCGCACTCTGCACACACACCCTGCCTGGTCAATACTTGCACCTTTGTTTTGATGATGATGATGATGATGATGATGATATAAATACTGCTACTACTATTACTACTACAACTAAAAACATTCATAAGTAAAATATTATCGGAATCAAATCATCATCATCATCAGCAGCAGCAGCATACAACAACAACAACAACAACAACAACAAAAACACCAACACCTACAACTACTACTACTACTATTACTAATTCATATTACACATACTGTAATAAAAATACACGGCTTCAGCACAGTTGGTAAAATAAATACAAGGAAAATATACAATCTATACACCAGTATTTATCTCTAACCAAACACCTGAATTCCGGAGGGCGTGACCGTAAACAAAACGCCCCCATGTCTCCCTGTCCACCGCCACCAAGCTGGTCTCCCTTCAACTCACACCGCCTTCATTCATTAAAGGAGCAGGAGAGAGAATATCAGAGAAGGTGAGGAGAAAATACAGTGTGTGGTAAATACGAACATTGAGATCATACAGCAGGGAATATACAGAAGCAGAGATAAAGTAGAAGCAGGGAACAGACTGAAGTAGAAATAATACAAAAGCGAATACACAGGAGCAGATAATATACAGAAACTGGGAAAATACAGACGCAGAAAAAATATAGGAGCGGGGAAAATACCAATGCACGGATAATAAGAAAAAACAAAAAATCCTGGAAAATACAGAAAGGGAAAACAGAGACGCAAGGAAAATCTAGGAAGAGAACCAACAAAAGCAGGGAAAAATACACAGAAAAAAACAGAATCCGGGAAAATACAGAGGCATGGAAAAACAGTGAATACAGAAACAGCGGGGGTCACACCGACGATGTAAAAAAAAAAGAAAAAAAAAGAAAAAGGTGATAATAAAACAAATGTCACCGACCGTCAAGCCACAGACCACGATACAACACATCCCGTCACACACCAGTACCCTCTCACACCACACACACACACACCATTACAGCCTATACCACCACACCATCACAATCTCGGGAATCATCACATACTACCACACCATCATATACCATCACCACCACCTCACATGAAACCACCACACCCCACGCATTACCACATCCCACACATCACCACAAACTACTTTATCTAACACTACCACGTTTCAACACACTACACATACGGCACCACCACACTCTAGCACCATATACAGAGAACCCATACCACTACACCTTACACATCCCTTCGCACACTACACCTATTCAAACACACCTATGCAATACACACCAGACAGGCTACACCACTCAACTGCACACCACACTCAGCTACACCAACACACCAGGACACCTCAGGTCCACCCCTCCCATACCATTCCTCTTACACTACCCTCCATGACCCTACACTACCCTACCCTTCCCACACCCTGCCTCACTCTACCATCCTTACGCTATCCTGTCTCACCCAGTATGAAACTGGCTATTATTTCCTTTGCCCTTCCATACCCACCACACCCCACGTCACCCTACACTACCCTGGTTAGCCCGATTTCCTGCCTCACCTTACCTTCTCTTCTCACTCTGCCTCTCTTACCTGCCTTATCTTACCTGTCTCACCCTACCAGCCATCTATGAAACCCTGCTTATTCCCCTGTCACATCCTACATTATCCTCCATCACCCTACCACACCCTGCCTCACCCTATACTACCCTGAATTACCCTACCACACCCTGTCTCACCCTACCTACACCCCGATCCCTTTGTCATTAGCCTCAGTCATGTTACCTGCCCATTACCTTAGTGAATAACCTGGGTAAGCCTGACTCTACCTGCCTTCCTGCCTTCATCTTAATCTATTAATTTCTTTCATCTTTCATTCACTTTCTTTCACTTCTGGTTTTATCTTGCTTCCCCTCTTTCTTTTCTCCTTATTTCATATTCTGACATTTTTTTTCTTCCTTGTTTTCGTATTCTTGTACTTTCCTTCTTTTCCTGTGTTCATATCCTTTTTTGTTTGCATTCTGTTTTTCTTTCTGTTTTCCTCTTTCCTTCTTTCCTTCGCTTGGCATCTTTTTCTGTCTTCCTTCCTCATTTTATTCCTTCTAATTTTCTTTATCTTCCTGCTTTCAACTTCCATTTTCCTCCTCACTTTCTTTTCCTCTTCCTTCCTTCCTGCCTTTATTTTCTTCCTTTTTGTCCTTCCTCCCTGCCTTTACCTGCTATCAGTCTTGTTACCTGGCCACTGCCCTAGTCAATCACCTGTATAAGTGCCACCCTACCTTCGCAGCTGCCTTCCCCTTGCTGCTTTCACTTCATTCTATTTCTCTCTTGCTTTATCTTGCTTTTTCCCTTCTCGTTCCTGTTTCCTACATTACTCCCCTTCATTCCTTATTTCTCTTCTTTATTATTACCTTCACCTTCGTCTACACAGCTCTCTCTCTCTCTCTCTCTCTCTCTCTCTCTCTCTCTCTCTCTCTCTGTACCCTGTACAAAACGGTACCCTGCACATATACCTGTACTAACTTCATCTCGCCAAGACTACTCTATGTGAATTATCTCTCCCTCTCTCATTAACCTTCACCAAACAATAATCCGTTTTAAGCTTTGCCCTTCGTTAACACGTAATAGATACCCAACACGGATAATGAGAGGGGAAGGAGGGGAGGGCGGAAGGGAAGAAGGAAGGGGAAATAAAGGACGAGGGGAAAGACGGAAGAAAAACGAAAGGATCATCTCCCCTAATATCATCATCTTAATTTATCTTATTCTTTCTACTGACACTTCATCTTATCAACCCTTCATATCTAGTTTATTTTTTCTTTTACCTCTATATTTACCTTCTCTGTTAATTGACTTTCATTGATTTTTCTTATCTTTTTTATATTATGATTATTATGTTCTTCCCAATCAACACCAAAACGTTTTAATCTCTTTATTTATCTTACAGGACACCATTTGAGTTGTCACTCAGCGCCTAGTCACCCGAAGGCAGCGCTGCATAGAGTGAGTGGATGGTGGCCGCCCCAAACCTCTTTGTTCCTTCCTTCAATCGTTCGTTTCTTCTTCCTTTCTTTCCTTCCCCTTTCTTGCTCCTTTCCTTTCTTCTTTTTTCCGTCCTTCCATTCTTTTTCATTTCTTTCTGTAATCTAACATCCTCATCCTTTTCCTTTCTCCTTCCTTTTCCTTATCATTTTCCTCTCTCTCTCTCTCTCTCTCTCTCACACACACACACACACACACACACAAACTTTCCTGTGAGTTAGCTAGATGCCCCTCATGTTCTCAGCCTATTATTATGCGTCATGGTGCAGTGGCCAGCGCATGATTTCCATTTATGTAGGACTAGAGATCAACCGCCAAATGGCCACAGGTTTCAGTCTGGACAAATACATCGTTACATATTTTATCTTTTAGAGGGAAAAAGAGGCTTGGATGATGATGATGATGACAATAATGATAATGATGGTGATGACAGTGACGATGACGATGATGATGACGAAGATGACCGTGTTTTCGTTGTTTCTCACGCAGCATCCGTTTTTTATAAATCTTTCCCTCATTTATATTTATCCCTTCTACCTCTGGGCGATTTTATTCAGCTTAGGAAAGACTCTTAGAAATAAATGGATAAAAAGTTAGCTTCATTTATCCAGGCACTAGAGATTCTCCCATCTTTATTTTTGTTAATCATTTAGCCTTGATGATTTTATTTACCCGGTACCTTACGTCAGACCTCTATACTCTGTTCATATTTAACTTGGCCTAAAACTTCCATCTCTCCTTCTTGAATGTTGAGCTGCAACGAAAGATTAAACACTAGAATATGATGCTAGTCACGAAGAAGTTCCATGGAAGGGATGTAGAGCCGTAGCATTTTTTTTTTTTTCTCTCTCTGCCACTGAGCTACGTGAAATAAGCTGTAAATGGACGAAAATCTGGGCCAAGTAAAGGTGAAAGAACTATAGCAGTAGAGGGGTAACTGAAGGATATATCTAACTTCCCCCAGCTCGAAATGTCCTTCAAAATAATAATAATAATAATAATAATAATAATCTGGCTGCAACAATAACAGTGCAGAATAATACGCCATTGGAGTATTTTTTTCATTCCTCCACCGACCCAAATATTCTCTTTCCAATCAGGCGTCACATGAAATCAAGCCTTATTTTCGTATTTTGACATTCATTCCTTGATCCTAATATTCTTTATCATCAAGCGTTGCGTGAATCAGGTTTGTCCTCTGTCCTGTTACGCTTAATCCTATCACATTTTGTGTTCATATAATATCACAATTTGCTTCCCGTTCGTTATATAAAAAGAGATATTGGATTTTTTATATTTAGGAGAGATTAGCTTCCGTATTCCGGGTTCTCGTTTCCGGTTTGCTATACATAAAAATGACTGAAACTGAATTTTAAAAAGTTAAAGGACATGATGAACTTTTGTATATGGATTTAGAATGCTTGCTGTACTTTCCTATATATTATAAAAATGTATTTGAGAAAGAATGTTAAAGTATTTCCTTCTCTCATTTTCTATCATTAATTCTATTCATGTGTTCTACTTCCTTACTTTCATCCTTGCCTTCCTCGTCTATTTTATTCCTTTCTCCTCTTCTTTCCTCTTATTCTCTTCCTTTATCCTCTCCCTCCTCTTCTTTTAGCTTCTTCTTTGTCTATTTTCGTCTTATACTTTTTTCTCCTCTTCATTTTCTCTCCGTCCCTTATTTTCTTTCTTTTATTCTCTTCCTGTTTCTTTCAGTCGCTAAGTGTGTGTGTGTGTGTGTGTGTGTGTGTGTGTGTGTGTGTGTGTGTGTGTGTGTGTGTGTGTGTGTGTGTGTGTGTGTGTGTGTGTGTGTGTGTGTGTGTGTGTAGATGACAGGGAACTTGAGTGTGAAATATGATTAGGTGGTTGAGATATGTGTGTGTGTGTGTGTGTGTGTGTGTAAAAAATTCCGCCCTAGATCAGATAAACCACACACTGGCAAGAAAAAGAGGTGGGAAGGGGGCAGGAGGGGAGACAAAGGGTGGGGGAGAAGGAACAGGGAACAAAAGGGAGGGGAGAGGGGGAGCAGAATGGGGAGGGGAGGGAGAAAGAAGAACAAAAAGTGGATAGGATGGGAGGAGAGGAGGAACTGGGTGCAAAACAGAGGGAAAAGGAGGAAGCAAGTGTGAAGCAGAAAGGGAGGAGAGGAAAGGGAGGAAGGGAGAGAGTGTTGATGGGAGGGGAGACACACAGAAGAGGAGGGTGGGAGAGGGAGAAAGGGAGAGGGGGTGTAAAAACGGAGGGAGTGGAAGGGTACAAGAAGGGATGGCAAAGGGAGTGGGGGTAAAAGAAATGGATAAATATCTAAAGTTAATAAATACCGGTATAAATAAATAAATAAATAAATAAATAATACAAGAAGGTGAGGGCAGACAGGGGTATAGCCTAATTGGAAGAGTGTATGAAAGGGAGGGGAAGGGAGGCGGGAGAAAGAGAGGGATGAGGTATAGAAAAAAGAAAAAAGTAAAACATGAGTGGAGGGGGAAGGAAGGGTGAGGGACAGGCAAAGGAAAAGGGTAGAAATGAAAGACTCTTTGTTGTAGATAGGGATAAGGTTAAGGTACCTATCTAATCTATGAGTCAGAGATAAGGAGAGTCGAAGAAGACAGGTAGGAAGAGAAAGGGGCACCGTACGAAGGGGGATGAAACGGAATAGGAGAGAGGAAGGATGAAGAGGAAGAGAAAGGGAGAGAAAAAGGAGTAACAGAGGAGAATGGATGGAGAAGCAGAGAAAGAGAGGGAAGAAAAGAAGGAAGAAAGGAATAGTGAGTAAGTAGGATGACGGGAGAAGGAGGAAAAAGAATGAGGGAAGAAAGAAGGAAAACGATAGGTAGCAGGGAAGGATTAGGGGTCAAGAGGGAAGGAAAATATGTGTGTGTGTGTGTGTGTGTGTGTGTGTGTGTGTGTGTGTGTGTGTGTGTGTGTGTGTGTGTGAGAGAGAGAGAGAGAGAGAGAGAGAGAGAGAGAGAGAAACAAATCATATAACACACACACACACACACACACACACACACACACACACACACATACACAGCTACATAACTCCCCCCCAAAAAAAAAACACTGGAAAAAAAAAATTAGTACAAAAAATTCCCAATTAACACGAACGTAAAAATCTAAAAAAAAAAGGAGAAAATGGGACACTGACAAACAAAGGAAATCGAAAAGAAAAAAAAACGGAGGAAAAAAAAACAAAACTTCGCCACAACAATGTAACGAACAAAATATCCTGTCCCCAGCCGACCTTTCACCCTATCACACACACACACACACACACACACACACACACACACACACACACACACACACACACACACAATTCCCTCTCTCTCTCTCTCTCTCTCACACACACACACACACACACACACACACACACACACACATACCGCCTCTCTCCCTCTCTCTCTCTCTCTCTCTCTCTCGTATCGCCACTATCTTATCAGCCACTCATATAAAAAAAAAAAATCCATTCTCTTTTATTCCCATCGACAACTTTAGACCAAAAATAAAGATCTATAATGAACGTCAAAAAATAACAGTGGGGGAGTCTGCATGTCTATTTTTTTTTTCTGTCCTTAAAATAAAAAAAATATGGAGGACTCTGTGTGGGCCTATTTTTTTCTGTCCATGAGAAAGAGAGAGAGAGAGAGAGAGAGAGAGAGAGAGAGAGAGAGAGAGGATATGCCAATTTTTTTAATTCTAAAATATTAACTAAAAATGTGAGGGAATTCGCATATCCTACATCTCTCTCTCTCTCTCTCTCTCTCTCTCTCTCATGAATGTAGAGTCGATGTAAAATTAATATATACTGACGCCTAATCTGATTTATATGGAACAGGTGGGTGAATGTACTGGGAAATGTACATAACTGAATTAATGGTACAGGTAAGGATTCTCTCTCTCTCTCTCTCTCTCTCTCTCTCTCAAATAAGACCTTTATATATAAGGACGTACAACCATACCAAGAATATATATACACGAACACACAAAAATACATGATGATACTGGCACATACATAAGAGTCTACATACAGCCTCTAAGCGCGCGCGCGCACACACACACACACACACACACACACACACACACACACACACACACACACACACACACACACATACCACTGCCTCCTCCCACTCTCACCTGTCCCTCCGGATGTGACGTCACCATCCTTCCTCCTTCCAAGTCTTCTCTCCCTCCTGACTCTTGCCTCTCTCTCTCTCTCTCTCTCTCTCTCTCTCTCTCTCTCTCTCTCCAACATTCCCTCCCTTAATCTTGCTTCTCCGTCCTGTCTCCAGCAGTTTCTCCCTCCTTCTTTCATTCCTTCCCTCCCTCCTTCATCCTCTCTTCCCTTCTGTCTTTTCTTACTCCTCATTCACTGCTTCCCTCCCTTCCATTATCCGTCTGGTTTCCTCTCTTTTCTCCCTCTTCCTCCCCTCTCATTCCTTCCCTCCCTCAGTCTCTTTTTTTTCCTTCTCTCCACCTCTTCCTTCTGCCCTACCTTCTTCATTCTGTTATTCCCTCACATCTCCATTACTCTTTCTTCTCTGCATTCTCCCAGTCAGTTTTTCCTCACTCCTTCCTTCTCTACCTCTTCTTTCACTCCTTTCTCTCCCTTCTCCCCACTCCTTCCTTCCTTCGTTTAGTCAAGGTGAATGCCAAACAGTAGTCAAGGTGAATATCAAGGAGTAGTACCGTGACTTCACAAAATAAATCGCTAAGGAACAGATGTTAGGTAGTCTCCAATGCCACTTACAGTACAGCCGTCACCGCCATCAGGAGCACGGCGTGTTTTACATATTGCCCGCATCCTGTCTGGTGTGGGGCCTCGAGAGAAGGACCTCCAGCGCTTTTGTCCCTACTAACTAACGACACCTCTCCTGCATTCTATGTGGCTGTGGAGAAACCGTAACACCTCTTCCTTAGTGAGTTATTCTTTCATATTACAGGTCACGCACGTCCTTTTTTTAGAACAAATACGATAGGCTAACAGATGGTCAACCCCGAGATGGAGTGAATGGAAGAGAAATACAGAGAAGGAAGCGGAAAGATGAAATTCGGAAATATGCATGAGTTGGATGATTCTTATTGTTCTTGTTCCAGCTTCGCCTGAACGTAAACCCTGTGGACTGCTGACTGAGGCTGCCCTGGTCATACAGGTCACCATCCTTCTCTTGCGGGATAGGGAGGGAGGTGAGGGATAAATTTTTCCCTCTGCCGTTCCTCTCATTATCTGCATTCTTCGCTTCCTCTCTCTCTCTCTCTCTCTCTCTCTCTCTCTCTCTCTCTCTCTCTAACACCACTGATCCTCTCTCTATCCACTCAATTGTTCGTCCTTCCTTGACCTCAATAATGCCAATCGTCCACCATTCCAACTCTATTTGCACCTCTCTCTCTCTCTCTCTCTCTCTCTCTCTCCTATTCTACTCATTATTCCCCCAATCCTCTCCTCTTCCCACCCCCACCTCTTTATCACCCCCACCACACCCCCCACCAGCCATTACGACGACAGGTGTGTTATGAGCAAACTTTAAGCTCCCCAAACTTAAGGAACTTATAATGAAGAGCCACACTGGGAGCTGCGAATGGTGGCCGGCCTACCTACGCACCTACCTACCTACCTACCAAGTCTGTGTCCTGTAACTTGGCTGTCGTGTTTTTTTTTGTTTTTTTTCAGTTCTTCCTTTTACTGCTCTTGATTTCTTCTGGTGATGCTTTTTTACCCCCCCCTCTCTCTCTCTCTCTCTCTCTCCCTCTCTCTCTCTCTCTCTCTCTCTCATACAAAGATATGGTAATTTACAGGGAAACATGAATTAATGGTTGGTGACTTTGAACTCTTCTCCGTGTTCAAAAATGTTCAGATCACCAGTCCTTACGATAATATAATAAAATAATAATAATAATAATAATAACAATAATAATAATAATAATTAAGGTGTTAATCTAATCCGTTTTTCCTTTCTACTCTAACTTTTGGATCAGACACGCCTAACAAAATCCTTGGAACGTAAGATAAGGGGTGATCAGAAAGGAATGTAAAGGGTTATTTTAGATGTCACACGGACAGCTTAAAAGAAAATTTGGATATACGGAATAAGAGAGAAGTAGGGAAGTTAGTCACTGCAATAAATAAATAAATAAATTAATTAATTAATAAATAACGGTCGATATGCATGTGGGCAAGTAATTTTCATCGTTTTCACTGAGTAGATACGTAATATATAAAAAAGATAAAACATTTTAATTGAGTGACGATCCAGGAGTGGAGAGAAAGAAGAAAAGAGACTGAGAGAGAACACGATTGATTTGACACTCCCTTCCCACAGGCTCAGAAGTCCACCTACCGTACGTGCCACACATTCTCACATGCCACCATTTCGGCACTAACACCCACTACCCATTTTGAAACATACGAAGAACACAAACAGTATAGCTTGACCCCTTATCTACGAAAACATTATTTTATTCTTCCCATCTCTAGGTGATTTTGCTCAGCTTAAAATTTTTCGAACTGGAGGCGTTACATACAGCCTTAAAAAAAAAAAATAAATAAATAAATTCACTAGACTGCGACTCCCTTAAACTGGACAAAATACTGTGTATGCTACTTAAATGAAAATATAAAAGATGTAATTGAGTTAATAGGGTTAATTTATGCACCCAATGTTCATTACACACACACACACACACACACACACACACACACAGGGAATACCCCAACAACCTTATCACAAGTCAAACTTCCACTTGAACTGACACCCTAAACACACACACACACACACACACACACACACACACACACACACACACACACACACACACACACACACACACACACACACATGCACACACACACGAGAGAAAGAGAGAGAGCGCAGGTGTGTATTTATTCATAAGATGCGGGTGGCCTAGCCCAGGTGTGTGCAACTGAATGTGAGTTGCCTTTATGAGAGAGAGAGAGAGAGAGAGAGAGAGAGAGAGAGAGAGAGAGAGAGAGAGAGAGAGAGAGAGAGAGAGAGGAGAGGGAGAGAGAAAAAAAAAAACACACAGGTATGTTTGTGTGTGTGAACGAGCGTGGAAGTCTGAGTGTGTGTGAAAACGCATGCAAGTGTGTGCAAAATGTGAGCGAATGAGTGCAAATCACCTCCCTCTCCCTTCCATCATTCCATTCTCTCTTTCCCTCCCTCTCCCTTACCAACTCCATTCCCTCCCCCCCCTCTCTTTGTTCTCGCTCCTTCCCTTACCTCCCCCTTTTTATCCCCTTCTCCCTTTCCCCTTCCTCCCTCCTTTCCTTCTCTTTTTCCACTCTCCCTCCCTTCCCTCCTCACCTCCCCCCTTCCTTCTCTTCTCCCCTCTTTCCCCCTTCTTCCTTTTTCTTCTCTCCTCTCTTCCATCCCTCCCTCCCCTCCTCTTTTCCTACCTCTCTTCCTTCCTTCCTTCCCTCTTCCTCCTTTCCCTCCTCCCTCCTTCCTTCTCTCCCTCCCTGCCAGTGATTGAGACAAGGTCGAACAGGATGGGAATATAATACTGTACTTGTACCTGCAGCTTCTATCACTTCTTTCATTCTCTGTCCTTCCTTCATTCTTCACTCCTTTTCTTCTTTCATTAGGCCTATTCATTCTCTTTTCTATCTTCACTCCCTTCCATCCTTCCTTATTGGTTCTATCTTCACTCATTTCCATTCTTTCCTTCATTATTTTTTCTACTTTTACACCATTTCCTTTCGTCGTTCATTATTCATTTTCTCTTCCGTCTTCATTTCCTTCTCTGATAATTCATTTTCTCTTATTCTCGCTCCTTGCCTTCCTTCATATTCCTTTTCTTCATTTTCTCCAGTGCCTATGTATCTGTATGTGTGTGTGTGTGTGTGTGTGTGTGTAAGAGAGAGAGAGAGAGAGAGAGAGAGAGAGAGAGAGAGAGAGAGGAAAAAGTTTAAGCACCCGGATGTAAGCCCGTAAAAAGTTCAGGACATACGCAAAGCACGAGAGAAAATGGAGTGAGGAAAAAACAGCATAAAGAAAACGAGACGAAAATGAGAGGGAAGGAGATGATGATGAGACGAGGAGGAGGAGGAGGAAAAATGGCGCTGAGGAGGATATAGTTAGGTGGTGCTGATGGCCAGGAGGAGGAAGACGGAGAAAGGCGTCAATGAAATAAAAGACTGCTGAAGAAAGTGTGTGTGTGTGTGTGTGTGTGTGTGTGTGTGTGTGTGTGTGTGTGTGTGTGTGTGTGTGTGTTTGATTACGTGTGCTTGTAGATGTACCGGTAGTTTTATACGGTTTGTGCTCGGAATGTACCGGTACCATAAATATGTGCATTACATTCATATATGGTACACATACCTACATATCGTACCATATGTATACAGTATCAGCTTGTTCGGGAAGGCCTTATGTAAGTACCAGATATACCATGTACAGATGTATGTTCCAATATGCGTGTATGTATAAGTGGATGGATGGATGGATGGATATGCTGGTATGTACGTGTGTGTGTCAGTTATGTATATACCGTAGCCTCTGTAGCAGTATGTGCGTGAAGGCCTATGTATGTAAGAATGTGTGTGAGTGTGTAACTGTGGTGGTGTGTGTGTGGTCATATTATCTCCCACGCGTCATGACTGGCCAGCTGAGGGTTACGTCTACTCTGCCTCACACAGCTGACCGACGCAAGTGACCGACGCAATGACGCACAAGTGACTCCCGGATTCCACCCACTGAACACCATTCGACTTTAACGCGTATAACAGATTAGACTCAGGTGTACTGTATACTACAACTAATATAATGCTGAATTAAAGAAACTTCGTAGGCTGAAAGCTAAAATATTAAAATTCATCCGAAAATAAAATCCAAACAATACAGAGGCCGACTTTATAAAGGATCTCCACCAATTTGTAATGAATCCATCTTTAGCAATTACTTGTTTCCAGAAATAATTTTGCTTTACACTTTTCACCTAAGTATTCAATCTAGTTTGGGTTTGGAGCTTTTCATACCTGTAGGCAGTTGAGAAAGAGAGAGAGGGGGGGGGGACGGGGAATGAGAGTATAGGCTAAGGTGGAGGAATGGGTTTGTGTGAGTTGGAGGGAAAGCAGCGTGATGAAGGAGGCCCAGATGATATGGAAGATGTCGGTGTCCAGCCCATCAAGGATTAAGGCGTCTGGGTAAAGTTAGATAGAATTTAAACTCACAAACCTTCATCAGCAAGACCCCAGAAAATCAACAAGAGGATCGGTGACATATGGCCCTGAATGACTAATATACGGTATACACTTATGGGTAACGGTGACTTGCACTCCACGCATCAACATCCTTACCTAATCATTTCCCGACAAAACACGTCACTACAAACACACAAAGATGACGAAGTGAGGGATGGGGAAGAGGGAATGAAGTTATAATTATGTGGGAGGGGGATGGTGTTAAATAAGGGAGGGGAGGATGTAAACCAGGGAAGGGGAATGATGTTAAATTGGGGAGGGAGGTGATGTTAACTTTTGGAGATGATGTTAGACAGGTGGGATGATGTTATACGGGCGATGGAGATGATGTTAAACAGGAAAGGGTGATTATATATGTTAAACAGGGGAGTGGATGATGTCTGTGCACTCTAAATAGACATCCACTCTCCTTCCACCTGTCCGTATATGTCAATAATAAGAAAGCGATGCAGAGGGTAGATACTGAAGTGATAAATATCGTGGTGATAAAGAAGGTGGTGATATGCAGGTGGTACAGGGTAAAGTTGGTGATTCAGAGTGTGCCAGAAAGGGTGATGAAAAAAAAAAAAAGTGGATACAGAAGTGATAGAAGACGGTGGCGTGATCAGCATGAGGGTGGTGAAAAAGAAATGGTGATACAGAAGTGATGGATGACGGTGGGATGATCAGCATGAGGGTGGTGAAAAAGAAATGGTGATACAGAAGTGATGGATGACGGTGGGATGATCAGCATGAGGGTGGTGAAAAAGAAATGGTGATACAGAAGTGATGGAAGACGGTGGGGTGATCAGCATGTGCACTCTACAGAGCCATCCATCCACCTTCCTCGTGCCCAAATATGTCCGTGATGGTAGCTACATACAACCCGCCTCCTCCCTCTCCCATCTGCTACTGGTAAAGATGGTGTTTTACTGAAGGATGCTTTACTATGTATCATTATCTCTTTACTCCCTTACTGCTTATTTCATCAACCCACCTGCTTATTCTCTTATCATAATCTTATCAAGGGGTATAGGAGTCTTTTTAGCACCCCTTATTTTATTATCTTACATGCTTATTTTATCAACCCACCTGCTTATTCTCTTATCATTATCAAGGGACACAGGGGCTTCTTGGTACCCCTTCCTTAGCGAGTTACGGTATTTTCCATTATTACAACTTGACACTCTTGTGGCTACGTCAAATACAAAAATTTAAAACCAACACACTTAGAATCAATACCAGTTACATGGAAGAGGAGACTGAGATGATATGTGCAAATTAAATAACAAAGGAGGATGTGTTCAAACGTCCTATTTCTGCGGGCAATGGCTATGTTTGGAGTAAGGCTGCCAATCACTGCCTTGCCTTACCATTATCAGTTACCGTATAATTATGTGTCATTACATATATTGCTTAATTGGCTGATCTCGTTTAATATCCTGTACCTATCTACTCATTACTCTATTCGGTTGAGCGGCTTTCCTACTTATCATTTATTGACTTACTTGCTTTAGTGTCCTTTTCGTTAATCTGTTTTTTGCCGGCAATATCATTTCATCTGCTGCGGGTAATTAGTGCTTAGAGAAGATCTGCCTCACTATAAAAACGTTGCATACTTACTAATAATTACTCACTTTATACTACATGGCTGGACAAAATAGGGGATTATTTTCCTTAAGACAAAATAAAGAATAATCTTTGACCACCAACTCAGAACTGACAGTGTAGAAAAAGAAAATGAATTATACATACTGTGTGTGTGTGTGTGTGTGTGTGTGTGTGTGTGTGTGTGTGAGAGAGAGAGAGAGAGAGAGAGAGAGAGAGAGAGAGAGAGAGAGAGAGAGAGAGAGAGAGATTCAACAATTGAAAAGATTGGATTTTTTTTTTTCTCGCATGAACCTTGACAATGAACCACTTTTTCCTGGCAAGCTTCGATATGCGACACTTTTCTAAACGTTACTTAACAATGAATTTTATTTTTTAACTGGAGAGCAAACAAAGGCCATCTCAGTACGCACTGACAATTATTATAAATTTTCTGAATGAACTCTGGGAACATATTTATTAATCTTTTCAGTACTTTACTCTCGGGCTCCTACGACTGATGAATAAAATCGTCTGGCGTGAACTGGAAGAATATACGAGAGTTGTCCTAGCCATAAGAGGTTTAATACTTGCAACTTCCACGCAATTTTCTTCGGCTAGGGTGGACCTCACACAGCAAAGCAGCCATATAGGGGAGAAAAAATGCTGACCCACCTGTACTAGCAAAAACCTCTACCAAGTTGAAATAAATCGTCGGGGTGTTGCAGTGTTAAGCCAAAATCAGGCGTCATCGTATACGGAGTTCAATGACAAAGATAATTAACTGCTGTGTGTGTGTGTGTGTGTGTGTGTGTGTGTGTGTGTGTGTGTGTGTGTGTGTGTGTGTGTGAAAGAACCTCAGTAATTTATTTCTTAATGAGACCCAGTTACTCAATAAATATATAATTCTACACCTATTCCGAATCAACCATTGCAACGAAACTTTTCAATCTTGTGGCTGTTAATTACCTACAGTACTTCGTGCTTTATTTCGGCAAACGTGAAACGAGTTTACTAACCTCACACAAAACCTTCAGCACCAAAAATATTACAAACTATCGCGCTTAACGTGGTGGCCATGAGTACAGAAGTTCATTTCATATTCCTGCTTAAGCGGACCATTGTATTCGGCCCACAGAGACCCACAACAGCCAAATGGTTAAGTTAATACTGGCATGAGCAAGTATTTATTATGCTGCAATGACTTAAATAATTCTGCTTCTTGCACTCACACATACTCAGCACTTTTTCTGTTTTTTCATTAACGAGTCCCGGTTCAACACCCAGCAGAATGTACACACACACACACACACACACACACACACACACACACACACAATAATGCACTTGTTTACTGGCAATGAATCTCCAAGACCCAACTTCTTACTGTCACACTCGACTGCTCAGCACATTTTTTTTTTTTTCCCCTAACAAGCCCAGACAACACAACGCCAAGATTTTTTTTTCTTTATATATCAACCGTATCATCGTCCTTGAACGCTTTAAAAAATGAGAATCGAATGCACTTTTTGTCTCCCCCACAATGACTCTCTCAGTATTATCTGTCTTACAGTCACGCTCAAGCGCTCAGCACCTCTTTTATAAATATTTAGCCTCTATATATCTTTTCCTCAGAACACAACACCCGAGATTTTTTCCCTCTCGTTATCAACCGTATCGTCGTCCTTGATTGCTCATCCACAAAGGGAGGAAGAGTAGTCCCCCCTCACAACAACAACAACACGCAGGTCCGGCCTCGGCTCACTCCAAAGGGACAAAGGACCACCGCTGCCCTTATCTCGGCTCCCCATCTCCCACCTCCTTCGGTTCCATACTGGGTATTTTCACGTTTTTGTACAGCTGAGGAGAAAAGTTCGCCTACCATTCCACCGAATTATGGTACACTTCAGGTATGGCCGTCACTCTCCTCCCTGACGCATCAGAGCAGAATCACATAGCTATGGGCAAAAACATACGAAGCCTCTCTTAGTTTAAGAATATCAACCAGCAAAGGGGGATAAGAAGGGGATGAAATACTGGCAAACTTTTGCCCCTTTCTGTTGGCTACATCTTGGGCTACACAAAATTCCCCGCAAAGGACGCCGCCACATGAGGTCTTTCTCATACATATTTGGTGGGTTTGATTGCCACAGCTTCCCTAAAAGGAAGATGCAGCCGTTGTTGTTAAATTATATTCGGTATGGTACGTTTCATGCACCAGGATTTTCCTACAATGTAAGTGTATACAATGTAAATAAATATACTCGTAATCTGTGTTTTGGAGAGTTAGAGTTTTCCTGAAGTGACGGTAGTTATTAAAAGTTACCGTAGAGTACGTTTCACTTGCCAAAATATCTCGAATATGAAACGCTGTACAGTGCTGATTGAAATATATTCAGTTTGGTATGGTAGTATACGTCCAAGTTGCCAAAACAGCGCTATATAATAATTAAATATGCTAGGTAGGCGGTCCTGCCACAATTTCTCTAATATATATTAAGCTTTATACATTGTCAACTGATATGCTAAAGACGAAAATGATGCCACTGTCAATAATTCATATCTGATTAATTCTTTATGCATATTAGGGACTTTCGACTGAAAGAAAAAAATAATAATTAGACATACATTGTGCAAATACCGGTACCATATATTCTCTCAGCATTACGATGTAGCCTACTAAAACTACGATCTTCAAAGTATGCTATTTAGTGCCACGAAATTTAGTTCTCTGGTGATGCTGCCGAAAGTACTCTTGTCCTGAGCATCCCCACCGCCACTTCCTCTACTGATAATCCACACGCTCGGGCAACAGTTGCGTGCACACAAAAAAACGGTCTGAATTAAGGTCATCAGGCAGGAGTGAATTTACAGGGTAACAGAGCTAAGCAGGGACAAGCACGAAGAGTAAAACCGATATCAATTTGTTGCTGGAATACGCCGTGCTGAGCCGATATGTATTAGGGAACCGCAGTGTTACGGCATCGCGTTTACGGCGGAAGTGGCTTGTTTTCCTCTTTAACCCACGAATATCAGCCTCAAGGACAAGATGTTTACAAGACACCTGGAGAACGGACACTCGGGCTCCGTCAAGGTACGGGCGAATCGTGTATACGTCGACGATATAGCTGGAAATGGAGGCAGATAAGGGGAGGGAGCGAGAGTGGGGGGAGAAGCCAGGGAGCGAGGCAAGGCGAGAAGATAGGAGACAGAGCCAGGATGCTGCGCCAAGCCAACACAACCACCACCTGCAGATTCTCGCCACACCACAGCCAGGCCACGAACCCCACGCTGTCACACACACACATCTATCACACTACAGTTCATGTTTTCAATCATCATGTAATTTAGGGCCATTCACAACTGCGATGTTCTTACCTCCTCCAGATCGTTGACTGTCTGCCTACAAAGAGGCATTTTGGAGACGAAGTTACTGGTTGGAGGTGAATTAATGTCATCCTTCACCTCACTAATATAGTCGTTTACACTAATGAACTCCGGCATTGTGCCTGTCACAGGCAATCAGCCGCGCTTCACAAGAAAGAAGAGATTCCACTGGAGCACAGCCACTGTATATCCTTCCTCTGTCACTGTCTCACCACAACTGGCGTAGTAGCACAGAGGGCAGCACGTTCCAACTGGGTGGAACTCCGCTCTGCGCACGCGCCGCCCCCGCCGCCACGAGTAAAGCTGGATTATTCTTCCCTCCATCCCGCGTGTCTGTCCGAGTTTTGGTTGGCGTAATGCATATCATTTGAGTCCTCGGCCACATCTTGCCCTACTGCATATCACGCCGCAGCACTGCAGCCGTGCCTGATTCAGTTTTAATCTTGTGTTCCTCCTTCATTCATCCCTTCCCATCTCGTCCATTCTTGAGTCATTGTTTTTGTCCGCCTTTTAAACTTACGCGTAACATATTGCCCTTTAATTACCCTGACAGTATTTAACTTTACTGTTTATGTTTTCATACTCTGCAGTGTTGCCATTTGCTTTGAACATCGTGTATCATGGTGCAACAATGGGCAATATTTTATGGTGAAACGGGACATAATAAAAACTCAGTACCGTATTCTTTCTTATTTATTTGTTTCTATTTTTGTTCTAAGCCTCTTCCTTACCAATTGATTTTGAATGACATAGCAATATTCCCTTTTTATTATGATCGTGATTGAATAACAGGATATCAGCTCTCGGGCTCCTATGACGCACTCTCAACTGAATAATGCCGAATCTGGTGGAGTTTGAAATGCTAGAGTTGTCCGGCCATGAGAGGGCCATAGATAACTACTTCACTCTCTGGAGCATGCTAGAAATTTCCTCACTATGAGATTATATAATCAAGGTACCAATGAAATGACGTTTCAAGAAAGAGATTACGATACTTTAAATTAACTTGGCCTGAAATTACCATCTCGCCATTTTGAATGCTAAACTGTAACATGCTACAATATGATGCTAGTCACGAAGGAGTGCTGTGGGAAGAATGTAGTGGTAGTATTTTATTCTGCCTCTGAACTACGTGAAAATTGCAAAAAAGGACGAAAATCTGGTCCAAGTTAGAGTGCAAGAAATATAATCACGAGAGCAAGACGGTACATGAGGTGTCGTAAGTTAGAAAACAGTGAAGTGACGTCATTTCCGTAACAACGCCCACAACGAGATTAGGAATGATAATAACGCCTGTCTCAGCTGCCAACTATGCCCACCCTGTTCCACTTTCCAACTCCAGACACATTAGCGGCATCGTTCGTTATTGTTCTTCGTTCCGGCTGCGTGTTCTAGGGTCCGCATCCTCCTCTAACACCTCTTTAGCGATTTATTTTTCGCATTACAACTTAGTATTGTCACAGCTCGTCTCTAGCGATTTATTTTGCGCATTACAGCTCAGTATCCTAACACTTTTTTTTGCGATTTATTTTGCGTATTACAATTTATTATTCTTGCCTCTATTAAAAATCATGCTAATAATCAATACACATTGCACAAATAGGTCAAGGTACAAGAAATATTAACTAGCCTTTGCGGAAATAAACTAGTAAGGAAGATATCAAGCTGACGAAATAACCGGCCTAGGTGACATACTGTAGGAGGCTTCGTAATACCTCTTAGCGATTTATTTTGTATATTGATGTTTTAAAATGACTTTACTGAAACATGGTTGTGTGATGTCTCCATGGCTGTTTAATATATACATGGATGGGGTTGTAACGAAGGTGCAAGGTAGGGCAGTGGAAGTGTGGGTGGCTCTATGAATGAGGGTGAGATTTGGAAGATTCCGGTGTTGCTGTTTGCTGATGATACACTATTGTTGAGTGAAGATGAATGGGAGTTTCAAGGTTTGGTGAATGAATTTGGAACAGTGTGTAGGAAGAGGAATCTGAAAGTTAATGTAAACAAGAGTAAAGGTATGGTGTTTGAGAGGAATGAAGTCACAGAATGTACAGTGAGGTTGGATGGTGAGGATATGGAGAATGTGTGTGCATTCAAGTACTTGGGTAGTGTGATGAGTAAGGATGGAATGTTGGGGGATGAAGTGCGTGAAAGGGTACATCAGGGAAGGAAGGTTGTTGGTTCACTAATAGCAGTGATGAGAAATAGGGAGGTGAGTATGGAAGTTAAGGAGTCTCTGCATGATAGTATTGTGATCCCTACCCTGACGTATGGAAGCGAGGCGTGGACCTTGCAAGAGGGGAACAAGTCAAGAGTGAGAGCAGTGGAAATGAGTTACTTAAGAGGAGCATGTGGAGTGACATGGAGGGACAGGTTGACGAATGAGGAAGTGAAGGAACGTTGTGAGGTGGATGTGGATGTGGTTGAGAAGATTAAGAGAAATACACTGAGGTGGTTTGGACATGTGGAGAGAATGGAGAATGAAAGACTGACTAAGAGGGTGTATGTAGGTGAGGTGGAGAGAGGGAGAGGGAGGGGTAGACCGAGGATGAGGTGGAGGGATGGAGTTGAGAGGTATATGAGGGAGGGGGGAGTGAGTTGGGGGGAGGGTAGTCAAATGGTGGGTGACAGAGCGACTTGGAGGCGTTTTGTCTGCGGTCACCCTTTGCGGGATTAGGGCGTCGGGCTATAGATAGATAGATAGACGTTACTGAGGCTGTGTCGATGCTAGATTTACAAAAGTAGAATAAAAATAAAATTCTCTCTCTCTCTCTCTCTCTCTCTCTCTCTCTCTCTCTCTCTGTCTCTCTGTCTCTCTCTCTCTCTCTCTCTCTCTCTCTCTCTCTCTCTCTCTCTCTCTCTCTCTCTCTGAAGATCCCCCTCCCTAACCAAGTTTTGATTCACATACAGGTAAACTCTGTCAATCTGATGTCATTTTCAATTTTATTTTTGATGTTATAGTCTGTTATCTTCATTTTAGAGAGACTTTTCAAACTGGAGAGATAAGAGATAAACTTCATTAACCCCTTCACCGCCAGGAATCCCTCGTACAGTTAAATAAAATCGCCTGGTTGTAGTTTGACTGAAGTGACAAAAATACTCGAGATGAAAGCGTTCATAGAAAACTGTGGGGGTTTCAAGGGACACGAAGGAAAATTGTTCGCACGTCTATTCTTACCCTTTCTGCTAAAGTTTCAGCCACAACATTCACAAGAGTGTTGGGGCTTGTACTGAATGGAAAATAAAAAATCTGTTATTCATCCAGTTATATTGTAGATATATTTTTTCAATAACTTTGTTTATCTTGGAATTACAAAAATGATCAAGTGTGAACTGACTCTTGCCATTAAGCTCTTCTGGAGTAGTCATATTTATTAAACACCAGAATATATATATAAAAAAAAAAACATTCACAGGTTTTGTTTCCGACACATATGCTGCTTAGAATATCAGCTCAGTTCTATTTATTTATTCTTATTTTTTTTCTCTAAATTACCGTCCATTAGTGTGCTATAGTCTCTGCTCCCCTTCTATGTTAGCCACAGCATTCAACTTTTCTTCTTTCGAGCTTCTTGTTAAGATGCTGAAACCTAGGAAAGGAGAGAGAGAGAGAGAGAGAGAGAGAGTAGCATTTCCTAGACGCCACGAGTTATAGTGTCGATTTTTTTTCATTCCAGCACAAATTAAAAAAAAAAAAAAAAGGCGAATGAAGAAAAGCACAGTGCCCCATCCCAAAAGTGATTCCCTGAAACAAGGATTCTCACAGCAAGATTAAATACCATAATTAGAAGATCAGTAAGTGTAGCGAATGGAAAGTCGAAGTGTGTGTGTGTGTGTGTGTGTGTGTGTGTGTGTGTGTGTGTGTGTGTCAGGTAGCAGTGAAAGCAAGCATCATTCCAAGCGACCAACACACACACACACACACACACACACACACACACACACACACTTTACTGCCCCACTATCACCCCACCTTGGCTGCTCTAGACACCACATTTCCTCACTCCAACCCAAACACCAGCTCTCCCTCCCCCCCCTCTCTCTCTCTCTCTCAGGAAAGATTCTTGACCACGAGGACGGTTATGTAAAGCAACGAAAAATGTAATTAACATGTAATAAACCAATGCTAGAATTATTATCCAGTGCAAATATAAAAGACAAAATGAAAATACGCCAGTTCGTAGTCGACCTTCACACACACACACACACACACACACACACACACACACACACACACTTCAATCCCATCACAGACAATACATACTTTCTCATCCGTACTTTACCAGCATGGCCATGGGTTCATTTTTGCTATCACTCTCCCCCCGATGAGGCAGCTCGGTTCTGCACTGGATCACACAAAAACATGGAATTGCTGTTAAATAAAAGCGTATTTCGGGAAGAGACTAAAATAACTTGACCCTGTAAAAGTGTAGCAAATTTGGCCTTCGATTTACAAGCTTACGGTAAAAAAATGTAAATAACTTATAAGGGAGAAAGTTACTGATCCTTTCCCACTGCTTATTTATTTATTTATTTATTTATTTATTTTTTATCGTTGTTGCCTCCAAACGATTGTACTCAGCTAGGGTAGAATTTTTTATCTGGAAGGGCAATTTATACACTTCTCCAATCCTGTTAGTATAAGACATCTTTCCTAAACTGAGTAAGATCATCTGGTGGCAGCAAGAATATCATGTACAACTACGATATCGGACTGAAGGGGTTAAGATGTAATATGCAAAATTAGTCCACAAAGGTGAGGTGCTAGGATCCTGTTAGAGGCGTGAAAATTCAGAGGTATGTGGTGGATAATTAGGGGTATAAATGAGGTGCAATGCTGCTGTCTTATTTAATATTTATTAAAGAACAACAGCTATCATTATTATCACTCAGTAAAATTTACAATATTGTTATCCACAAAAATACACTTTGGTTTTCTATAGAAAATGTTCAAACACTTCACAGAAAATGGACTCTATCATAGTAACCAATGATATAATATCTATGAATGAAAAAACTCTGAAATCTCAACATTTTTCTCATACTTTGGTTGTATACTCGATAAGGACAAGCAGTTCTTGGCAAATGTCTAGCTCATGGTAATTTCCTTGAAATGCGAACATTTCGTAGTTTACTAAGCCGATTTTTTTTTTCTATGGTTTTGGATTTTTGGTGTCAGGTAACGGAAGGACAGTAATGTGGAATGACAACATTTGCTGAATATACTGTAGTGCAAGAGTAAGATACGCTTAGATGACTGTGTTAGACTAGGCCCGAGTCTTGTCAACTGTCTCATCTGACCTAGAGCCCTTGGATTTTGGTACAATTAATTTAGGGCTAGATACATGGCGTCTGGCAATGAATGAATGAAAAAAATTAACTATAGGTAGTGCTGATGGTTCTTTCTCATTCTCTAATAATATTCATTAGTGCAGTGAAGTGGAAACGGGGGAAGGGAAGGAGAAACTGTGTCCCTCTGCCCACTTTTTTCATAGATGGAATGGTGCTCCCCTATTATTTTCATACGTGCAATTGATTTCACTACACTTTTTCTCTTATGTCAAATTCACAGCCAACATTTAGATTGTTTCCTAGAAGATCCGTTTCCTCACTTTTAATTTATTAGGATTCCACCAATGGTAGCCTATTGTGTTCACCGATTTCTGTCTAATGTTGCCGTATTTCACTGACGTACCGTACTTTGTTTACTAATCACTACAAGCATCAGCATACTGGGGGAACGACGTCAGTGAAGACCAAGAAGGAATGGCTGACTTGGAATAGGGCAGATAAGCATAAAGTGATAAGTGGTTACCATTTGCTATGCTCACCACCGTGTCCTTTCAAACCCACGAGAAGAAATATCAAATTTTACTTAATTACGCGTTTCTGCCGCTTCTTAGCATCTACAGGTCGTCACCAGCGGCCAAGACGAACAGGCAGAAATGTTAAGTTCTGATATTCCACTGCGTCTACTTCACACCTAGGACATGGTTGTTACTTTCATCCCTGACGCGATATGTAAGAGCCATCTAAAGGCCTCACTTAGCTTATACGAATATTGACAAGCAGAAGACAGTGAGAAATAGGAGTTGTTACTAGGAAAACAGATGTCTTTGGTTATACATAAGCGACGGTAGATATATCACAAAGTTTTTCTGTATTACTTCCAGTTCTGTCTCCGGTGATTGCCAGTGATCGGTTCCAGTGTACAGACAATCACCAAGCAGTAACTTTCCACCGGGACACACAAGCGCTCTCTTAAACTGTGGTCTTATTTACAAATCAAAATATTGTCAGTGGTAATCACAAGTTATGTCCCCAAAACTGGATAGCACACTTGTAAAGTATGAAAATTAACACAGTCACTGCTTCACAATTCTTTGACTTTTTCTATATTCTTTAGTCTTTTTTTTGGTGTACACATTTCACTGCATTTCCACAATACTTGATCAACAGCTTAGTCGTTTCTTCTTGTTTCTTAGATAATTTCTTTTTGTTTTCTTAGATCATCTTACACCAATACTCGGTCGGGACTGACTGACTCCCAAGGATAACTGACATGGAAAAACCCAGAAGAAGAAGGAGGCTGAGAATTAATGCTTATTGACCACACAAGGGTCAGTTTTTGCAAAGCCCAAATCTTCCCCCAGACTACAACACACAATCGTTATATTTACAATCCAGGTATTTCAGTTCCAGATACAAACAGGCTAAGGTAAGAATACACCCAAGCTAGCCACTCCTTTATTCACATCTAGAGCTGAAATAAGGACCAGGACTTTTTAATTGAAAACTGTATGTTACAGACTGGACTCTGGGGGGATATTTGCTGAATGTTTCCTTTGTCAGTCACGCTTACAGTCACGTCAACACACACTCGAACACATCCTACCTACAATATAGTTCGTCAGGCTTAATTTGGCGGGGGTTTGTTTTTGCAGCATGTTTCTCTCAGCTCAGTCACAGAAGACGGTGCTAGAGCAATATATCCTTTCCATAGCTTTCTTGGTGACTATACTGCTTTTACTTGGCCTAAATTGCCATCTCTCCATCTTGAATGCCGAGTCATAATAATAAATGAACACTTACTTGCGGTGCCACTCATGAAGGAGTGCAATGAAAAGGATGTACAGTAAAGCCATAATACTGCCTTTTTCTGCTGCAGACTTACAGTGGTTCGTATTCTCGTCGGTTGAGAAGACCCGCCAACACCCTTTTCTAAACGATTTATTTTGTTTATTACGCCTTATTGTGCTCCTCTGTGTTGCATTTATCCTTCCAGTATTTCCATATTCTGCAGAAATAATGTCTATCTATCTATCTATCTATAGCCCGACGCCCTAATCCCGCAAAGGGTGGCCGCAGACAAAACGCCTCCAAGTCACTCTGTCACCCACCATTTGACTCCCCTCCCCCAACTCACCCCCTCCCTCATATACCTCTCAACTCCATCCCTCCACCTCATCCTCGGTCTACCCCTCCCTCTCCCTCCCTCCACCTCACCTACATACACCCTCTTAGTCAGTCTTTCATTCTCCATCCTCTCCACATGTCCAAACCACCTCAGTGTATTTCTCCTAATCTTTTCAACCACATCCACATCTACCCCACAACGTTCCTTCACTTCTTCATTCGTCAACCTGTCCCTCCATGTCACTCCACATGCTCCTCTCAAGTAACTCATTTCCACTGCTCTCACTCTTGACTTGTTCCCCTCTTGCAAGGTCCACGCCTCGCTTCCATACGTCAGGGTAGGGATCACAATACCATCATGCAGTGACTTCTTAACTTCCATACTCACCTTCCTATTTCTCATCAGAAATAATGTACAAAGGGATATTAGCCAGCAATATCCAAAAGAAATCACTAAGGAAGAGGTGCTAGGGAGGTTATACACCGCATAAATAACGTACAAGACGATATAAATCAGCCATATCCAAAAATAATTCTCTAAGGAAAAGGTGTTACGGAGCTTCTTTCATCGACGAGAATACGAGAGCATGAGTCACAGAAGCGCATCCGTCCCTTCATACTTATCTGTCAGCTGGTTTGATATGCGATAAGAGCGTATAGCGATCTCCAGGTTAATCCATTCACCTTTCATCGACACAGTAGCTCCTTATACTCAAGCTATCACAAGAATATTTAATCACCTGGGGGACATTCTACTATACCCTTTTTACTCTAACTTGGTCCAGATTATCGTCCTTTTGCAGTTTACTTCGCGTTGCTCAGTGGCAGAAAAAGACAATGCTATGTAATCCTTTCCACAGTCTCCTCCGTGACTAGCACCATCTTATAGTGTTACTCTATTGTTACGACTCGGCTCTGAGGAGAGAAGGCAATTTTAGATCAAGCTGGAGTAAAACGAGTATAGCCAGAGCGAAAACTGTCTCGATTAACCATTGGATGCTCGAAATTTTCCTCATTAACATAAAACTTTTCGAATTTAGCCAGAATGAAATAAATAAATAAATAAATAAATAAATAAATAAAAAGCGAGAGGGTTAACACGTCAGCTTATAATTATTCACTTCATCACAGGCAGTCCCAGAAAATGTAAACAGCGGACAGAACAGCAATAGTCAAAAACAAATAAAGTCTCGGAAGCTTATTTACATGTGGCCAAACAAAATGATTACTATAGCGACGACTTCTCGTCTTGGAGGGTTCGACACACTTGCCTCTTGGGTGGTTCGGTTAATAAAGGATTGTTTTCACTCACTTCCTTTGACTATTACTGTATTTTACTTAAGGTTCTTTATTTGCCATTCAGTACAAATTCAAATATTCAGAACAACCGTCAGACAACCATCGTGGCCGGAAAACCTTAAATTCCACACCACTCACACTGCGACAGGTGTGTGTGTGTGCGTGTGTGTATGTGTGTGTGTGTGTGTGTGTGTGTGTGTGTGTGTGTGTGTGTGTGTGTGTGTGTGTGTGTGTGTGGATCCTTTAGGAAGAACGTCATGATTCCTTGAGGGTCACACAACTTTTAGACCTGTAGTGGCGAGATGGGTTCGGGCCCCACACAGATTACGGCGATTTACTTTAACTTATTGGCATGACTATTACCATTTGCGTTTGTTAATTTCTTTGCACCACAACAGTTACTAGAAGTCAGTTTTTGGTGCTACAACACATCTATTTTTGGCGCAAGGGCATTTGTAAAGATCACTATAGTTCGGGTGCTGCAGCAGTTGTTAAAGATCGATTTTTGGTGCCACAGCGTTTATTAAATCGAGTTTTGAAGCCAAATTTTATTAGATTTTTGTTTTTGGTGCCAAAGCAATTGTCAATTGTCAGTTTTTGGCGCCACAGCAATAGTTCAAGAAAATTTTTGCAACTACAGTAATTATTAAGCGTCAGTTTCTGACGCTACAACATTTATTAAAGGTTAGTTTGGGGCGCCACAGCATTTATTAGGCTAGTTTTGGGCGCCACAGCATTTATTACAGATCAGATTTTGGCGCAACAACAATAATTAGAGATTAGTTTTTGCGCCACAGAGTTTTGGCGCCACAGCAGGTCGATTTTTTGGCGCCACAGCATCAGGTGAAGACTTGGTAGTGGATCCAGTAGACGAGGTTGAAGAGGATGAAGAGGACGGGGAAGAGGGCCCTGCACGTCCTGTCTATCTTCTTGGCCAGAACCACCTCCTTCTGCCACCTCTGCACCAGCCCGTCGTCCCCTCTTGTCACTCTCTCCAGGGGGTCGTCGTCCTCGTCGTCCGTGAGGGGGTAGGGGAGGTCTCGGTCTTCTCCCTCACACCCTCTACCCTCCATCCACGACCCCCCATCTCTCACGTCCTCGGAATTCTGTCGATGATAAATGGAATTAGTGGAGTGGAATGAGGGAATCGTAGTAATTATCGGTAAATACTGGCGAGAAGACCGTCCGATGCATTTCACTGAACTTCATTTTATACGTTCCAAATTTCAGTGATTTTGGGGGAGGACTATTTAATTTGGACATTATGATACTGAATATCCTAAATACTGGGAGGTTAGGCACGGTCGTTCAGCCACCATCAACATTATTGCGCACATGAAAGCAGAGCTGTAAAAATTATATGAAGTCACTACACCTAAGCATTTGTCCAGGAAATTAATGTGATATCTGCAGTATATACAGTGCTCAGATAATAACTTACAAGAGTTGACTACACCGAATGTTTTGAGGATATCTTCTCTTCAGTCCTCATCATTTTATTCATGTCCTACCAAACAATCACGACTAAGTTGAAGAAACGATTGTAAATAGGTCAGGGAATCCCATTAGTGGAAAGGGACACTAGGTTTGTTACTGTTTGTTTACCTTTGTACTCCTTTGAACTCATTTGTACGCACCCAAATTGATACTCACAATAGCACAGATGACACTCGTTCTTTTCCTCACTCTTCTCACACCATCGTTGAGGGAGTCTCTGTGGGCGGGGAGGGAGGTGGGGCGAGGGTAGTAGAGGGAAGAGGAATTGTGAGTTGGAGAGGAGTGGTGGCTTTCGTGATTAAATTCTTTCCTGGCGGTGGAGGTGTGTGGTGAAGGATCTGCAGTTTCGTGTTGTGGTTGTGTGTGGGGATGTGTGGAGGTGTGGGTTTGTGTGGAGGGTGTGTGGGTGTGTGTGGAGGAGCTTTTTGCGTGTGTGGACGATGTGTGAGCGTGTGTGGATGATGAAGATGTGTGTTTGGCGCGTGGATGTGAGAGTGACTGTGTGTGTCTGGCTTGTGAGAAGGATGATGTGTGGGTACGGGAAAGGGGCGATGATGGTGCATGCTTGGTGGCGTGTGCGTGTGACAGAGACGTTGCTTGTGCGTGCGAGAGGGAAGGTGCGAGGTAGGCCCTATGGTAGACGGAGCCCCAGACGAGGTAGCGACGGTGGTGCCTGGCGATATGATTGACTACAGTGAACTCCACGAGGGCGAGGAAGACGAAGGCCGTACAGGAGCCCATCCATATGTCCAGGGCCTTCACGTACGATACTGTGGGGGCGGAGGGGTTATGTTAGTTGGGTTAGGTTAGGCTAGGAAGGTAAGATGATACAGTGATCCTAGTCAATCATCATCATCATCACCATTATCATCCTATTCCCTATCTCCACCTAAAGATAGGGTAAGGAAAAAGATTACATCCAAAATTCTTTTTTTTTTTTCTTTCTTTTTTTCTTTTTTTTCATCTGACAGAAATAGGACACTCCCGCGACTTGAATACCAAGTTATGGTCGCATGAAATTCTATAGCCCTCGCCATGAAGTCGACATGAGTCTCCTTGGTTACTAGTCAAAACGATCCTCTAGAGTCTAGTGTAACTACATTTGGCAATGATCTGAACTGATAAGGGTTACGGATAATCGACAACTTAGAAAAAAAGTGACAAGGCTCAGAAACTGCAATGCGACAGCCACGACCCTGAAGCAGCAGGACTTCCAGCAGACAGCACCACGACAAATAAACTTCCTTCTTAAACATGACTCGTTAGTATAATCGAAATCTTTTCATCTGATGGAACTGGGTCACTCCTATAACTTGACCACTTAGTTGTGGTTGCACCGAATTCACCCGACTTTTGTTATGGGGCAGGACTGAGTCTTCTTCGTTAGTTGTCATGTCTACCGGTATCTGTCTACCTATTTATCTATCTATCTATCTGTCCTCCAGTCTGATTACACCCGGTCATCAACTAATCTGAAAAAGGGATACCAATCTTTGTCAGAGGGAAACAGACTAGTAATCATTCGTTTTCTCCCATACTTCCCAGTCATTTCAAAAATTTCCTGTATGCAATCTGGCCATGTTAATTCTTGAAGGAGATGGACTCAAAGCAGACGACAGGAAAAAGAAATAAGTAAATAAATACATAAATAAATAGAATAAGAAAATAAATGCAAACCTTCTTCCCACCTTAATTCAACACCAGCAATATCTCCACTTATTCAATACTTCTCAATTTCACAATATTTCTCTGTCTAATATTTCTCTATCTAATTGGGCATGTCGTCCCCGGAGGAGGCCATGGAGTTCATTAAGACACACGGCCTCCAAGTCAGGTTAATCTCCTTGGTTTCTCATCTCGCGCACCCCAAGAGACGCAACCCTTACCTGCACAGTTTCTTTTTTATTTCGCTTTGTGTTTAGCTCTATGTCGTTCCATGTTTAATCCTATTTTGGTAAATGTTTGTCAGGTTATGGATCTTTGTCAGGTTATGGATCTTTGCCAGGTTATGGATTTTCGTCAAGTTAAACGCGCAATGGCATCGTTTTGTCCATATATGTCTATAGCCAGACGCTATAATGCGGAGGGGGTGGCCACAGAGAAATTGCCTCCATGTCAGCCTGTCCTCTGACATCAGGATGTTCTATCTCCAGCTCATATCACCCACATTTATGTACCTCTATCACATTTCTCCACCTCATCCTTGGTCTCCTCCTCCCCTTTTCCCCTCCCCCTCACTCATATTAAAAGTACGTCATCTTATAGTTTTTTTTTTTTTTTTTTTTTGATGGAGCCGGGGAACTATCACAACTTGATTACTATGTCGTAGCTGCATGAAACTGATGCTTAATTCTGAAGTAGGAATGACTCTCCTTGGTTACCAGTCAAGTTAACCCTCCAGTCTGACTGACTACCTACTGCCATCAACTAGGCTTGAGGGGATTAGTGAGCTTTGCCAGAATCGAGTAAACAGACGACAGTGGCTCAGAATTTTACCAGTTGGCATCTTATCCCTGAAGGAGGTGGACTCAGAGCAGACGGTGAGGAGTGTTGTGACGCCCAGTGTGACGCGCGAGGGGATGGCGTCCACGTCCAACCAGAAGCTGACCCACGACACCACCACGATGAGGGAGGTGGGCAGGTAGGACTGGACCAGGTGGTAGCCGATGTTGCGACGGAGTTCGAAGGCCGCTTGTAGACAGCTGTAGTTACCTGGAAAAAAAAAAGTATAAGGAAGGGCAGAAATATACTAAAGGGCTTATTCCCTAGCTCGAGGGTGTCTTGTCTGCAGCTGTAGGTATCTGGAGAAAAAAGATGTATTGTGAGGGCTCTACCTATACTGAAGGGTTTATATACTTGCCTGAAGGTCGTTTGTTGGTATATATAGTTATCTGGAATATAATGTATAGTGAAGGACTGAACTATACTGAAGAGTTTGTTTACTAGTTAGAATGCTGCTTCTTGTACTTATCTGAAATAAGTGATGTATAGTGAAGACTTTAGCTATCTGGAGGGACATTATTATTGACAGCCTTTTCCTGGTACACAAAACAAGAGGCTTACAGTTCTGTCCACTGTCTATCGCCATTATTACTCTCATCACTTCTATGACCATGATTAAAGCTGCAACAGACACCATTATCATTCACAATATTAACAGTCTTATCCTTCAGCATTCCCCAGGTAAATCCCACAGTTCTCAGCAATCCACAGCTCAGTCCTTCACCATCTCTCAATATCCCTACAGCTTCTCTTTCTCGAGGCCTATCATGGAAAGCTCACATTACTTCTTCTTTCATTTCTTCTTCCCAGAGACGGGCTTGGCTGAACCGACTGTGGGCAATCTTAACTCTGCATAGTTGCTGACTTTGTACGGAGATGTGGAAACGATTATTACAAATAGCTCTTCTAAACACGGTAGATTCAGAGGCTTTTCGTCTCATCATTTTCCCTCCTATTACTGATTCCTTTCATTTTCACTTTCTTTGCCGCAGTGTTCTGAGATGCTTCCTTGATCTTTCCCCCATTACGGCAGCGTGCAGTACCCGTCTAGCAACACACTCTCATCCCTTTTCCGTTCATTTCTTAGATGTAAGAGTTAACCAGTCCTCTCAGTCCTTCATGCATGCCTTGGTTAATGGTGGCACTGACTTTCTTAGTCTATATTTCCCTCTGCTTAGGACATCTAGGGTATGGAGGCAATTGCACTAGTTGCTAAGGCATGACTGATTACTATTATATACACCAGCACGCACAGTCACAGACAGACAGGCAGACAGACAGGCAGACAGACACACACACACACACACACACACACACACACACACACACACACACACACACACACACACACACACACACACACATCAATATACAAACACCCACATGACCGTAAATTTTTCTATTCTCTCCCTGTCAAACATTCATTTTTCAAGCTCCCATCCAACTCTCAATAAACCCTCGTAAAAAAGATATACAGGAAAAAGGGATTAACGACTCTCTCTCTCTCTCTCTCTCTCTCTCTCTCTCTCTCTCTCTCTCTCACACACTTCTACAATTTGTCTATCTGACCTTATTTCTGTCTGTTTGTGCCCCTCCTGTTTGCCTGTCTGTTGGTCTATCTATCTATAGCCAGACGCCTCAATCCCGTTTGGGGTGGCCACAAACAAATCGCCTCCAAGTCGCCCTGTCCCCCGCCATTTCACTGCCCTGCTCCCAACTCACACCCCCCTCTCTCATATACCTCTCCACCCCATCCCTCCATCTCATCCTCGGCCTCCCCCTCCCTCTTCCCCCCTCCACCTCACTCACATACATTCTCTTCGTCAGTCTTTCACCCTCCATCCTCTCCACATGGCCAAACCACCTCAGTGTGTTCCTCATAACGCTTCCTATCACATCCACATCCACACCACAACGCTCCTTTATATCCTCATTCGTCAGCCTGTCTCTCTACGTGACTCCACAGGCTCCTCTTAAATAACTCATTTCCACTGCTCTCACTCTTGACTTGTGTCCTTCCAACAATGTCCAAGCTTCACTTCCGTACGTTAGAGTTGGTATCACAATACTGTCATGTAGTAACTTTTTCACTTCCATGCTCACTTCCCTGTTTCTTATCACTGCTTTCAAAGAACCAGCAACCTTTCTTCCCTGCTGTACCCTTTCAAGCACTTCACCCTCCAAACCTCCATCCTTACTCATCGCACTACCCAAGTACTTAAACGTACTCACATTTTCCAATTCCTCACCATCCAACCTAGCTATACATTCACTAACTTCACCTCTCTCAAAGACCATCACTTTACTCTTCCCTACATTCACCTTTAGATTCCGTTTCTTACACGCTCTCTCAAACTCATCCACCAAGCCTTGCAGCTCCCCTTCGCCTTCACTCAACAACACAGTATCATCTGCAAACAACAGTACAGGGAGTTTCCAAACACTATCCTCTCTCACCATGGCCACTCCAACATCCACTACCCTACCTTGTACCTCTTTTATTACCCCATCCATGTACAGATTGAACAACCATGGAGACATGACACATCCCTGTTTCAAACCAACTTTCGAAGAGAAAAATTCACTTAGTTCACCATCCACACGCACTGCAGCCTTCGCACCATCGTACATACTCTTCACAGCATTCAACAACTTCCCATCTACTCCATATATTCTTAACACTTTCCACAATCCTTGTCTATCCACCCTGTCATATGCTTTCTCCAAATCCATGAAAGCCGCATACAACTTCTTTCCCTTCTCTAGAAACTTTTCCACTAAAGATCTAAGAATGAATATCTGATCTACACAACCTCTTCCCTTCCTAAAGCCTCCCTGTTCTTCTCCAACTAATTTCTCTGTTCTTTCTCTAACTATGTCTATAAGTATCCTACCATACATTTTTCCTATTATACTAAGAAGACAAATGCCCCTATGATTACCACACACTTCTTTTTCCCCTTTTCCTTTGTACAAGGGAATAATTATACCTGACTTCCAATCCTCCGGGACTCTACCTTCCTCCCAGGCCAATCTGCACATCTTCCACATCCATTCTACTACTATCTCTCCCCCATGCTTCAGCATTTCACCACACACTCCATCAATTCCTGGGGCTTTCCCCGATTTAACTTTCTTCATTGCTTCCACAACTTCTATCCTACTGATTTCTTCCTGTCTTCTCACCTCCCTCCTTCTCCCAGCCATTCCCCAGCCACTTATACACGCATTACTTCCATCCTCTACGTTCAACAATTCCTTAAAGTGTTCTCTCCATCTGCTCACTTTTTCTCCCTTCTCCACTAGTAATCTACCATTTTTATCTTTCACTCCCCTGCTAACTTCACTTCCACCCTGTCTTACTCTTTTCACTTCTCTCCAGAACATTTTCTTACAGTCCCTCCACTTTACACTCAAATTCCTTCCAAATTCCTCATCTACTCTCTTCTTACTCTCTCTTACTAATCTTTTCACCTCTCTCTTTCTTTCCACATATAACTCTCTCTTCCGCCTCTCAACTTCTTCCACGCCCCTATTTCTCATCCATTCATTGTATGCTTTCTTCTTTTGTGCCACAGCCTGTTTCACCTCTTCAGTCCACCACGCTGTTCCTTGCACCCCCTCCGTCTTCTCTTCCTTCCACACACCACATCACATGCTGCACATATTTCTTCTGTAAATATCTTACACACACCTTCCACGTCTCCCATCTGCTCCAGTTCATATTTGCCCAATCGTTCCTCCACTTCTCTCTTATACTCTGCCTTTTTCTCATTCTCTTGTAACCTTTCCACTTTCCTTGCAACTACTCCTTCCTCTTGTCTTTCCCTTCTTCTATTCCTCCATCTTACTTGGATTCTAATTCTGGCCACCACCAAGTAGTGGTCAGAAAGTCCACTCCCCCAACCTCTATACACTCTTGCATCCTTTACACATCTTCGCATCCTTTCATCCACACACACATAATCAATCATTGCCTTCCTTTCATTCAGTTCACCACCCACCCTTCTCATCACTCGTCATGTATACCTGTGGATCATTTTATGCCTGAAGAGGGTATTGGCTATCACCAACCCCCTCCCAGCACAAATGTCCACTAACGCACTCCCATTCTCATCTATCTCAGCAGGCACACCCCACTCACCATCTATTCCATCCACCTTCACATTCCCAACTTTACCATTCATATCACCAATCAAAAACACTCTCTCATTCCTTCCAAACTTTTCCATGCACACTTCCACATTTGTCCAGAACTCTTCTCTCGCTCTTCTAGCACGATCTTGCGTTGGTGCATACACACACACAATCGCCCACATTTGTATTCCAACTTTCAACTTTACCCACACAATCCTTGACCCAACTGATCCATACTGTCTTATGCTCCTCTTCCATCTTTTACTCACAACTATACATACTCCTTCCTTTGCCCTCTCATTCTCACCTACTCCTGCACATATACCCCATCCATACTCCCATTCTCTCACATTTTCTCCTCTCCATTTTGTTTCAGTTATTCCACATACATCCACTTTCGCACCCTCAAGCACCTGGACAATCTCTCTCTCTTTCACCTCATCATTCGCTCCTCTTACATTCCATTTACTCATTACCAAGTCCTTTGTCCGGTCCTGGGTCGTCATCGTTTGATCAGTCCTTGTCCGAGGCTTCTTGTTTGTTTTTTTAGTTAGTTGTTTTCCGGAGAGGGGCACTAACCCTCCGCCAACCCTTTTAGTCGCCTTTTACGACAAGCAGGGATACTGAGGGAGTATTTTTGAAAACCCCCCTACCCCCAGGGTGTGTGTGTGTCTGAATAAAATCTTATGCTGGAATAATAATAATAATAATAATAATAATAATAATAATAATAATAATAACACTAATAATAATAATAATAATAATAATAATAATAATAAACGGAAGTCACCCTAAATGAATAAGTTAAATCCAGACACTCACCTATATGGAAGGACTGGCTACATGTCTGAGCCTTAATATCCTTCATCTCGAACTGGGGAAGCTTGAGGTGGCGGTACATCTTGATTGGAGAGTCAGGGTACCACACCAACTCAAGCTCCCGGGTCGTCTTTACAACTGTGGGGATAAGAGAGGGTGAGAAGGGGTGAGGGAGGGGTTAGAGTGATAGGTAGGGGTTAGATTGATAGGTAGGTAGGTAGGTAGGTAGGTAGGTAGGTAGAGAGAGAGAGAGAGAGAGAGAGAGAGAGAGAGAGAGAGAGAGAGAGAGAGAGAGAGAGAGAGTTGTATGGACTGACATGAGACTAGCAGAGAGACTGGACTGACAAAGGAGACTAACAGAGATGCTGAACTTTGTAAAATGAGACTAACAGAGAGATCAGAATGACTTAAATATCCTACCAAGGGAGACTGAACTGACTTACACGAGACTATCAGAGAGAATGAACTTACTTACATTAGACTAAGGGACTGAACTGAAATGAGACCAACAGAGAGGCTGGAGTGACTTACATGAGGCGATCTGGATGTAGCAGGTTTGGTGGTCGAGAGGATAACTACTGAGGTCCATCATGCACGAGAAAGTTAGCTTCAGCCTGTGGGAAGTTAGATTTGGTTAGGTACGTTAGGTTGAAATAGGTTGGTTTCGTTAGGTATGGTAAGGTTGAATATGGTTAGGTTAGGTTAGGTTCAATTAGTGAGATGGAGGGGAGAAAGACAGAGAGGGAAACTTTGTCATGTTATGTGTTTCATCAGCTGTGAGTGCTATAAAATAAAAATCCCCCCTCCAACACCACCCACAGGTAATATCCACAATCAATTTTACAATGATTAACTTACCCACACTTACACCCACAGATGCTATCCACACAACTACAAGCACACAGCCACAAAATCGCATCATAAACCACACAACCAGAAAATCACAACACAAAACCACACAACCACAAAACCCCACACCATAACACAACCACACATCCACAAAACCCCACACCACACATCCACCAACCAAAAACATACCCTAGAACCTCCCCTCTACCTGCCCCAACACCACACCCAGCCATCCACCCACCTGAGGATATACAGAATGGTTCCGTCGGGGTGGATCCTAAGCATCACATTGGGGACGGTGACGTACTGGAAATCCGACTCCTTGGCATTGGGGAAGTACACTTCTGGCTTCCACAGTACCCTCACGAGAAGGGGGTCGCTCAAGTCCACGGGGCGGGTGAGGGACTGGTTGAGAAAGCGAAGTTCTACCCATCGCTGACGTAGGTACAGATCCACAGTGTAGTCCTGGGGGAGGGAGGTGGGAGGTAGATTGGTGGTGGGAAGGAGGTGGGAGGTAGATTCGTGGTGGTGGTAGGAAGTGAGAGTTAAGTTGGTGGTGGTAGGGAGAGAAGAGATGCAATCGTTGTGGTGTGATAATGCAGGAAAAAAATCATCATACTGAAATGGAACAGAAAAGGACAGAAAAATCATCAACTTACGAAAAGGGAACAGAAAAAGGCATAAAAAATATCCTACTAAATGGAGCAGAATTCTTATCATCACAGTGGAATAACAACCAATCGTAAGGTGAAATGAACAGAAAAAAAAAATCGTAAAGGGGAATAAAAAAATCATTATAGTCGAATCAAGAGAAAAATAACCCTTTCAGAACGATGGCATTTAGTGAGTGAGTGAGAGAGAGAGAGAGAGAGAGAGAGTCATTGGGAAAAGGAAATTACAGAGGAAACACAAGGGGCCCTCATTTCGTTCTGGGGGGAGGGAGAGGAGAGGGGAGAGGGAGGGAGAGGGAAGGGAAGGATGGGGAGGGGAGGGGAGGAAAGAGTAGAGAAAGTGGTGGGAGGAGGGAAGGGGAGGGATGGGGATGAGGGACTAAGTAGTGGAGGAGGGGAGGAAGAGGGGAGAGGGGGTGAGGAGAAGGGGAAGGGAGGGGAAGGTGAGAGCTAGAGGAGGGGAGACAGAGATGAGGGGAAAGGGGAGGGAAGGGAAAGGGAAGTGAGGGGGAAGGGAGGGGAGTGAGGAGAATATGCCTGCTTTGAGGGACAGGCAGGCAAGGAGAGAGAGAGAGAGAGAGAGAGAGAGAGAGAGAGAGAGAGAGAGAGAGAGAGAGAGAGAGAGAGAGAGAGAGAGAATAAAACTGTGGACTGGAGACTGTGTGGTCGAGTTTTTAATCCCAGCTATTGCAGGGCACGGATTAAGGACTTGAATTCAGTATCACCATATTCACTGTTATTCCATGTGGCCTCATTGACACCACATACACCATCCACACTGACACCATAACACCAGAGCCGGTATTCTCGTCGGTCAAGGAAGTTCCCTAACACGTTTTCCTTAGCGATTTATTTTGCTCATCACACTTTACTGTCCTCATCTGTGTTATGTAAATTCTTCTAATATCGCCCCACTTAACATACATAACGTGAAAAAGGACAATAACCAGCCATATCTAAAATAAATAGCTAAGGAAGAGGTGTTTGGGAGCCATCTTAACCTACGGGAATAGGGGCCCAGGTTTGAGAGTGATATCCGTAGCATATTACTATAGAGATGCTTGGTGTTATACTCTGTCCACTATAACTTGGCCTAAAATTGTCACATCTTCACCTTAAAAGCTGAGGTGCAAGGGTGGTTAACTACAGAACATGGTGCTAGTCACGAAAAAGTGCTAAGGGAAGGATGTAGGGCCATAGTACTGTCTTAACTTGCCACTGAGCTGCGGAACAAAACTGCAAAAGGACGAAACTCTCCTCTATTTAAATGTGACTGCAGTACGTGTGAGGGTTGCAAGGATTATTTCTCTGTTGGTGTGTCGTAGGTGGATTGCTGAACATCGGGAACGGGTTTTTTCCACTATGTCCATAGTCTGTTGGATGTAAAGAGTAAGGCAGCAAGGTAGACAGGAAGAGAGGTAGTGTAATAGAGAGGAAGACAGGAGAAAAGGGAGGAAGACAGACGTGGAAGAAAGCAGAGGAAATTATGGAGGCATATAATTAGGTAATATAGACAGGAAGGCAGGTAATTAGGTAGATGGACAGACAGGGAGGCGTCAGGAGAAGGCAGGTAATGAGACAGGCAGGCAGACAGAAAGGCAGAGAGTAAGACAGGGACAGGGAAAGCAGTCAGAGCGGTAGGCAGGAGGTTGGCACTGTGAAAGGCAGGAAAGCAGGGAGGGAGGGAGGGAGGAAGGAACAGAGGGAGGAAAAGACATTAGGAGGCAGGCAAGGCAGGCAGACAAGCAGGGAGCTGGGAGGCTGAGAGACAGGTATGTAGGGTGGTAGTTAGGCAGGATGTAGGGAAAGAGGAAGGCAGAGAGGGAAGATGGGAATGAGTGAGGCAGACATATTTGGAAGAAGAAAGAGGAAGGCAGGTAGGTAGGTAGGTAGGTAGGTAGGAAGGTGAGTAGGTACGTAATTAGTTAGTTAAGTAGGTAGGTAAGTAGGTAGGCAGGTAGGTAGGCAGGCAAGTAGGAGGGAGAGAGGGAAAGAGAGAAGGGATCTAGGTAGGAAGGGAGGGAGGAAGGAGTGTCTATAGCGGAAATCATGAAGCAATAAAGCAGGGAAGAGAAGAAAGGAGGATGAAGGGAGAAGAAAAGAGGAACGCTTAAACTGATTACGTGGACAAAATGTGAGACAAGGAGAAGCAATAAGCGAAAATGGAGGTAAGAAAGGGATACGAGAGGGAGAGAGAGAGAGAGAGAGAGAGAGAGAGAGAGAGAGAGAGAGAGAGAGAGAGAGAGTAAAGGAAAGAAAGAAGGAAACAAGACAATGAAAGAATTAGGAAAAAGAAAAACAAGTCAGGAAGAAAAAGATAAAAGAGAGAGAAAGCAAATGAAAAAGGAGGAAAGAGTAAAAAAGAGGGAAGAGAGGAAGGAAGGATGAAAGAAAAGAGAGAAGGAAGGAAGGACGGAAGGAAGGATGAAAGAAAGGAAGAAAGGAAGGATGGAAGGAGGATAGGAAGGAAGGGAGGAAGGAAAGCGGAAAGAATAAGGATGGAAGAAAGATAGGAAGGAAGGGAGGAAGGAAAGCGGAAGGAAGGAAGGAAAGAAGGAAGGAAGGAAGGTAACTGAGTAACCCCAAGAAGCTTAAAGTCTCCAGAATCTTATAAGGACAAGAAAGAGAGAGAGAGAGAGAGAGAGAGAGAGAGAGAGAGAGAGAGAGAGAGAGAGAGAGAGACAGAGACAGAGAGACAGAGACAGAGAGACAGAGAGAGAGAGAATAGCACTTGGAAGGAGGATATGAAACACGGAGGAGAGGAAGGAGAGAAAAATATAAAGACGAGGAGAGGAAATTGGATACATAAAGCGGAAGAGAGAAGGGAAATGGGGAAGGAGAGAGAAAAATGAAGGGAAGAGAAAAGAATGGGAGGGAGAATGATGGAGGGAGGACGGAAGGAAGGGAGGGAGAAAGATGGAGGGAGGAGAGAAGGAAGGGAGGGAGATGGATGGAGGGAGGAGAAAAGGAGGGAGAAACATGTGGGGGAAGAGGAAAAAAGCACGGAAGAAATTGGAAGGAGAAAAGAAGAAAGTGTGGAAGAAGGAAGGAAGGAGGGAAGGGGAAAATTACACACTCATTCGCTTCACACACACACACACACACACACACACACACACACACACACACACACACACACACACACTCGCTTCACACACACACACACACACACACACACAAATCTACGCACATGATCCCAGGCACTTGACTATTCATGCACACCAATAAATTCCAACAGAAGTGTGTGTACGTATTGTAGCATACGCACATTCACACACACGACTCAGTAATGTACAACAATTACCATCTGCTCGTTATATCGTGCACACGCGCACATGCACACATACATATATACATTCATACACACTGACATTCACACAAAATCATATACGGTATCTCTCTGTTTGTCTGTCTCTCTCTCATACACACACACACACACACACACACACACACACACACACACACACACACACACACACACACACACACACACACACACACACACACCATGCTAATTAAATACCCTGACATATCGCCCATTAAACCCTGAACAAATTCTACAAATATTATTAAAAACAGAAACATTATCTACACGCAACTAACACTCTCAGGCTCCAAGGACTCTCTCTCTCTCTCTCACACACACACACACACACACACACACACACACACACACACACACACACACACACACACACACACACACACACACAGCTGAATAAAATCGTCTGGTGTTAACTGGAATAGAAATCTGGAGTTATACCAATCGTGAAAGGGTTAAGGAACGAGAGAATAATGCTATACTTGATGAAGAATGTGAGATAGAAGAAAATCCACGGTTACCAAATTTTTTAAAGCAATTTTTCATTATATACAAAGACATTTATAAAAGAAATCAAAGTCCCCCAAATCCAACTAAAAAACGAGAGAAAAAATGCATTGTCCTCGAAATAGTTTGAAATATTAAAGAGCCCATATCCCAATTAATGAAAAATAATATATAAATAATAAAAACTACTGTAAAAGGGAAGGAAAGATGTCAACAGGCATAATAAAAAATCACTTTACTACCTGGACATGGAGTGGGAAGAGAAGATGGTTAAAAATAAAGAAAAATCAGAGTAACTAACAGACACTAAACAAAAAACAAAGAAAAACAGGAGGAAGGGACACAGACAACGGACTGAAAGAGAAAAACACGGTGCTTAGGGCGTGACTTTGCCTCGAGAATTTCACCAGGATAAAACCAAGGGGAGCTGGGAGAAGGGGGAGGGGAAGGGGAGGGGAGGAGGAGAAGAAGGGAGAGGGGAGGCGGACGAAGAGGGAGGGGAGGAGAAGGAGAAGAGAGAGGGAAAGGTGAGGAAGAGGGAGGGGAGAAGGAGAGGAAGGAGGGGAGAAGGAGAGGAAGGAGGGGAAGGATATGAAGAGGGAGGGGAGGAGGAGAAAAGGGAGGGGGAGGGAAGGAAGAGGGAAGGGTAGAGAAGGACAAGAGGAGGAGGAGGAAGAGGGAACAGAGGAGGAGAAGGCGAAGAAGAGAAGTGGAGGAGAGAATGAGGGAAAACTAGGGATGGGAAGGTGCTAGAGGCCCAGAAAGGAAGGAATGAGGCAGAAAATGGCGAGGTAGGATGGGGTGAGGTAGGCAAGGGCGAGGCAGGCAGGGGTGCGCATTAAGGGGTGAAGCAAGCAGGGATGAGGTAAGCAGGAATGAGGCAGGAAGGAATGAGGCAGGCAAGGGTGAGGCAGTGAGGATGTGGCAGGCAGGGGTTAGGCAGGAAGGGGTGAGGCATGTAGGGGTGAGGCAGGAACAGATATGCATACAGGAGAAGGATTAACCACAGGTGCTTTTTGGTGTTCTAAGTTTAGGTAAGGCAGAAAGAGACACAGGCAGGAAGATAGGAAGGAAGGCAGGTAGGTAGATAGGCAGGAAGATATATAGGCAGGAAGATATATAGGCAGAAGCGTAGAGAAATAGGAAGCGAGGAAGGCAGGGGGGAAAGCAGAGAGATACAGAAGCAAGAAGGAAGGAAGGTAGGCAGGGAGAGAGCCAGGCAGGGGAGAGAGAGGCAGGATGGTAGGATGAAGAGAGGCAGGCAGGCAGGAAAGGTAGGCAGGCAGAGTGAGTGGAAGACGGGGAGAAGATGGACGCTAAGAGTAAACAGTCCTTTACCAACATACATCTGGATTGTGAGAAGAGGACATTTGGAGGGGGAGGGGGAGAGGGAGTGGAGGAGGGCGAGAAGGGAAAGGACCGAAGGAGGAGAGAATGGAGGATGAGAGAGAGGACAGGGGGAGGAGGAGGAGGTGGAGTGAGAGAGAGAGAGGGAAAGGGAAGGGCGACTGAGAACGGGAAGAAGGAAGGGGAGGAGATGGGGAAAGGGGGGAAAAGTGAGTGAGAGAGAGAGAGAGAGAGAGAGAGAGAGAGAGAGAGAGAGAGAAAAGGCAGAAACAAAGCTGACTTCATTCTCAAATATTTGACAAAAGCAAATATGGACACAGAGGAAGGGAGAAAGACGAACGGTGGAACACACTAAAAATATGTAAAGTGGCAGGGAAAGAATAAATGAAACAAATATGTGTACGAATATGTGTAAGCAAGAGAGAGAGAGAGAGAGAGAGAGAGAGAGAGAGAGAGAGAGAGAGAGAGAGCGAGAGAGATTGTTTTGAAACCGACTGAAAACGTAGTGCAGTATAACAGAAAACGTCAAATCCCATTGCTTTGAAGGGGAGGCTTATGAACTTTTATGAGCCCATTCAGTCAAATAAAATGGATTACAGTGGCTTCTAGGGCAGAGAGAGAGAGAGAGAGAGAGAGAGAGAGAGAGAGACCAGTCATAACAACATCTTCTACTACTGCTACTACTACTACTACTACCACCACCAACAACAACAACAACTACTACTACTACTACAATAACCTACCATTTGTATAGGGTTGACGGAGCCGAAGCTGCGAATATACATCTCTATATGCACGCGTGTGGGGGTGCCTGTGGGGAGGAAGAGAAGCCATTTTCAGTACATATAATAAACTTTTCATTAACACCTATCAACTACACGAGAGATATACACAGACATTAAATTCTGGTGCCTCAGTTCTCGCCCAAACTTTGATAGGCAACCGTCGAGTTTCCATTTCGGATCCCTGTTTTTTTAAGCGGATAGACTGAGGTGAATATCAGGGCAAAGGTCTCTTGGGAATCGAACCTGGGACTTTTTAGCTGCGGACTGAGTGACGTTAAACATGACAAGATTCTTTTTTGTCTTCTTTCCTCCCTTTCTTCTTCTGCGTCTTATTCATTGTTTTTTTTTCTTCTTTATTTTCGTGCGTATCTCTTTAATTCTGTGAAGGAAGAATATTGCGGAAGTGGGCCTGGCTGTGAGTGTGAGTGACTGTGGCCTTGGCTGTGTGTGTGTGTGTGTGTGTGTGTGTGTGTGTGTGTGTGTAATGACCCACTGTGGGGCTCATCACTGGTCATCACCACAGATTCATCCAGTATATTGCCTCACTCATCTCCATGCAGAGAGAGAGAGAGAGAGAGAGAGAGAGAGAGAGAGAGAGTTATAGACCACAGACTGTACACCATAAGTTCATTTTGTGGATGATCCAGTCGTAATATTATTAGAAAAATCTTAGTCTCTTTATTACAAAAGTTTCTGAATGATGTAAGTTCGTGAGCAGGAGAGAGAGAGAGAGAGAGAGAGAGAGAGAGAGAGAGAGAGAGAGAGAGAGAGAGAGGTTGGCAGAGGACATGTGAAGGAGCGAAGGAAATCAAAAGAGGAAGGAAAAGAAGGAGAGAGAATGAGAGGTCAGAAAGATGGAAGGAAGGAGGGAAGGAGGAAAACAGGGAGAAAAAGAGAAGGAAGGAAGGAGGGAAGGAGGGAAACAGGGAGAAAATGAGAAGGAAGGAGGGGAGGAGGGAGCAGAGGGGAAAAAAGGAGAAGGAAGGAGGGAAGGAGAGGAAAAAAAACAAAACAAGGAAGGAAGGAGAGGACAGGGAAGAGAGAGTTGTCAGGACTGAAAAAGCGTCGTTAAAGGTGGATCTGTCTGTCTGTCTGTCTGTCTGTCTCTCTCTCTCTCTCTCTCTCTCTCTCTCTCTCTCTTAAATTCCCAGACACATCAAAGCAGAACTTATGAAAAAAAAAGTTGAATTCCATCTTTTTCGAACCTATTGATAACTTCTCTTTTGTTGGCCGTCAGGGAAGAAAAAATGGTAGAGATTTATGATTCTATTTTTTTATTATTATTTTTATTGAAACCTGCAGTGGGCGTTCTATTACAATGGAGTCCCTTCCCCCGTCAAAGAAATATAGAGGAAAGAAATGGAGAATATCGATGAATCTGTGTCTGTCTGTCTATCTATCTATCTGTCTGTCTGTCTGTCTGTCTCTGTCTCTGTCTCTGTCTCTCTCTCTCTCTGTCTCTCTCTCTCTCTCTCTCTCTCTCTCTCTCTCTCCAATTCCCTTGAGTTCCTGAAAGTTGAGCTTGTCTGTCTGCCTGCCTTTCTGTCTGTGCTTTCCTCTTCAGCCCATTCCTCCTCCTCCTCTTCCTCCTCCTCCTTCTCTCCTTCTTCTTGCTCTCTTCCTCTTATTATTGTTCGTTTTTTCCTTCCTTCACTTCCTCCTCTTCTTCTCTTCATCTCCTCCTTCTTCTCTTCTTCCTACTGCTCCTCCTCTTCTTCTCTTCATCTCCTCCTCCTCTTCTTCTCTTCATCTCCTCCTCCTCCTCCCCCTCCTCTTCTTTTTCTTCTCCTTCTCTGCCTTCCTTTCGTCATCTACTTGCATTTCTCTTCCTCTTTTTATTCTCTTCCACCTGTTCCTCTCCTCTCCATATTTTTCTCTCCTCCCTTTCTTCTCCCCATATCTTCTTAGTTCTGCTTCACTTCCTTTCCTCCTTCTCCTCCTCTCTTTAATTTTTTACTCTCTCTCTCTCTCTCTCTCTCTCTCTCTCTCTCTCTCTCATCAGTTATAGCAGGAAGTCACACATTAAACCATTAATAATATAATATACCAACATCAGGCTTCCATTCACCGGACATTAATATTTACATCACAAAAAAAAACAAAAGCAAAAAAAAAAAAAAGAAAGAAAAGAAGAAAACAGTAATTACAAAGGACCATAGCTTGTCAAAAAAAAAAAAATCGAAATTATTTTAGTGGGTATTACATATTTTCAAAAACTAAAATATATATATAAAAGTTGAAAATCCTTATATCCCTAAAAATACATATATGTTTCTAAAAATCTTGGCCACCAGAGGGAGAATTCAATTTGGCGCGCTGTTTGCAATTTCATAATAAAAGAATTATGACGAACCGTATGATTGTGTGGATTTCAGCCCCCCCCCTCTCTCTCTCTCTCTCTCTCTCTCTCTCTCTCTCTCTCTCTCTCTCTCTCTCTCTCTCTCTCCTCCTGCTACTGAAAATGCATGAAGCCTGTTTATCTATCCGGTCGTCTATCCGCCTGTCTGTTTGCCTGTCAGTCTGCCTGTCTGTCTGTAGCTCCTTGCATCTTGGCAGTTCCCTTCTCCTCCTCCTCCTCCTCCTCCTTCTCCACCTCCGCTTCTTCTCTGTCTTCTACCACTTCTTCCTTGTAGGCATCTTCTTCTTCTCTTTCTGCTTCTTTTCGTTTTCTCTTTTTTCCTTCTCCTCCTCGTCCTCGTCCTCCTCCTCCTCCTCCTCCTCCTGCTCCACTTCCAGTTCTTTCTCCTCCCTTCCCTCTCTCACTTTTATCTTCTGTGTTTTTTTTTTCTTCTGTCCCCTCCTATCTCTTTCTCTTCTTTTAAGCCCTTCCCTACTTTTTTACTTTTTTGGTTTCTTTAATTTTCTCACTTTCTTTCTTTCTTGGATTTTTTCCTCCTCTAGTTTGTATTTTTTTTTCTTTTTATATATGTTCAGCTCTTTCGTCTTTGTTTACATCATTCTTTTCTGCTCCTATCTGTCTGTCTTTCTGTCTGTTTGTTTGTTTGTTTGTCTGTCTGTCTGTCTGTCTGTCTGTCTGTCTGTCTCTCTCTCTCTCTCTCTCTCTCTTTCTCTCTCTCTCTGAAGAAAAGAGAAGAAAAATGAGGAGAAGATTGTGGGAGAAGGATGAGGGAAGAAAAGAAAGAGATTGAGAGAGAAGGAAAGTAGAAGATGAAAGTGAGCGAAGAAGGAAGAGAGAGAGGATGAAGGTGGAGAAAATGAAGGAAGAGAGTGAGGGAGAAAAAAGAGAGAAGGAAGAGACCGTGGAAGATGAAGGAGAAAAGGAAGAAAGAGAGTGAGAGAGGAGGAAGACAGAGAGAGGGAAGCGCATCACGAAGGAAAAGAGAATGTGGAAAGAGAGTGCACTAGAATGAAGAGAAAGGAAAGAGAAAGTGAAAGACAGGAAGAAAAACAGTAAAGAAAAAGGAGAAATATTGTACGTGTGTGTATGGCTAATCCTTATAATGTATGACTAGTGAAAATAAAATAGCTATAGAATATTTACTTTAAGCTGGCAAAAATCCGAAACTTCAGCTCGATTGATGGCCAAGTGGATAGTCAGACTGAATTGTCGATTTCACTGGTAACCAAGGAGACTCAATCCAATCTCGCAATATCAAATGAGAATAGAATAAGTAAAGAAAATTGACTCTAACCTGACAGAGATCCTCATCCCTTTTTAGCTCGACTGATGGCCAAGTGTAGTCAATTTCACTCGTAACCAAGGATACTCAATGATTTAATACTCAATATCTTAAGAAATCTGGCTTCACAAAGACACATAGAAGAGAACAGCAGAAGTACACATTAAAAAAAAAAAACACTTCGCTGATAACAGAGAAGGAACCATTTCTCAGTTTTATCTGCATCAGGCTTCCCTCTCACGCGTGTCTTTGTAAAATCAACTTAAAAAATTTCCTGATTTTTTTTTTTTTTTGGCTATTTTTGGGCATCGACACTGGCGGAAAATTGACAGAAAAAAAAAGATCACCTTATTAGTATTGCTTCAGGAAAATGATCATAATATTCTGTCTCTCGGGAATAATTTTTGGACCTTCTTGAGATGCACACCATGGCCGCCTTAGGGGTAGGGGAGAATTTGTCTATATATTACAGGTATTTCCAGGTGTATTTTAGTGGAGATCGGTTATGTATTCATCTAGTTTTTTTTTTATTCTCTCTTTCATCCCTCCCTCGCCCCCCTTTCTCTTCGCCTTGTATCAGTTGTCTCTCTTTTTCTCACCGTCCTCTCTCTCTCTCTCTCTCTCTCTCTCTCTCTCTTTCGCATCCACTGTTCGTCCTGCCTGTTGTTTGTTCTGCCTTTTTTCCTCCCTCCCTTCCTCCCCCCCTCCTCTCTCTCTCTCTCTCTCTCTCTCTCCACCAACACACTACCGGTTTGAAGCATCTCTAAAGTGTGAGCAAAACACACACACACACACACACACACACACACACACACACACACACACACACACACACACACACACACATGTATTCAGCCTGCATTTTGCCCTTATAATTAACTAGTGATTTTCCTATAAATTTCCTTCGGGTATTTTCATGAACAGTGTACTTTTATCAATCTACCCATCTATCTATTTATCTATTTATCTGCTTATCTATTGATGAATAAACAGACATACGGATATATAGGTAGAATGTCTGGTAGGTATGTCTAGATTCAGACAGACTGCCCGTTAGATAAAGATGATAGAGGTGGAACGGAAATAGGTGGATGAATTAAGAGAGAGAGAGAGAGAGAGAGAGAGAGAGAGAGAGAGAGAGTAACAAGGGATAACTAAGACAACCTAATTACATTGACCTAATTACTAGACTACTCTGAGGTAAAGGTGGTTGTTTTGATGGAGTTAGGAGGACGTAGAGCCTATCTTCTATCGATCTATCTACCTATCTATCAGCCTGTAAGTGTTCTATATAGCTATCTATCTACTTGTCTGCCTATCTATCTGTCTATCCATCTCTTTACTCATGTCACCCTTCGTCCTTTCTCCCACCTTTCCATCCCATCTCACACTCAAGGATTTCCGATCACTTCACTCCTCATCCAGACACTTCCTAACTCTTCCCTGTATGAAGTAATGGGGTGAACACAACACTTGCTCAACTCATTACAACTTTACCCTCGCCTTTCTCCCCTCTCACAAACTCTCCTCGTTTCTCACACTCCATCATGGTCACCGTCTTTCCCTTTGCTTCCTCCCTCCCCATTCATTTCGTCATTAAATTCGGTTCTTGTTTCTCAGACGGTGAGATTTGGGGGTGTGGTGGTGGTGCAGTGGTTAGCACGTCCGCCTCGCAAATGGAGACACTCGAGGTCGATTCTCTGGCCGGTAAGACTCATAGATTAGGTTTGTTTCCCCCTTGTCCTACTCAGCCAATGAAGGCCTGGATGTAGCAGTGGTAGTAGTAGTAGTAGAAGTCCATCTATTTATCTATCTATCTATTTATGTCTGTCTGTCTGTCTGTTTGTTTAACCAGTTATCTATCCAACTATCTATCTATCTATCTCTCTGTCAGTCAATCAATCAACCTTCCTATCTACCTACCTACCTATCAGTCTATTTACCAACATCTATCACCATTATATGCATCATCACCAAATTCCAATCAGCTGTGCATCCAGGTCACTAAACCATCCACAGCATCATAAAATCCACAAGACAGTGACCACATCCACATCACCTCCACCTATTAGTCCCCACCACTGTTGTCCCATCATTGCTTTCCATCTCACGTACATTTTTCGACTTTCTCCCGCATCCCTTTCTCACCTCCATCCATGTTGCTGTTAAAGATACACAACGACATGTCCTGTGCTCCTTTCTCCTCTCCTCTCCTCTCCTCTCCTCTCCTTGCTTCCTCTCGCCTCCTCTCCGTTCTTCCTCTTCTGCCCCCTTCTGACTCTGCTCTCTTCCTTACCCCACTGCTCCTCTTTATCTGTCTCCTCTCCGTTCCGTCACCTCTCTCTTTCTCTCCTCTCCCATACTTATCATTTCTCTCATCACACCCCTCCTCTCCTTCCCCTCTCATCTTTTCTATTTCTCCTCATCTTCTCTCTCCTTTCGCTTCTTACTCCTTGTTTTCCCTCCATTCATTCTCCCCTCGTTCCTCTCCCTTTCCCCTCCACACTCTCCCTCTCTTCCCCCCCTTCCTCTGCTCTCCCCTCTGCCCCTCTCATCTCCCCTCCTCTCATATTGCCTTTCTCCCCTATCCCATTCCCTCTTGTGGCTCTCCCCTTCCACTATTTCTCTGTCTGTCTGTCTGTCTGTCTCTGTCTCTGTCTGTCTGTCTGTCTCTGTCTCTGTCTCTCTCTCTCTCTCAAGCACTATACTCACAAGTTAAAATGCTGAACACGAAAATGCTTTTGGGACGTTCACATAACCCAGCCTAACTCTCAGGGAAAGTCAGAAAGTAAACCACAGTTATGATAATAATAAGGAATAGCTTTTGGTAAACTGGAATCATCATCATCATCATTATCATCATCATTATCATCTTTGCTGTGGTTATTATTATTATTATTATTATTATTATTATTATTATTATTATTTTTCTTCTTCTTTTGCATCTTCTACTTATTAACATTATTATTATTGTTGTTATTATTATTTCCATCATCATCATCATTATCATCATCATCGTCATTAGTGTCATCAATGCCCCAAGTTTTCCAGAGATAACAGGACTCATTATTACGTAGATCAAAGACAGGCTCATAGAAAACGAGTCTTGGGGGAGCACAAGGGGATCCTCATCTAAACCCAATATTAATACGACGGGTCAGTTAGGTCCCTCCATCACCAGAGGATTGATTGTCTGTGTTGATTATTGAAACTGTCCTTCATATCTCAAGGCTAAATACGCAGGAATTAACCTATCTATTTACCTGTCTATCACGTGAGTCATAGGAGCCTTTGCGTTCATGTGAATCTATCTGTACGTCTATCTATCGACTGTCAAGCTATCTGTTAACCTTTCTACCAATCCTTCCAAATATCTGGCTACGTATCCAAGCCTAACATACCTACGTACCTCTCTACTGAGCTGTTTATCCGTCTGTCAGTCTGTCATTGTATCTGTCTGTCTGTTTGTCAGTGAGTTTACCTAGCCTCAGTCCCGACCACTAGTCATTAAAAAAGTAAATAAATAAATAGACAGATAAAAGGACATAGATAGATAGATAAATAGATAGATAGATAGATGAACAGATAGATAGGTAGGTAGGTAGATAAATAAATAGATAAATGAGTAAAAAAAAAATTACCCCGTCTGAAGGTCAAGGGGATTATGGTCTTAATTTAGTTCTTTAGCCGGACGATTTTATTCAGTTGGAGAGACCACTTCTTCGTGATTAGGATATGCGCTCAATTACAGGCTACAGCTTTTTATCAACCCCTTCACTCCGATGACGCATTCTGTATTTTATTATAGCTATCTCCAGGCTATTTAATTTAGTCTTGGAGATTTTGGAGAATATTGACTTTAAGGCCCGTAACACCTTTTCCTAAGCAACTTATTTTGTATATTACACCTTATTGTCCTATTCTGTGTGATATAAATCCTTCAAACATCGCCATACTCTGCATAAATAACGTACAAAAGGATATTGCCCAATCATATACAAAAAATTAATTCGCTAGGGAAGAGGTGCTAGGGTAAAATCGTGTGACAGGAGCAATAATGAACAATCTAATACTGAAGATCATCGTATTGCAGTAAAAAAAAAATCCGAGACATATTTCTACTTATTTTTCCTTATTTCCATCCACCTACGATTCCCCTTATTTTGTTCTGCTAATTCTGCTTCTATTTTTCTTCCACTAATATCCTGTTTTTTGCATTTCATTCAGTTCCTCCGTCATTATTTTTCATTCATGTCCTAGTAATTCTGTCTCTGTATCTGTCTGTCTATCTGTCTGTCTCTATCTGTCTGTCTGTCTCCTTTTTCATCACAATTCCATGCAAATTCTTCCAATTCTCTTCTGGTTTCCTCTCCACCATCATTCTCTCAGACTGATTTCCCCTCCATGCCCTCCTTTTCTTTTTCTTTCTCTCATCTTTTCCTCTCAGTTCTTTTTTTTCCCCCCTTCTCTTTTTATTCGTATATGCTTCACTCACTGCTCTCTTTCTTTACTTTTATCATTCCCCTCCATTCATATCTTCTTCATTATTATTTTTCTCCCACATTCCCAACTTCCATTATTCTCTTCCATTCATGACTTTTTAAATAGTTTGTTTCAGCCTCTTCTCCTACTCTATTCTTTCATTTCATTTTTTTTTACAACCATTCTCATGTCTTTACAGTTTTCATATTTTCCTCCGCTTTCCTGACATCCTCCTTTCATTTCCTTTCAAAACTCAGGCTCTCACTTTCCTTCCCATTATCCCCCCCCTCTCTCTCTCTCTCTCTCTCTCTCTCTCTCTTTTCGTGCTCCTCTCTCAGTTCTATTATTCTTGCTCTTTCCTTCCAACTTCTTCCATCTAAACTTTCGTATCCTTTTTCGGGTAGCTCCGTGTGAGATTGCATTGTCTTTGTAGAGAGCGTGTGGGATCCGGTTCTGTTTTAAAGGGATCATGGCATTTATTGTTGAGAGGGTATTGTGTGCTGAAGTTGGCGTCGCGTGGATGGACTGTATCATGTCTATCTGTCTGTGTGTCTATCTATTTATCCTTCATTTCAAGAGGTTGGTAGGATCCAGAGAGTAAAAAAGGTGTTTGAGGTGCGGGTGGGGTGGGCAGAGAGGCGCGGGCTGGATGGGGTACGATTTATAGTAAGGTGTATTCTGTGTAGGTGAAATGTGTCGGTCGGTCGGGTGGAGTGTAAGTGTGGCAGGGTACGACGAGCACAACAACGACAATAGCAACAACAACAATAGTACCAATAACGACACTAACAACAAGGAGAGGAAGGTATGAGGCACGCACCTCTCCTTCATACCTGGCGACACAGGTAAAAAGCCTTCAGGTAAAAGTACAATGCATCCTGTTTATTTACTCCGTCGGCCATGTTGTTTGCTTACTGGGGCGGCCATATTGCTTGTTTACAGAGCTTTTGGTTGCACAGGGAGTGGGGGATATTGCACAGTAGCCCAGGGAAAAGAGGATGTAAAAGCCTTAGATTTTTGTCACATTTCTCCCTCGTCTCTCTCTCTCTCTCTCATCCTAACTTCGGTACCATACACAGGCATACTTACATAACGCTTCATCTCTTTCCATACCTGAAGAGTTGTGTTGTAGGAGGCGATATCACACTTCATACTGTCCACTTCACAGACTCTTCATGCTACTACTCTTCACACTGTCACACTTCATAATACGATACGTCATAGTATCATACTTCACACTTCTGCACCCAATACAGCCACATTTCAGTCACACCACATTCTGCCACATCTTCAACACACGTCACCCTCACACCACACACTATCACACTACACCCACCCACTCCACACACTACCAAACACACACCACCACATTACACCCCGCACCACACACTACCACACCACACTACTAAACCACTCACTACCACATCACACCACACCCTCCACACCACACACCATCACACCTGCCGTTTCCCACACCACATCACCTTTTTTCTAACCTGTGTCTATTCCTCTCCACTGACTCTGAATATAGTTCCTGGAAATAAGAGGATTACAAACCATTTCCCCCGTAATGGACGCACTGCAGATTAGCTCCAGACGATTTTGTTCATCCTAGGAAACTCGTACTATAGTCGGAGGGTTACTAATGATCTCGTAAACTTCTTTTGATTTTATGGGGATAATTGGGCCTTCAGTTCCGTCTAATTTCCCACTTTTTTTTTTTTTTAAATTGAGAGAAATACAATCAGATAGAGAGTTACCAGCCGTCTCTGTCAACACTGTCTCTTTTGTGGACGTGTAGGCTAATCAGTAGAAATTTGCATTATGTGTTATTGTATATGAGTCTGTGATCTGGATATGCTGCGGGACAATGAGTTGATGAACGTGCTTTAAATAACCATAATTATTATTTATTTACTGGCTAATAATAAATTTCTTGCATGTAACTGACTAGAAGGCGCTAATCGTGAAGGGGAAATTTGGAACGAGTATGGTTTTATTACAGAGATGATGATGATGATGATTAAGCTGAAATAAGTCTTGACACGAAATATGGAATGTCGCATAAATTATCAGCTCCCCATAAAGACAATTTTAATCGTGTAAGTTAGACATTTAATCAGAAAGTAATGATTGCGTTTGGACTCCTCAGGTGAATGCCATTTCCTCCATCTGCAAGAAGTCAGTAAATAAAACTTGCAAAACAGTACACACCATCTCACTGCCAGCTTCACTTGGGATGTGTCCTTTTGGGCTTAACAGGCTCCCTAACACCATTTCCGTACATATCTATCTACATGTCAGTCTGTCTACCTATCTATCTATCTGTCTGTTTTTCAATCAGTCAGTCAATCAGTCAGTCAACCTGTTTATCAATCAATCAATCAATCATTCTATATGTGTGTGTGTGTGTGTGTGTGTGTGTGTGTGTGTGTGTGTGTGTGTGTGTGTGTGTGTGTGTGTGTGTGTGTGTGTGTGTGTGTGTGTGTGTGTGTGTGTGTGTGTGTGTGTGTGTGTGTGTGTGTGTGTGTGTGTGTGTGTGTGTGTGTGTTCATTTCGGCGTGAAGACAAGAAACAGCCAAGTTAGTCAAGAAATAGTGAAAACAGCAGAGGCAGGAGACAGGACGATACCAGAGAATAATCTAGTATTGGTGCTGGGGAGGGAGGAAGAGGAGAAAACCCCCAGGAGACTATAACATTCCGACCCACTCTAATATTTCGGCCAGTGCGTGCATTATGGAGCAGGTGGCGAGGAGCAAGGGCGGCCGAATGTGATGTATAGCGTTCCGGGAGAGGGGAGAGCTTCGACTGTGTATGATATATCGTGAACAGTGGAAGCTGAACGTATATACATATTTGTGTCGTGTTGAGGAAAGCTTACGATGCTGAGTGTGTATGTAGTTTAAAGAAAGAAAGGAGAGTGTGTATGGGGCGTAAGCAGAGTGGGCAGAAATATTCACCGATAAACAGAGTGGGAATATTAGCTTTTTGTTGATCGTAAGCAGAGTGAGCAGAAAGGGAATATTAGCTCTCTGTGGACCGTAAGCAGAGTGAGCAGAATATTCACCGATAAACAGAGAAGGAATATTTACTTTTTAGAGGACAGGTGTTTCTTTCAGGTGACAATACTTAAGGGTGTACCTGCCCTGGAAGAGATAATGGTGGTTAGAAAAATCCTCCCTCCCCCTACCCCTCTCTCTCTCTCTCTCTCTCTCGCCAAAAACACAGTCCCCAGCAGTTCTCGGCCAATCCCAGGTAATGGCAATGGCCCCTTCTTGCTTAGAGGCCGTATTCTCGTTTGCTCAGGACATTTCTTAACGCCTTCCCCTTAGCGATTTATTTAGGGTATCACACCTTTCCAATCTTCTGTAACTGGAGCAAACTGTATCGATTTTTAGAAAGATATAAATAGCAAACAAGAGGATTTCTAGGTGTAGTGCGCAAAATAAGTCGCTTAGGAAGATGTGTTAGGAAGCTTGGCCACCATACCAACCAAAATACGTGCCTGAGTCAAGGTTGGTTGGCTCTGCCTTGACCGGACAGGACACAGCAGGTGGGGTGGAGGGAGTGTGAGGGAGGGGTTGGAGGGGACAGGAGGGGTGGTGGCGGTAGGACAGAGCAGGTGGGGTGGAGGAGGTGAATGGGATGGGTTGGAGAGGGGAGGAGGGGTGGTGGGTGGTCGAACAGGGGTTGCTAATCAGAAAAAGTGAGGTTTGGGGTGAAGCGGAGGTTTTGATGTGGATAGGACTGAAAATTTGTCGAGGTGGATTGTAGGATGGGTGGGGTAGAGGTGATTCGGAAAGGTTTAGGTGGGAGGGAAAGGGTTGATGGAGACAAAAGAGGAGGAAATAGAGGGGAGAGTTGGGGAGGGGAGCGGACGGGACAGGTGGGGTGATGGTGATGGTGGATAGTAGGGGTTAAAGGAGAGGGAGCGGAGTAAGAGGGAGATAGGATAGTGGCTTGAGGTGAAAGGAAGTGTTCAGAGGTGGACAGGACAGAGGTGGGTTGAGGTGGATAGTAGGGTAGGTGGCGTAGGGATGAATAGGAGAGGTTGAGAGGGAGAGATAAGAGGGGTGGTTGAGAGGATGACATGGGAAGGGGAGATTGAGAGTCTAAGGTGGTTGAGATAGACGGGAGAGGAGGAAATGGGTACCGTAGCAGGGATAAGTCTGGTATTAGCTGGTTGATCCTTAGTCTGACACAGTAGGACAGGACATATGAAGGAGGAGGGGGAAGTGAACAAGAGGCATTGAAGGGAAGAAAGGTAGGATAGTGTGGGGGGGAGGGCGGGTTGGGGAGTTGTAGGGGAAGAGAAGCGAGAAGTGTGAGGAGAGGTGAGATGGGAATGGGTTGGCTGGGAGGTAAATAAGAAGGAGTGAGTGAGAAATCTCAGTGGGAGTCAGCAGCAGAAGTCAAGACTCTGTGTGTGAGATTCAACGATCGTAACCCTCTGGTGTTCGTGGTTCTTTAGTGTTTTTGTTCCAGCAGGCGCCAGATGATTTTATTCCTTTGGCAGTGAGTGATGGGAAGCTGAGAAAGTTAAAATTGTCATCATTAACCTTCTCATGGTCAGGATAATTCTAGTATTTCATTCAGTTAACGCCTGATTATTTTATTCACTTGATAGGGAGCATTAAGAGCCTGAGTGCTAGGAGTTCACGCTATTCCGGGAAGCAGATCCATTGCTAAAAACCAAAAAACATTTTTGCATAGGTCCAGTTTTGTGTTACACTAAAAAGAGACTGATCGAATTTGCAGTTCAAAAGCTAAAGATAATGATTATGCATAAAATTTGAGCAGATTTACTGTATAATTTTCTATAACCATCCATCCATCCATCATCCAATCCTACATTGCCCCATGGGGAGCGTAGGAGCCCGGGGCTAGGCAGTTGGTCTCGGCATTTAAGATGAGAGTGACCAGCCTCATTCATCCCTGAGTGGCAATACATGAGCAATCATCCCCAACCATCCCTTGGATATAAACCTTCACCGGCTCAATCCGATTGGAGTGCAATAATTACCCACTAAACCACTAGGCGCCAAAATATGGTTATATGGTTACCACCCAGCGTAGTAAATGGTTTCCTGGTGTACAGGAAACCATTTGGCTTGTCACTTAGTGCAGAGTCACCCACAGGCAGAAGGAAGAGGAAAGAATGAAGGAAAGAAAGACAGAAGAGGGAGTGTAAAGTTACCCGTAGGCAGAAGGACGAGGGAAAAATGAAGGAAAGAAAGACAGAAGAGGATGGAAGGAAAGAAGGATGGAGGAGAGGAAAGGGCAAACACCCGACAGCAGCACTAAATCGAGTGAGTGGATGGTGAGCGCCCCCACCTACCACAAAATTTTCTATAACACAGTCAGAAATAAAAGTTCGTCTGCTATTCCACTAGATTTGCTTCACACTCAAGGCACGTCCGTCATTTTCCCCCCAGAGGGTCGTATCAAAGACCAGGGTGTATGGGGGGAGAAACACACACACACACACACACACACACACACACACACACACACACACACACACTCACACGCAGACACACACACCAAAAATAGTCACAAATAGGTACAAAATAGGATTGTATAGATATGGAGCAGCGAGTATCTATCAATCAAATTATCAGTCAGTCTCTCTGTCTCTGTCTCTCTCTGTCTCTGTCTCTGTCTGTCTGTCTGTCTGTCTGTCTGTCTGTCTGTCTCTCTCTCTCTCTCTCTGTTGATAAAACATGACACAACAAAAAACCGCTACAAAAAGGTAAAATTGAAGGGACAAAAAGCTGAATAAATCCCACAGCTATTCAAGAGGAGTGTGTGTGTGTGTGTGTGTGTGTGTGTGTGTGTGTGTGTGTGTGTGTGTGTGTGTGTGTGTGTGTGTGTGTGTGTGTGTGTGTGTGTGTGTGTGTGTGTGTGTGTGTGTGTAAAAGTGTCAGTCAGATTCTGCCCACGTCCCACCTTTGATGACGATCTGAGGGGAGAGAGAAGCAGGGTTGTGTGGAGTTGTGGGATTAGGCCTAGTTGAAGGGTTAGTAGTGGTGGTGGTGGTAGTAGTAGCAGTAGTAACAGTAGTAGTAGTAGTAGTAGTAGTGGTAGTAGCAGCAGTAGTAGCAGTAGTAACGATTATGGTGGTAGTGGCAGTTGTCAAGTTAACAGGACAGGTAGGCAATACAATATAAACTGGAAGATGGCCAACAGGTGGATGATGGCTATGAAGGGGAAACTGGAGGACATAAATAGATAGACAGATAGATAGACAGATAGATTAACAGATAGATAGACATGATAAAAAAAAGAAATTGCAGTAGTGTTGTTAAGCTCTGGCTGGATGGGACCCCTGGGCAAATTCATGGTACCATTATGTACATTGAATACCATTATTTTTTATGGGAAATTTTAAAGCATATGTCCACTGAAAAAGGAAAGGTGCCATGATTGGGGTATAACTATTTTTCTACCATGCAACACAGGTATATAAAAATCTGCAATGAAAAAAAACTTAGGAGTGGGGTTTTATGGGCTCAGTATATTAGCACAGTATTCTCTTAACACCTCTTCCTTAGCGGTTTATTTTGCATGTTACACCTTTCTAGTCTCTCGTATCAGGTTTATACCTTTGTATTATCGACGTAGATTGCATGAATAAGATTAAACCAGGGTATAAAATGGCAAATGCTGAAATAAACCGGTAAGAGAAAGGTGCTGGGGCGCTTCCTTACTCAGCGGGAGTATGACTCATTGCCTCATCCCTGCCTGGCCTGCATAGTGCTCTCTCTCTCTCTCTCTCTCTCTCTCTCTCTCTCACACACACACACACACACACACACACACACACACACACACACACGGATAAATGCTAAGAAATTGGCATGAGTCAAGAGGTTAGAGCGCTGCAGAGCCAATACCAGATCCCCATTGAAGCGAGGATATCAGGAGGTGCGAGGGAATCTGCTGGAGAAGAGGTGAGGAGGCCAGAGAGAGAGAGAGAGAGAGAGAGAGAGAGAGAGAGAGAGAGAGGCGAAATCACAAAGGATCTAAGTCATATCTTTATCTCATTTTCTAAGCCTATTTTCACCTGTTTATTTTCTTAACTAAAAGGGTTATTAAATTTATCCTTCAGTAATTCCTCTACAATCTGCCTGCCCATTTACCGTACATGGCATCTAGTAAAAATAATAAAAAATAAAAATAAAAAGAGTCCAATTTTGAAAGGCTAAAGCTCGATCCTCCTCCATCTTCCTCTCCTTTATCTTGCTTCTTCCTCGTTGATCTTATCCACATTTTATTTCTTCCCTTTTTCCTTCCTCTCACTCCTGCACTCTTTCTCATTAGAGCTGCTCTTTACGCAACGTCTTTCCCTCCTACGCTTTCGTCTCTCTCTCTCTCTCTCTCTCTCTCTCTCTCTCTCTGCCAGTCTATCTAAGCAAGTTCCATCTCGATTTTCACTCGTACCACACTTCCCCGCTCTCTCTCTCTCTCTCTCTCTCTCTCTCTCTCTCTCTCACGGGGACAAAAGGCCTGGAAAATAGTGCACTGTATTTAATCCGCGAAAAAGGCTAGAGCATTTTTAGGGGCAATTGGTAATCAAAATGCGCTTTACCGGACCAAATGGATTTCTGTTTTCGACGGCATTAGCAGTGGACAATAAATGTTTACAGGAATGTTTGCATAATTTAAGTGTTTATAAGGACACTCCGATGCTTAACCCAGGACTTTATTGTTTACAGTCTCCTGCAATCGTGTTTACAGCTGTGTTTATGTATGCTTTGGTGACGTGTGGAGTTTTTTTTGCAATGGATGGGAGTGTTTACAGTGATTTTTAGCTGTGATGATACAAGCCATGGCAATAATGTTTACAGCTTGTCCTGATGTTTACAGTTGTGTTTATACTTTGAGGAAAATATGTGCAATAGTATTTACAATGGATATGTTTACGATAGTGTTATAGTTGATCACGTTTCTAATCCTGGACCTTAATGTTTACTTGGAAGTATATACTCTAAACACACACACACACACACACACACACACACACACACACACACACACACACACACACACACACACACACACAATTATATCCTGAGCTAAATCAAATCGTCTGGAGGTAGATAAAAAAAATGATAAAAGTCTTCGCATTTATGGGGACACTGCAAAGGACTGAATATGCTTAATTGATTTATTTTTGCCTCCCCCAGACGATTTTATTCAGCTCTGGGTAAACCTCTAGTGATTGAGGGATTCATAAAGGCAACATCTAACCTCCCCAGTTTGAAAAGAGCCTCCAGGGCTGAAAAAATCGTCCTGACATAGCTGAAAGGAAATAAAAAATTGTAGGGAAAGAGTTGAATGTCCCCTTCGTCCCCCGTTTTCTTTGAGCTAGGGGGAGTGGACTGAAAGGGGAGGAAAAATTGAGGGGAAAGACTAAAAGCTGGTAGGTGAGAGAGAGAGAGAGAGAGAGAGAGAGAGAGAGAGAGAAGGATGAATTTTGTGATGATAGGTAAGTTATACCTGTACACATGATCACAATATCTGTTTACTGTGTGTACACATGTCTGCAAGATAACACCGACAGACAGACAAACGCACAATCACATTAAAAACCATACACTTAAGTACTCCTCCTCCTCTCTCTCTCTCTCTCTCTCTCTCTCTCTCTCTCTCTCGCTCGCTCGCGCGCGCGCGCGCTATAACGGAGGTGGGGATGGAGGGAAGAGTGAGAGAGAGGGTGGAAAAGGGGGATGGGGGGAAGATGGGGGTAACGGGAGGGAGGAGAAGAGAGGGGGGGATGAGAGGAAGTGGGAAGGAGTGGGGAAGATGAAGAGGAGGGAACGGGAGTGAGGGGCAGGGGAGAGAAGGGGGAAAGACAGGAGGCGGGGGAAGACCGGATGTAGTGGGAGAGAGGAAAAGAGAGAGGGGAGGCGTAGTGGAGGAAGAGGGATACTTTGCAAACGCCACCTAATTTCCTCAATGGACTGGTTTGCTTATGGATCCACGATAAGCCTTCGATAACGGTGTACAGAGGTGCGTGTATAAAGCATTCAGGCATCACTCCGGGTTAATGGTATATTGTGTTTGAAGGCCGTGAACGCTGGCACTCTCATATTGGCTAACTTTCACGTGAGTTCTAACCATCAGAGGACGAAAAGATCAATTCAAGCCTAATGAAATCGTCTGGGAGTAGCAAATCTGTCCCTTACCTTCAACACACGCCACGGTTCTCCGTTTCTCCGATTTTTTTTTTTTCTTGTTCTAATTCGTAATCCCATGAGAGAAAAAAGATTCGCAGAGGCTGGGTGCGCTGTGTAGACCCCGTGGTGTCTTTAACCCACTGCTTAATTGTCGGCTCTGTACAAGTGTCTAACTTTTTAAACTTACGGCTCTCATGTGTGGTGGAGGTTGGTGTGGAGGAAGGGAGGATTTACCACGCAGTATAAACAGGATGGAGTCAAAGGCTTTTCGTTCCATCAGCTTCCCTCCTATCGCTGCAGTTTCCCTTCAGCCTTCCTTTTTCTGTTGCATTGTTGCCTCTCTCTCTCTCTCTCTCTCTCCTAATCTGATCACTTCTCTTTTAAACAGTCTGGCTGCATCCCTCTCCCATTACGGTGGACACACAGCACAGTTTAGTTACCAACCATCATGCCTTGTCTCTCCAACTATGTAATGCAGGAGTTAACTGGTACTCTCAGCCTCTTACGTACAGTACACAACAGGTCAACTCAGGAACTGTCTTTCTGAGTCTGTTTTTCCCATTTCCTATGATCTCCAATCTTTTAAATGCAATGTGTTCAGGAACCTTGAAATGAACAGATCTTTATCTTTTCTTTCTTTTGATGACATATATCAAGTGACAAGTTTTTCATTTTTTCCTGTTCGCAGAAAAAGTAAAAAAGAGACATTTACTAAATAAAATGTAATGACAGAATCGAAATTTAACAGATTATTAGTGTCTGTACTGAGTTTCGATCTCAGGCCCCGTGCAGTGTAAAGGCTGGCACCAGACGATTTAGATAGGCTGAGAGAAATGCAATGCTGTCTCTCCATAAACCCCTTCGAAGCCTGTGAAATATAAAGCATACATTCTGGTTATTTGCTTGATAAAAGGGAAGCCATGTTTGCAGTGTATGAAAGCTCTGTTTGCTCCTGCCAGAGTTTTAACATCAAGTTTATGAGTCGGGGTTCTGGCCAGTTTGAATATTCACAAATCCCAGCAACTGAAAAATGAAAAAAAGTGAGAAACAGGAGAGCTGCCCAATTTACACGAGTTATGGATGGTTTAGGGTACAGCCTTCCCGGGTCACCGATAAAAAAGAAGAAAAAGTAGGAGGGGATAAAATATTTCAGTGGATCGCATATATATCCCGCCAGTTGTATGTGTTTTGTGGCGGAAAATTGAAGTGGCATATTTTGGATCTACTGTACCCGTTGAGCCAGGGGATGCATACATACATACTGTACATACATACATAAATAGGTGTTAGTAATAGTAGTAGTAGTAGTAGTAGATGTTGTTGTAGTAGTAGCAGAAACAGCAGCAGCAGCAGCAGTAGTAGTAGTAGAAGTAGTAGTAGAGGTTGTTGTTGTGGTTATTGTAGCCCATGGATCATCTGAAACGTGAACCCGGTGGACTGCAGGCTGAAGTCCTCCTCCTCCTGCAGTTCACCATAATCCATTTGGTGGAACAGGGAAGTAGTTGAGGGAGGGACACATGTATAACTGGGCAGCACCATCACCCAATCACATCCATGGCACCACGTGAAGGCGCCCCTCTCCAGCACTCATACATACTCGTACATGCATACAAACGTACATACATATATACACACATAGATAACGCTTTCCATCTTAAAATTTTACTTAGCTTAGAAATAGCTTTTGGAATACATACATATATACATACATACATACATACGTACATACATCACACACACACACGTTAATAAGCCTCTTCTTTACAAGTGGATTTCCCTAAGCTGAATAAAATCGTCTGGTAGCAGCGAGAGTAAATTAAATAAGGTTACCCAGACTGAAGGAATTTCTGCAGTGAGTTAGATGATACATAGATATATATATATATATATATATATATATATATATATATATATATATATATATATATAGAGAGAGAGAGAGAGAGAGAGAGAGAGAGAGAGAGAGAGAGAGACAGAGAGAGAGAGAGAGAGAGAGAGAGAGAGAGAGAGACGAGAAATAGGGAAACGAGAGAGAGAAAAGAGAAAAGGAGGAGCAACCTGAAATATATCATCAGGGATAAGAAACTAAAAGGCCAAACAGTGTCTTCAAGGCCAATAAATAACGGGAAAATCCATAAAAAAAAAGGCAGAAGCATAAATATAATAATGAATTCGTGGGTGAGATGTGAATCCTTCCTCTTTGCTGCCGTCTCAGAGGGTTGCCAAATCAAGTGTGAGATATGAATTACGTGTGTGTGTGTGTGTGTGTGTGAGAGAGAGAGAGAGAGAGAGAGAGAGAGAGAGAGAGAGAGAGAGAGAGAGAGAAGACAATACCACGCAGAAGAGAGGGGGTTACACGAAGTCCAAAGGGAAATGGACGAGTGTTGAGAGCATACGAAAACAGGCATATATATATATATATTTTTTTCAACTTAGCGGGAAGAGGAGAAAGGTAATACGTGAAATTCTGAGCAAAACTGGGGGAGGTGTTGAGAATATATGTGAAATGGGATGGTTTTTTATTATTCTGATTTTTTTTTTGGGGGGGGGGGGTTAGTGATGTGATAGGCACTGAAATTTTGAGAGGAAAAATATTGAAATGAAACTGCAAATTTCCACGGAGATTTACTCTACATTGTCGGATATTTTGATGTAACAGATACTAAAGAGGTGTCTGTCTATTTATATATCTATCTTTCAATCGTTTTTCATTCTTCCTCTTCTTCTCTTCTTCTTCGTCTTCATCTTCTTCTTCTTCTTCTTCTCCTCCTCCTCCTCCTCCTCCTCCTCCTCTTCTTCTTCTTCTTCTCCTTCTTCTTCTTCCCCTTCTTCTTCTCCTCCCCTCTAACAAACATTTTTCATTCTTCCAATATCTCCCAAATTAATGGCCCAAATTAGTTCGTTCACTCAGACAACCTCATTCTGACTTTATTTTTACCACCATCAAACTATTTCACTCTTTTTCGGACAGATTTTTCGTACTATACAGGTTACATAAGGCTTTGATGAGCCCAATAAGCTTTTTTTTTTTTTTTTTTTTTTTTAATTATTTTTTCTTCTTGTGATATCTGGATGATTTATATATGAATTTTATGACAGATTTTTTTTTTTTTCGAATTGGGGGGGTTAGATATGGCACTAATTAACCTCTTCAGTACGAGAGATCTTTCCTAGGCTGAATGAAGTCGTGTAGTGGCAGCGGGAACAAGCTATAATCCTTTCACCTTCACTTGGCTGAGTTTTGTCCTTTTGCAGCATATAGCAAGGAGTTCAGTTGCTGAAAAAGCAGTATTACGGCTCTACATCCTTTCCATTGCACTTCTTCGTGACTAACATCATATTCTAGCTCTACGTCCTTTCCATAGCGCTTTTTCGTGACTAGCATCATATTCCAGTACTTATCTTTTGCCATGACTCAGCATTCGTGATGGAAAAAGGTGGCAATTTCATGCCAAGTTAAAGTGGAGAGAGAGAGAGAGAGAGAGAGAGAGAGAGAGAGAGAGAGAGAGAGAGAGAGAGATTACCTGGATTCAGTAGGTTTATCCATACACAAAGAGAAGTGTCCCAGGCTGAGCAATACCGTCAGTCGTTAGCAACAAGGTAACATAAGGACGGTGCAGCTTTCCTTCCAACTTTTCACATCAATAATGAAGTTATATTACGAGAAGGAATGAAAACACACGAATGGTTGGGAATAATGGAAGGTACAGAATCAAATGACAAATGAAGTGTATGAGTCCACAGTTTCTTGCTAATCTAAATCGCAAAGAGATAGGATGGCATGAGATAAAAGGAATCCGAGAATGAAAAAGGAAAAATGGAGATTATGCTTGTATCGCGTAAGACTGAAAGAAAGAGGTTAAATGAATGCGTGGGAACGGCATATTATTCGAAAATTCTTTCCTACGTACGTACATTAGAAAGAGAAATGGTGACGCGAGGAAGATAAAGAATATGATTAATGGACGTGGACGAACATACTGCATCTAGACAACCAAAAACAGAGATGTATTCTTCTTCCATCTCGCCACCTACCGGCGTACTGTTGCGAGACATAGAGGACATTGCAAAGGACGACGTGAATTAAGAGCTGGATAGGTCACCCACCTGCAGTTATACATTAATAGGAAATATATATATATATATATATATATATATATATATATATATATATATATATATATATATATATATATATATATATATATATGTATATAAAGAGAGAGAGAGAGAGAGAGAGAGAGAGAGAGGGAGAGAGAGAGACGGACCCAGGTTCGAATCCCGGCTGGGGCAGGGAACAGTTTAAGGATTTGAATTTCATTAAATCAGGCTTTACTGATCTACCAGAAGACCCGCCGACATGTCGTAAAAATACCCCCGCTAATACCAATACACCAGTCCTGTATGAGACAGCCCTAGCATGTATTCAATATGGACGGTGGGTGTTAGCGCCGAAGTGGTGACATGTAGAGGTGTATGGTATGTAGGAGGACAGCTGGGCCTTGATAGCAGGCTGTGAAGCCTATGCCCAGAGTCGGACACACATATATATATATATATATATATATATATATATATATATATATATATATATATATATATATATATATATATATATATATATATATATATATATATGTGTGTGTGTGTGTGTGTATAAACGGTAACGTGTGTTCTCAAGATGTGAATACTGGGTAAGATGTGTTATGTATCGCGTTTTATGAAGACATATTGAGATGTACGGTGGTGGTATTGTGGTGAATAATGAGACATATTGGTGTGACACATAGATAGAATAGATAGATTATGGTGACAAGCGGTCGTGAGGCAGGTACAGTCAGGGATAAAACGTTTGCCAACTGTTCCACTACTTCACACTTAGGGGATGCCCGTCACTCTACTCCTTTACACAGTATATCAAAGAGAATCGTGTATGACCTTCAAACATATTAAGCCTCTCTTGTTTTAGCCTATGAATATTGGCCGGCAGAGGAAAGTGGGAAGCAGAAGAGGTGAAATATTATGCCAACAATTATCCCCGATTTTGCAACTTCGACATACCTGTGGAGTAGGAGGGTGTCTGGCGGCGGTCGTAGGTCCGGCGGTTCCCTCCCCTTGATATAAACAGCTGGTCTAGTTTACGGAGCTCGCTGTTGTTGTGATCGTAGTCTCCTCTGCCAACATCGTCGTCAGGGTTTCTGTCATTGCTGTGTCTACTTCCACCACTCCTCTGACTGTGATCACGGCCTCTTTTAACACCGCTTCTGCCACCTGTATTTATTGCACCGTTGCCACCATTACTGATTCCACTGTTGCCACCACTGTTCATATCATCCCTGCCAACATTATTCATTCTATCCCTGCCACCATTACTTATGCCGTCCCTGCCACCATTAGGTATCCCATCACTGCCACCATTATATATCTCACTCGTGCCATCATTATTAATTCCTCTACTGTCACCACCGTTCATATTACCTCTGCCACCACGATTTATCCCACCGCTGACACCACTCTTTATTCTATGGCTATTCGTCCCACTGCTGCCACCACTACTTATACCACCACTGCCACCACTGTTCATCCCACCACTTCCACCATTATTTGTCCTACTGCTACCACCACTATTTATTCCACTGCTGCCACCACTATTTATCCCACCACTACCAACACTATTTGTTCCACCACTGCTTGTCCCACCGTTGCCACCACTATTAGTTCCACCACTGCTTGTCCCACCGCTGCCACCACTATTTGTACCACCGCTGCCACCACTATTTATCCGACTGCTGTCACCATTGCCTTCAAGGTTTCTGCCATCATTATCCCTGCCACCATCCTTGCTTCGAATGCCATCTCTCACGTCATTGCTGTCACTGCTGCCTCTAAAACTGCCACCCTCTTTCACACCCTCAATAACCCTTCCAACACCTCTTCTTTCACCTCTGCCACCATTACCAAGAATACCACCACTACCATCCTCTCCACTGACAACACCACCTCTAACACCACCACTCCCACCATCAGTACCACCAGCACCACTTGTTCTTTTATCACCAAACCTCCCACCATCGATTCCAAAACTAGCACCTCTGCCATTACCATAATTCCCTTGGTCAGCTCCAGGATTACCACCATTATCGATTTCAAGTCTACTTCCACCATTTCTGCCTCCATAGCTATCACCATTAATTCCTAACCTAGCACCATTACTACCATCCTTTTTTACACTGCCACCATTATCACCAGCCATGTAATTAGGACCACCATACTCCAAGCTGTTCATGACACCACCATCTTCACTGCCACCATACGTGACAACATCGTTTCCCATACTTCCCATGCCTGCCAACAGCTTCCCGTGCACACCATAACTGCTGTCATCATCACTATCACTGCCCCTCGGTCCCAGCATCCCCCTCCCAACAATGCCAATATTTCCAACAACAGTGCCACCATTTCCACCACTAGAGCCATCATTTCTACCAATAACAGTGTCATCATTTCCAACAAGAGCGTCATCCTTTACTTCAACGCCCCGGCCATTCCTACCAACAATACCACCATTTACAACAGAAGTGCCATCATTTCCATCAAAACTACCACCATAGCTGCCAACAGTGCCTCCTCTGACCCCCAAAGTGCCATCGTTTACACCAGCACTGCCACCATTCCCACCAACAGTGCCACCGTCGACGTTGGTAGCGCCGTCTTTCCCTGTGCCCTTTGTGTTGTCATTTCCACCACCTCCTCCAGTGGCATCCGACCTGTAAAAAAATAAATAGATAAATAGATAAATGAATAGATAAAGACACAGACAGATAAATGAATAAAAAAATAAAAAATAAATAAATAAAACGAGAAACTTCTTAGATCTCCACTCAGCTGAAAAAAATCGTCTGGTGGCTAAAAGAATGATATATAAATGCCTTCTCTAGACTGGATTACTCTTCTCTCATCTGAATAAAATCGTCTTTAAGGGAAAAAAGCTGAAAACAGAGACGTATATAATAATAGCTGTAATGAGGGGATGGTTAGGGAAATAATAGGAAGGTGATGGACGATGGGGAAGAGAATGGGGAAATATGGAAGGGGATGGGAGATGGGGAAAAGAAGAGGGACGTGGAGGAACAGGAAATGGGGACGGAAAAGGGGAATAGGGAGGTGATGGAAGATGGGGTAGGGAATGGGGATATAGGGAAGGGGATGGAAGATGGGGAAGAGAATGGGGACGGGGAGGAATAGGGAATGGAGAAAATGGGGACGAGGAAGGAATAGGGGATGGGGAAGAGGATGGGGAACGGGGACGAATATGGGAGACGGAGAGAAGAAACTGGGGAGGGAATGGGGACGAGGGAGGAATAGGGGAGGAATTGGGGGTGAGGGGGAGTGGATGGGGGAGGGGAGATAAGGAACATTACCGCAAGGACCACAATTTATTCAAGAGATTCCAACAATGCGACCCAGGGGAGAGGATTAAGGGTGGGGGGGATGAGGGAGATGGAAGGGGATAGGAGGGGGAGGGAATGGAGGTAAAAGAGGACGGGGGTGGGGGAGATAGGAGGGGATAGGAGGGGGGAAGGGAAGGAAAGGGAGAGGATAGTAGGGAAAGGGAACGGAGGGGAAGGATTTGGAGAGAATAGAAGTCGGGAAGATGGGAAGGGAATACAGAGAGTGAGGAACAAGGAGTAAGGAAGGGAGGGAGAAGGGGAAGGGAGGGACTTGGAGGTGAGGAGGGTAGAGAGGGGAGGAAGGAAGAAGGAGGAGTGGGGAGGGGCTCGAAGGGTGTGTGGTGGGGAGGGGGAGAGAGGGGAGGGGAGGGGAGGGGAGGAGAGGGGGTACTTAACTAGACTAATGACATCCCATATTCTAGATCATCCCTGTTTTATCATCCCAAGCCGTATTATAATCCTTAAAATTGCTGTCATTATTCACGGGAAGCAGAGATGAAGCAGGGATGAAGCAGGGATGAAGCAAACGAAGCATGTGAAACGAATCAAAGTGAAACGGGAGCGAAACATGCGAATGAGTAAGGCAGATGAAGATGATGAAGCAGGAATGACACAGGTAAAGCAGAAATGATGGAGATGAAGAAGGAATGAAGCAGGCGAAGCATGAATGAAGTAGGTGAAGCAGAAATGATGGAGATAAAGAAAGAATGAAGCAGGTGAAGCAGAATGAAGGAAGGGAAGAAAGAAGGACACAAATGAAACAAGAATGACACAGGTGTAAAACGAATGAAGCGGGAATGATACAAGTGAAGCAAAAAAAACAATGAAACTGAAATGAAACAAGTGAATAGTATTGAATCGAAGTAGGAACACGAACGATGGAGCAAAGGCGAAGCAGGAACGAAACAGGTGAGCAAGGAATGAAAAAAATAGAGGAAAGAAAGGACTGAAACGGGCAATTTTCGTGGTGGGGTCGTATCTAGCAGCTTTAACGGCCCTATGTTATTTTTTCTCTCAGTTGGATGACACTTATTATATTTTATTTTATTATTATGTTTTGTAATTATGCTTCGTTTAGGGCAGACCATTAGGACAAGTGGGGTACCCTTCTCACTACCCCTCTCTCAGACTGAGTAAAATCGTCTGGGAGCAAAAAGAGCAAGAAATAATGAGTCACAGGATTGAAGGGGTGAAAACTGAGTGTCCACAGGTGTGAGCAGGTTCCTAAATTTTGACGGCCATTTATAGAACACTCATAACTATTAGACATAATTAGCCTGCATCGCACATGACAGAGTGTAATTAGCAATGGTACAGAAAGGTTCAATATGTTCTGGTATCGTTAATTGTTTCAATATTTACCATAAATTAAACTGTGGTTTACCAACACCTTCCCTGTCTGTTTTAATAGTACGGCCCAACCTCCCTTTAGATATCTGGGTTTCCTATCTGATGATGCATCATGCCTGTCTATCCATCTTACTATCTATCTATCTATCTATTGATCTATCTATGTATTAAGAGAAGGAGGCAGGGAGAGAGGATTTAACTCAGCTTAGGGAAAAAGTCTACAGTAGTGGTAGTAGTAGTAATAGTAGTAGTAGTAGTAGCTGTAACCCCAAGCTCATCTGAACTTGAACTCAGTGGACTGCAGGACGAAGCTGCCTTTTTTTTTTTTTTTTTTTTTTCAGTCCACCATCATTTTCTCGAGAGATAGGGAGGGGATTGAGGGACGTACGTAAAACCAGGCAGCTCCCCGACCAGTCATATATGTGCCACCACTTGAAGGCGACCCCCGCCAGCATCATCGGGGGGAAAGGGTGAATGCAGGAATCGAACTCGAGTGTGTTTTCAATTTGCAGTAACCTCCATTGTGGGGAGGAGCGGAGCAGAAAATGGCTACTTTTTAGTCCTCGTGTTTCCTGGATAAATAAAAGAAGTGCGTGTGTTTCATGATGTCTGTTTGCGTTTGTTGTTGTTGTTGTTGTTGTTGTTGGTGGTGGTGGTGGTGGTGGAATCATCATCATCATCATCACCATCATCATATTTCCACACTTACAAATGGAGATGGAAAGAGAAATGAACAGGACAACACAATGGCAGGAAAAGTAACTGGTAGAACATGCCATCATCATCATCATCATCATCATCACCATCATCATATTTCCACACTTACAAATGGAGATGGAAAGAGAAATGAACAGGACAACACAATGGCAGGAGTAGAACATGCCATCATCATCATCATCATCATCATCATCATCATCATCATCATCATCATCATCATCATCATCATCATCATCCCATCATTATCATCATCATCATCATCATCACCATATCATCATCCTTTCCCACTAATTCCCACTAAACAAATAGGGTTAGAAGAATATTGGAAAAGGAAAGAACGAAGAATAAGAGAAACTGAACAAAATCGTCTAGAGGCATCCCTAACACCTTTTCCTAAGCGATTTGTTTTGCATATTACACAACTGCCCTTCTCCGCGTTGCATAAATCGTTCTAATATCGCCACACTCTGTATAGATAACGTGCAAAAGGATATTAATCAGCCGCATCCAAAAATAAATCGCTAAGGAATAGGTGCTAGGGAGCTTCTTTACCTGACAAGAATATGGGCCACATTTACATATATAAATCAGCCTAACTCCAGACTTTTTTTTTTTTTTTAGTTGAGAGAAATCACAGTGGTCAGAGGGTTAAATCCTCGACCATGTACAGTATATATATATATATATATTCTGGTTAACACTGGAAGAGTTAATTTATTCTTAGATGAGATCCAACCCCCCGTTCAGGATGAAGGAGTCCAGAGAAATGATATGTACTGAAAGCCATCTTAACTTAAATCTATCTCAACTTAAATCTATCTCAACTTAAATCTATCTCAACTTAAATCTATCTCAACTGAAAGCTATCTCAACTGAAAGCTATCTCAATTGAAAGCTATCCCAACTAAAACCTATCCCAACTAAAAGCTATCCCAGATAAAAGCTATCTCAACTGAAAACTATCTCAGTTGAAAGCTATCTCAGCTCAAAGCTATCTCAACTGAAAGCTGTCTCAACTGAAAGCTATCTCAACTAAAAGCTATCCCAGATAAAAGCTATCTCAACTGAAACCCATCCCAATTGAATGCTATCTCAAATGAAAGGTATCCTAACTGAATGCTACCTCAACTAAAGGCTATCTCAACTAAAAGCTATCTCACCAAAAGCTATCTCAACTGAAAGCTATCCTAACTGAAAGCTATCTCAGGTAAAGCTATCTCACACACTCGCACATCCAAAGAGAACCACCCCACAAATTTACAGTAGGGAAGAGAGAGGGTCAATTTTCACACAAAGCTACGTGTATGGTCGCTAGGGGAGGGAGAGAGATGTAGGGTTAAAAGCTTCTCTCTCTCTCTCTCTCTCTCTCTTGAACGATATATTTTGAAACTCCGAGGAATATTCTGTCTTGTCCCCGAAATGACTTGAACGAAACAATCTGAAACGACAAAGGTGTACTCTTAGCATACCTTTGAATATTATGGAAATGGGCGTTATTAATGAAATTGCTGGTAAATTAATGGGGTACTTGTGGAAATGAGCGATAAATTGTGATAAATAGGGTAGGAGAGGGAGGAGATGGAGGAGCATTAAAGGAGGAAAGGGGAGCTTATACATATAGCCACGTGAGTAGATAAAATAAATTGATATAGTCGAGATAAATGGGAGAGGAGAGGGGTGTGTGTAACGAAAGGGGAAGATAGATAGACAGACAGACTGATAGATAAATAGATAAACAGATAGATAGATAAATAGACAGACAGACAGATAGATAGACAGATACATGGAAATAATATAATTGAGATAAATGAGAAAGTAGAGAGTGAGTGTGTATGACGAAACGGGAAAGATAGACACAGATAAATACATGAACAGATACTATACATGAATACACTGATAGATAAATACGTTCATGAATGACTAAATAAATTAATCATCATCATCATCGTCCCCCTCCTCCTCCTCATCATCATTTTTAATTATCATCATCATAAGCACAGTCATCATCATCATCATTATCATTATCCTCATCATCATTATCATCTCTTCCCCACCTAAGGACGGGTTAAGATAAAATAACAGATAGATAGATAGATAGATAGATAATACAGACTTTAATCCTCTTAAAGCATGAATGGCCGAGGGATTAAGTAAAGTGAGATTTATATATATATTTTTTTTCACATAATTTCCCCTGTGACGTCCATCATGTTTAATAATTATACCTATCCCTCATCCCATGAAATACGCAGAGAGAGAGAGAGAGAGAGAGAGAGAGAGAGGAGGAGGAGGAGGTTGAATGATGGGTATGAGGATGTAAAAAGATGAAAAGAGGGCTTTAGTTAGATTGGGTAAAGGTGGAAAGAAGGAAAGAAAATAGATGAATGGAAAGACGTAGAAAGATAGAGATAAAGAGAGAGAGGAGATGGATGGATGGATGGATGGACGGAGAAAAAGCTGACAAATAACAAGGGGTGGAAGACGATGATGACAGGGAGGAAGATATAGAGACAGAGAATTATTTTAGATGGAGAGAGACAGAGAATGTGGATAGGTGACTGGATAGATGGATGGATGGAGGAGAGGTTTACAATAACGGAGGATGTAAGAGGATGATTTAAGAGGTGCATATGACTGAGATAATTGGGCCCAAGAGGAATATAATGAGACACAGAGCACCAATTACTCTGAACAAGGGGATGGTGAGGAGCGGCAGGATTGAACCACCCCACACCTCGATTATTGTCTGTTTATCTATCTATCTATCTGTCTGTGTATCTATATATTGCCGTCTCTCTATTTATCTGTTTATCACCGTCTAACTATTAATCTCTGTATCGCCCGACGCTTTAATCTCGTTACGGTTGGCCACAAACAAATCGCCTCCATGTCACCCTGTCCTGAGCCATCTGACTACTCTCTCTGCAACTCACCCCCCTCCTTTCTCATATACCTCTCCACCCCTTCCCCCATCTCCCCCTCGGTTTTGCCCCTCCTTTCCCCCTCTCCACCTCACACACATACACTCTCCTAGCCAATCTGCTGCTGCTACTACTACTACTACTACTAAAGTAAGGAATGAATGTGGCTTTTTACCCTGTTTTCGAGTAGCAGTTACCTCGCCGGCAGAAGCGAGAGGCTAAAACTTTTCTCCTCTTTGTGCAAGTTTCCAAAATTATTCGGCCATTATAACACCACCTCGACTAAATCAGATTCTCTCTCTCTCTCTCTCTCTCTCTCTCTCTCCGGATGTTACCTGGCCACGGAAAGTACAGGTAAGGACAAGAGCTGGCTTAATATTTCACCTCTTGCATTTATGTTTACTTCTCTGGGAGCCTTCCAGTGGTGGCACCGATGTGAGTGAGCGGTAGAGTTGCCTGATTATACAGATGCCTCTCAACTTCCTCCCTATCACCCCCAGAGAAGGATGGTGGACTGCAAGATGAGGACAACTTCAGCCTGCAGTCCACTGGGTTCACATTTCAGATGACCCTGGCGCTACAACAACAACAGCTACACCACCACCACCACCGCCACTACTACTACTACTACTACTCCGCTGACTAACATTCCCACACTGAGAGACACTTAGTATGTTCCTCTCTCCATAAGTGATTCTCTCTGATACGATGCGTCAGGGAGGAAAGTGACGGACGTGCCCTAAGTACGAAGC
>NC_137044.1:10675176-10680176 GCF_032717465.1 Coenobita brevimanus
CAAAATAAATTCACAGGAAAGAATAATTAATTTTTACATCACTGAAAACACGACTCATTTTTTCAAGGCTTGGAGGGTAATGTGTCAGTGCTCTTAACCCTTTGGCTGCGGGGGTGAAGATTGGTGTTTAAGTGAGATCTTGTTCAACTGAGAGTAGTAGTAGTAGTAGCAGCAGCAGCAGCAGTAGTAGTAGTAGTAGTAGTAGTTAGTGTTATTGTTGTTGTAGGTTCATTCGAAACTTGAACCCAGAGGACTGCAGGCTAAATATGATCACCTCCTGCAACCCATCATCATCATCATCATCATCATCATCATCATCATCATCATCATCATCTTTTCGGGGGTGTCGGAAGGGAATTGAGAGTCGTTTATATAATCAGGCAGTGGAGATGACCAGTTATATCAGTGCCACCACGAGAAGGCGCCCTTGTCCAACACCAATCGTAGAAGTCATAGAGTAAATAAATAAATAGATAAATAAATAAAAAATATAACGCGGTATAATGATTTTTGGCGGATTTTGAGTATATGGAAAGAATTGGAGACACATTCCTGGAGGGGCCCTTTATCTATCCTGCCCCTTACAGCATGCGGCGTCTGGCAAGAGATGGATGGACATATTGATTCAAAACTTACTGAAGGAGTGAACTACTGAGACTGGCCTTTGCCATTCAATATGCCAGAGAGAGAGAGAGAGAGAGAGAGAGAGAGAGAGAGAGAGAGAGAGAGAGAGAGAGAACGCCATTTTACAGTAATGAACAAACTGTCACTCCATTTCCGTGCCCAGTCAGATTCAACATTGAACTCATTTCCGCAGGTCATTTTTTTTGTTTTGTTGTGCATTATATTATACATTTTTTTGTTATAACTTTTCTCTTTTCAGTTTACATTTACCTCCATCGACTAAACTTTTTTTTTTAATATCTCTGCTCTACGAAGGGCCTTTCTGATGCGAAATAAAAGTCTTATGTTTATTTTTTAATTTTTTTGTATTTTTTATCGACATTTAACAATTTTGGAATATTTTTTTTATTACTGCACGACGAGGGGTCTTTCTTAAGCTGAATAAACTCGTCTGACGTTAATAAGAATAAATTTGGAAGACTTTATTATATTTAGAGGGATTAGGGCACCATTAGGCCAGTTATTACCTTACAGATGAAGTGATTAAGGTGGAGGGGAGAGGGAGACCGAGGATGAGATGGAGAGATGGGGTGGAAGATGGAGGTGGAAGAGGGGAGGGGAAACCGAGGACGATATGGAGGGATGGGGTGGAGGGTGGAAGGGGAAATGGGGAGAGAGAGACCGAGGATGAGGTGGAGGGATGGGTGGAAGTGGGAGGGGGAGACCGAGGATGAGGTGGAGGGATGAGTGGAAGTGGGAGAGGGAGACCGAGGATGAGGTGGAGGGATAAGTGGAAGTGGGACAGGGAGACCGAGGATGAGGTGGAGGGATGAGTGGAAGTGGGAAGGGGAGACCGAGGATGAGGTGGAGGGATGAGTGGAAGTGGGAGGGGGAGACCGAGGATGAGGTGGAGGGATGAGTGGAAGTGGGAGGGGGAGACCGAGGATGAGGTGGAGGGATGAGTGGAAGTGGGAGGGGGAGACCGAGGATGAGGTGGAGGGATGAGTGGAAGTGGGAGGGGGAGACCGAGGATGAGGTGGAGGGATGAGTGGAAGTTTGAAGGGGAGACCGAGGATGAGGTGGAGGGATGAGTGAAAGTGGGAAAGCGAGACCGAGGATGAGGTGGAGGGATCGGGATGGAGAGATGTATGAGAAAGGGAAGTGTGAGTTGGAGAGAGGGTAATTTGATGGCGGAGGACAGAGTGACATGTACCCACCCCTGCCGGGACTTAGGAGTGCTGGTGTAAATAGACTGACAGATATAGACAGACAGACAGAGAGATAGATAGATGGAGAGACAGACTGATAAATAAATAGGGAGACAGTAGCCCTTCCAGTACAGCATCTTATCTAAAGCTTGTTCTTGCTACGATGTTAGTCAGGTTAGGATGAATGATTTCCTGTACTGAAGAAAATTTAAGTAATACCAATTCCCCTTTTTAATTTGATAGTCTTTGGGGGATCCTGTGTTCACGTATGCCTATTAACCTTGCACATAAAGTCACTGTACTGCATCTATGTGGAGACCATCTTGCATTACCTTAGGAATTTCGGACATCGTTTTAAACATGTTCTTGCTGTCTCTAAAAGGACACCAGCATTTACAACAACAATAACCTTCATCTTTTTTTACTGCCGAATTCCCGAAACCCTACAAGGTCAGATTTGGGAGCCATCAATAGTAGTAGTAGTAGTAGTAGTGACAGTGGTTTTCACACTATCCATCACTGTTCTCTTTGTTTATTGGTTCCGGCCGTCCTGAATGAAAGCTTCAATAATGAATGGATGTATGGACCGCTATGGTGGACGTTCTCTTGACAGCCTTTGCCTTCATTTTCAATATTTCTCTGTTATTGGATTCTGCCCTTCATATTTACCCTCTCAGGCTCACATACATACCCATCCATCTACCCACCTACACCCACCTACTCACCTACACCCACCTTCCTACCCATCACCAACCTACCCACTCATCACCAACCTACCCACCCATTACTCACCTACTCACCTACACCCACCTTCCTACCCATCACCAACCTACCCACCCATCACCCACCTACCCACCTACACCCACCTACACCTACAGTATCGTAATTTAGGCTGGGAGGAAAGACCATAAATCAGGTCCAGTCCCAATGCACATTCATTTAGTTTAAGTGCCCGGATTTTATTTTATTTAGTGCTCTTTTTATTTTGCGAGGGACGGCGATTAAATTTTATGTCAACACTCCAGTATACCGTAGAATAAAGTAATGTGGTTTTATATAACAAGAAAAAAAATGCTGGGATACGTTGGTGTGTGTGTGTGTGTGTGTGTGTGTGTGTGTGTGTGTGTGTGTGTGTGTGTGTGTGTGTGTGTGTGCGTGTACAAGCGCGTGCAAGACAATGTTTTCCCACACGGTGAAATTTGTTCCTGTGAGTATCTGTGTGGATACGTTGGAAGTTACCGTACGCATGAACGGAACGACGAAAGTTGAGTGTGTGTGTGTGTGTGTGTGTGTGTGTGTGTGTGTGTGTGTGTGTGTGTGTGTGTGTGTGTGCTCGCGCGTCTGTGCAAGCCAGCCAGACAATATTTCAGTGTATGTAAGCAACAGCCTGTGTGCGTATGTCCGTGAGTATCGCCGTGTACATACATTTGTCCCAGGAATTTATGTATAATTTCTGCCTGGATTTGTGAGCATTGCCAAGCGCCTACAAGCGACCAAACATCCCAGCTAGGATTGTCCGATAAGGCCAGGGGAAAACTGTAATGTCTCTGAGGATATTTTTGTTTTCCACCCTGACTGGCTGAAAGAACGACCCACAATTCCCTTCTCTCACGACTCCTGAAGGTACCACCGTGCCCGTACGACCTAGGGCGTTGTGGTCGTGAATCACCCACAGCAGAATTCATGACAGTACTTCCTTTTTGACTGAAACCGAACCCACGACAATATATCTGTACCTTGTGTATGTGTGTGTAGTACATAAAAGACATTCTCTAAGTAACAATCCTTTACTTTTTCAAGGATGTGTTAGTGATCAGTGGAGACAAACTATACTCTTTTCATCTTAACCTGGCCTAGATTTTCGTCGTTTTGCAGCTGATATCACGTAGTTCAGTGACAGAATAATACAGTACTACGGCTCTACATCCTTGCCGTAGCATCTCTTTCTTGATTAGCATCATATTCTAGTGTTAACGTATTGTTACAGCTCAGCATTCACTATCGAGGGAGAGCAATTTTAGGCCAAGTTAAAGTGAAAGGAGTATAGTCAGGTACAACTAGATTAGGCAGTCTCATAGTTAACAATCAGGCACTGTTGGAAAATATCTCCTTAAGGATAGCAGGAATATACTAAGAAAGGGAGATAAAGGACTACTAAGAAAGGGAGATAAGATACTGATAAGGAAAAGTTAGCAAGATGTCTCCTATGCCCATTAATATCAGGATGTATGGTAGTAATAGTAGTAGTAGTAGTAATAGTAGTAGTGGTAGTAGTAGTGGTAGTAGTAGTAGTAGTTGTAGTAGTAGTAATAGTAACCCCAGGTTCATCTGAAACGTGAACCCGTGGGAGAGTTGCGTTTCTCCTGCCGCCATTCTCCTCCTTTTGGGGGGCTAGGGAGGAAGTTGAGGGATGTTTTTTGTATGGCCGGGCAGTGGAGTCAGAGGGCAATACCTGTGCCATCACAAGAAGGCGTCCCTCTTCAGGGCTAGAGTGTGTATTACGTAATGTATTTAAGAGTGTGTAGAGCTATCATAACTGAGGCAAATTCCTGGAAAGTGAGGGTGTGTGTTTATCGCCTTGACAAACTGTATATAAACATTCAGAATAATTCGCATGTGCAGATAAACATTAGTCATACACAGTGGTAGTACAGAGGTGGGGAAGTGTATAATCAGCCAGATATAAAAATTCCCTTATTATTCCACTGCGTCTGCTTTAGCTTAAGAGCAGACATTTTCCTCTCAGACACACCATAATAAACAGAATCAAGAATCATTTATAGGTACAGGAATACAGAGGTGAGGAATATTTGTTAGAGAAAAGTAAGAGAGGGGAAATATTAGGCACACACACACACACACACACACACACATGAGAGAGAGAGAGAGAGAGAGAGAGAGAGAGAGAGAGAGAGAGAGAGAGAGAGAGAGAGAGAGAGAGAGAGAGAGAGAGAGAGAGAGAGAGAGTTGAGTAATGCAGTCAAAAGTCAATATTGTGCAAAGAAGTGAAGGCCAGTCCTGCAGTCTCCAAACACACACACACACACACACACACACACACACACACACACACACACACACACACACACACACACACACAGTTTCACACCCATCCGTCGAGCAGGTGGCGGTGGCGGTGGTGGAGTGGAAACAGTCTTCTCTTCACAA
>NC_137044.1:10682676-10690176 GCF_032717465.1 Coenobita brevimanus
GAAGCTCCCCTAACAGCTCTTCTTTGCCGATTTATTTTGTTTATTACCCCTTACTGTCCTCTTCTGTGTTACATAAATCCCTCCAATATCGCCATACTCTGTGTAAATAACCTACAAGAGTATATTAACCGCCCATTCCCAAAGATAAATCGCATAGGAAAAGGTGTTAGGGAACTTTAATTGACGATAATACAAGATGGTATATTTTTCGTGGGCTTAACAGACTTCCTAAACTAAGTCCATACGGGTATATTTCCACATAAAGGACACTGATATTTTCTTGGAAGTTATCTAATTTTTCCCATGTAAATAACTGCCAAATAACACACAGGGGAAATAATGAAGTGTAAAGAATAATTCGTTAAAGAGGAGGTGCCACAAAGCCTCTTAAGTTAACGAGGATAAGGGCCTTGGGCAGAGATTGTTTCCTCCTTGTCCCCCTTCGCCCACACCAGCACAACTGGGGACATGGATGGAAATTCGATTGTTGCATGATGTATATTTGGGGAAGATTAGGACTAAATAAAAGTGGGATTGCCTTACTGATTCTCGCTTCGTCCATAGGCATTAATTTAAACCTTTTTCTTCCTTAGGTTTTTGAACCATCTCACTCCGCTCTCCGGTCATGGTAACGAGGCTCACAGGGACTCAGGGTCGCCACAGACAGAGGGAACCAAGATGCCAGCAAGTGTGTCCAGCGTGTTAGAGTCAACCGCAAAGGAACCATCAGTAACTACGGAGCATAAACCAGGAAGATTCACGCAAGCCATAGCGATACTGAGAACGAAGGACCCAGAAACTAAGGAAACTAAAATAGTACCTCTTGCACACAGTGAGACTTCACACATTCGCTTCTCCTTCTCACACGGCCATATTCACTCTCACAACTTCTCTCAGTATCCCTCGTACCGTGTCTCTCACTTCTCCCACTTCCACTATCGCCGTCCCAATCCCAGAGCCTCCCAGAATAACTCTCAGCATCCCTATTACTTTACTCGAGGGGGACGAGGAAGTGGACGTGGGGAAAGTAGGACAGAAGGACAGGGAGAAAAAGGAGAAAGACGAGAAACAGGTCAGGGAAGAGGAGTAGGAAGAGAAGGAGAAGAGGAGGAGGGACAAGGAGGACGAGTTCAAGGAGAGACGCAACAGGAGCTGGAGACAACGAGTGGAGGAAAATACGACGGACCTGATTTAAGTACAGACAGCAGGCAAGTGTGGTGGAAAGTGGTAGGAGAATGGATATGCCTGACTCTTAGTGTGGTAGGGTTGGCTGCCTGCTGTATCTACTTCCCCTCTTCGTACAAAAAGCAGTAGAGGCTGGCACTCCTGGATGTGAAAAAGGGTCTATCTTCACGCATAGAAGGGAACCCAGTACTTGAAAACCAAAATCCGTGCACAAACAAAAAACCATGTGTAAACTGATGTCTACACACAAATGATAGCTGTATACACGTGCTATTCCAGTGCTGTTCCTCTCTTTCATCTTCCCTCTGATTTCCTCATAATTTTTTTTTTTTCCAGAAGGTATGCATTCTGTCCTATCTGGTCTCAGTAATAATAAAGTGTACGGTTCTGATCGAATCCCCTTTGTTGCTCTCAAGAACTTTGCTTCCATGCCAACACACTACCTAGGCACACTCTTTCGCCTTTGTCTAGCATCTTTCATCCTTTCCTCTAATTAGATGCTTGTTGTCTGTCACACTGTCCCGATGAAGGGTTCTGAAGGGCAATTGATCTGTAAAGAGGAACACCACTTTCTGACCCCCACCCAATGCCTCAAGTATGAGTATAGGTGTGGAAAGCTTTTTAGACGGTGAGATGTGCCTCTGGAAATTAGTGTTGGTGTGGCAGTCTTTGTGAGTGAAAGTATGAAGCTATATACGATGTGAACATGTGAGACTAAATGAAAAGACGTGTTACTTCACCTTCATCAGTGCTCACAGTGATGGTGTTAGTCCTTAATATAGCTAGAAACGTGTGTCAGACTCGAGAGATGGTTATATGGCTTAAATTATAAATGTTCGATAAACAAAGTTCGTAATCTCGTTCATTTCATAACTGTTTAGTGGTCCACGTGCTGACTTCCTATAGGTGGGAATAATGATGATGATGATGATGATGATGATGATGATGATGATGATGTATTAGTAGTTGTAGTAGTAGCAATAGCAGTATTTGGTACCCCAGGCATATCTGAAACGTGAAACCCGTGGACTGAAGACCTAAACTTCCTCTCTCCTGCAGTCCACCACCCTCCTTTCATGGGATGGAGCAGTGACTGAGGCTTGTATAACCAGGTAGTTGAGCCGCCTGGATATACCGATGCCACCACATGAAGGCGTCCCTCTCCAGCACTGAACATCATGGCAGTTGAGAGCAACGAGGTGTGGCGAGAGGGAGTTACGTCTACTCTCCACCACTATCTCTCACGGCAGTCCTTCTCCCCACTCCCTCCTCCCTTTCCCCTCCTCTTTCCTTTTCTCCTCCTACCTCCTCATTCCTTACCCTATTTTCTTCCCTCCTTCTCCCTCCTTATTTTACACTTCCTCCTCCCTTCCACTCTTCCCTTCCTCCTCTTTTCTTCCATTTCCTTTTCCCCGCCACTCTTCCCTTCCTCCTGCTCTCTTCCATTTCCTTTTCCCCTCCACTCCCTTTCTTCTTCCTTTCCCCTCTTCTTGGACATCACACCTTCCTTCCTTTCTTCCCCTGCCTTCAATTAGCTTCTCCGATAAGACCAATTCCACTGCCATATACCTTTCCCCTCCCTTCCATTCCCTCCCTCCATACTATCTATCACTCTCTTCCCTCCTAATCATTTCTTCCTCCCTTTCCTCTGTTCTATCTTCTCTTCCGCTATCTCTCCTTCATTTTCCCCCTCTTCTCTCACATCACCCTCCTTCTCCTGTTTCTTCTCCTCTCTCTCTTTCCTTCTCTGTTCCTCGCCTCTTTTCCCTTTCCCCTCTTTTCGCATTCCATTCCTCTCCCTGCAGCCTCCTCCCCCTCTCCTCTCCTCCTTTCGCTCTCCCTGTCTCCTCTCTCCCTCCCCTCAGTTAGTCAGCTTCTAGAAGGACAAATGATCCCTTCCTTCTTCCTCCTCCTCCCACCCTCCCTCTTCCCTCTTCCCTCCTCTCTTCCTATTACTCTCTTCTCTCCTCTCTACTCTTCCAATTCCTCACTCCCCTCTTCCCCCTCACATCTTCCCCCCCCCTTTCTCTCTCTCTCTCTCTCTCTCTCTCTCTCTCTCTGTCAACCTCTTCTTACCTCCATTTTTGCTTATTGCTTCTCCTTGTCTCCTATTGTGTCCACGTAATCAATTTAAGCGTTTCTCTTTTCTTCTCTCTCCTCCCCCTTTCTTCTTCTCCCTCCTTTATTGCCTTATCATTTACATCACAGACTCTTCCTTCCTTCCTTCCTCCCTCCCTTTCTACCTAAATCTCTTCCTCTCTCTTTCCCTTCCTTCCACGCCTACTTGCCTCTCCACCTACCTAGCTACCTACTTACCTACCTACCTACCTAACTAATTACCTACTTACCTGTCTGCTTACTTAACCTGCATACCTACTTACCTCCCGACTAACCTAACTCCCTGCCTTCCTCATTTATCTTCCATATACGCCAGCCTCACTCTTTCTCATCTTCCCTCTCTGTCTTCCACACACATTAAAACTCAAGTATACACACACTAACACTAATAAACACACACACACACACACACACACACACACACACACACACACACACACACACACACACACACACACACACACAAAGTTTACGTGAATCATAAAGGAAGTTACAGCCTTCCTGCGCTGCTAAAAAGAAGCAGCAAAGCTCAGTTATACTGTTTACGACCCTTCTTCCCTGCATCATCATAATCATCATCATTATCATTTTTATCATCTCTTCATATGTCGCTCATCATCATCATCAGCAGCAGCAGCATCAACATCATTTTTAACTTCATTCCACACGTCATTAATCATCATCATCATCATCACCATCATCAACATCATCATCATCATCCCATGCCTCACCTGTCAGCACGTTCTAAAATTACTAATATTATGTGGACTCATCACAAACACAGTCATAAGATATCCAGTTAATTCACGATTCATCATTTATTTTTCAGTTAATTTCGAGGTTGAAGTAACGCTGGATTTGCGACACAGGTAATTTACTGATAGTAGTCTTTGGTGCCAGGTGGTTTAGTGGGTTAAGACGTCCCAATCTGATATAGTCCTTGAGGGTTTAATTTCGAGGGATGGTTAGGGATCATTTCTTTTATGGTGCCACTCATGGAAGAACGACTGGTCACTACAGCCTTGAATCTCTGGACTAAATCGCCTAGCCCAGGGTTCCTACGCTCCTGGGGGGACAATAAAGGACTGGGAGATGAAGGATTTAAATACAACAAGGGCTGGTGGCCAAGGAGAATACATACACGAATATGTGGGTAGATAGAACAAGAACAGAGTGAACAATAACAGGTGAACAGACAGAAAACAGAACAAAAAACAGTGGAGAGACAGATGAACAGACAGAACAAGAACAGGTGAACAAACATACGAACAGACAAAACAAGAACAAGTGGATAACAAGACGAACACACAGAACAAGAAAAGATAGAAAAAAGCAGCAGTTGAACAGAACAAATGGACGGATAGGTGAACAGACAGAACAAGTGGAGAGACAGACCAAGAACAAATACAAACAAATCACAAACACACAGAACAAGGACAGACAAAGCAAGAACAGTCAAGACGTCCCCAGGTAACACAGACGCAAGAGTACCTGGGCAGGTGTTGAATTATTCCCCATCCAATTAGAGCCTCGCCTGACAATGGAAGCTCTAAATATATACTGGTGTTTGGAACGAGGAAGTCAAAGGATATGCTACGAGGATGGGTGTTGTGGGTGTAGGTATAAGAGCCTGTGTTAGGTGTGTTGTGTATTGTGTTAGATGGGGATCGGCCGTAGGTGGGTGCTCAAAATATACGCAGGTGTTAGCAACGAGATGGTCAAGGTATGTGCTAGGGGAGGATGGTTGTTGGATGGTTGTTAGATGTAGTGAGTGCAGGTGTAAGAGCTTGTGTTATGTGTGTTATGTTTTATATATGAGTGTTATCTGTGCTGTGTGTTATGAATGTTTTGTGAGGTATATGCTTGTGATGTGTGTTATGAGCTTTATTTGTGTTATGAGTGTGTTGTGAGTGTTACGCGTTCTGATAAGTGTTACGTAGGGATGGTTTATGGATGGGTGTTAGGTGTAGCGAATGTAACCGTAAGAAGCTGTGTTTTGCTTTATGTGTGTTATGTGTTAAATTAGCGATGTGTAAGTACTGAGTGTAGCCTGTGTGTCCGTAAGAGTCTGTGTGTACGAGTGTAAGTATGTGCTAACCACTGCACAACACTGACATATTTTATACTGTGCTCCTCCACCCATCATACCTCCTTCTCCACTTCCTGCAACTCCTTCTCCACTTACTCCAATTCCTCTCCACTTTCTCCAATTCCTTCAACACTTTCTGCATCCCTTCATCCCTTTCTGAAGTTCCATCTCCACTTCTTAGCCACGATTCAGTCCAGATTTCTCCTTTCACTCCTCCATTTGCGGCTTTTTCTGTCATTACTTCACCAAATTCTTCCATCGCTTTCAGATGTCCCTCCCTCCCTCCCTCCCTCCCTCCCTCTCTCTCTCTCTCTCTCTCTCTCTCTCTCTCACGCCCTTCATCACCCGAATTGGATTCAGTAACGGCTCCCTGGCGCCCTATGCATCATATGTGTATACGCGTGCGTTCGTGTGATGGCGCGTATATATATATATATATATATATATATATACATACAGTATCCCGGTATATATATATATATATATATATATATATATATATATATTATCGCGGTATATATATATATGAGAGAGAGAGAGAGAGAGAGAGAGAGAGAGGGAGAGAGAGAGAGAAATGGTTATAGACATATAAATATAGATATGGATATACAGTATGTATGCTGATATCCATAAGGTAAAGGAAAGTGACGAAAATGTCCCCAACTCTTTCTTGTCATCACAGCTTCAGGGCAGAACAAAACTTGTTCTGCCCTGAAGATGTGATACAAGAAAGCGTTCTGGCCAATTTCGTCTTTCTTTTTCCTAATGGATATCAGTATATCTATGAAACAAGCGTAATCAAGAAATTCATGTCTATCTATCTATCTATCTATGTATGCGCGCGCGCGCGTGTGCGTGCGTGTGTGTGTGTGTGTGTGTGTGTGTGTGTGTGTGTGTGTGTGTGTGTGTGTGTGTGTGTGTGTGTGTGTGTGTGTGTGTGTGTGTGTGTGTGTGTGTGTGTGTGTGTGTGTGTGTGTGTGTGTGTGTGTGAGGGGAGTGGGTGTTTGCCTGTCCTAGATACCGGACACTAACAGTTCTCAGCTTCCTGGATGAACACACACACACACATGGTATGAACGTAGGGTCAGGATTTGTGAGATGCCAGTTTTGTGGTGGTACATGTGGTGATAAAGAAGGTGGTGTGCATGTGGTGGTGGTGATGGTGGTGACTGTGGCTGGGTTTGTGATGATGGTGATGGTGCTAGTGTTTGTAGTTGTGTTTGTGATGAAAATGATGTTGGTTGAGTTTGTGGTGGTGGTGGTGATGACTGTGGCTATGGTGGTGGTAGTGGTGACTGTGGTTGTGTTGGTGGTGATGGTGGTGGTGGTGGTGGCTGTGGTTGTATGTAATGATAATGATGGTTGTTGTGTTTGTGATGATGGTGGTTCTGGTAGTGACTGTGGTTGTATTTGTAATGATGGTGGCTGTACTTGTGGTGGCGATAGTGTCGGTGATGAGTGGTAGTTTGTGATGATGGTGATGGTGTTGGTGATTAGGGCTTGTGTGCGGTGATGCTGGTTGTCTCTGTGGTGATAATTGAGGTGATTGGTGGTTTTATGCTCTTTGTGGCTAATCCAAAATTCGAAATGAGAGACAATGTTCACTTTAATCAAATATGCAAATGATCAACTGAGAATAAGGTTAACTAGTTGAATTGAGAGAGAGAGAGAGAGAGAGAGAGAGAGAGAGAGAGAGAGAGAGAGAGAGAGAGAGAGAGAGAGAGAGAGAGAGAGGGGCTGAATGTCCTTCGTGACGGATCAGAATAAAAAAAATATATATGACAAGAGATTGACTTTTTTTTATTTGCAGTCGACGAAATGACTCTACCACAGGTGTACATGAGACGAACACACACACACACACACACACACACACACACACACACACACAGGTAGTATTTGCGACTTGGAGCCAGGCTTTCAAAGGCTTGGGTGATGCTTGAATAGTTGTGTGGCCCATTTTTTTGGTTCACGCTGCTGGATAGTTTGCACACTTCTTACCAGCCGCGATTGCGAAACTGGTATTGCGTTCAGTTTGTGTGTGTGTGTGTGTGTGTGTGTGTGTGTGTGTGTGTGTGTGTGTGTGTGTGTGTGTGTACCTAGACCTC
>NC_137044.1:10700176-10717676 GCF_032717465.1 Coenobita brevimanus
TTTCCTCCTTTTTATTTTTCTCTTTTTTGTCTTATTTTTACTTCTTTTTTTTACTCTTTTTGTCTCTCTTTACTCTTTATTTACTTTTTGTCTCTTTTTACTCTTTATTTACCCTTTTTTGTCTCTTATTACTCTTTATTTACTCTTTTGTCTCTTATTACTCTTTATTTACTCTTTTTTGTCTCTTATTACTCTTTATTTACTCTTTTTGTCTCTTTCTACTCTTTATTTACTCTTTTTTGTCTCTTTTTACTCTTTATTTACTCTTTTTTGTCTCTTTTTACTCTTTATTTACTCTTTTTTGTCTATTTTTACTCTTTATTTACTCTTTTTTGTCTATTTTTACTCTTTATTTGCTCCTTTTTGTTTTCTATTCATTTTTTTTGCTGTTTTTCACTTTTTGGGTCTTTTTACTTTTTTTTTTTTTTTGGCTCGTTTTATAGACACAGGATTGAAGTTATGGGGAGTATGTGTCATGGCGAAACTGCGACGTGTGTGTGTGTGTGTGTGTGTGTGTGTGTGTGTGTGTGTGTGTGTGTGTGTGTGTGTGTGTGTGTGTGTGTGAATACTACTACTACTACTACTACTACTACTAATAATAATAATAATAATGAAGATGATAACATAACAAAAAAATTACCAATAACAACAGTAACAACAACAATGATGATGATAAAAAATTATTAGCAATAGCAACAACAACAACATTAATAACAATGATAATAATAATAATAATAAAAATAATAATAATAATAATAATAATAATAATAATAATAATAACAATCATGGTTCAAGATCAATACTCTCAAACGCTAGAGATCAAGCATACAAAGAGACACACAGAGACAGGCAAAGACACCCAAGAACATGACCTACCCTCTACCTGAGAAGTAATTAGGAAGAAGGTGAGGATATGGAGAATGTGAGTGCATTCAAGTACTTGGGTAGTGTGATGAGTAAGGATGGAATGTTGGGGGATGAAGTACGTGAAAGGGTACAGCAGGGAAGGAAGGTTGTTGGTACACTGAAAGCAGTGATGAGAAATAGGGAGGTGAGTATGGAAGTTAAGAAGTCACTGCATGATGGTATTGTGATCCCTACTCTGACGTATGGAAGCGAGGTGTGGACCTTGCAAGAGGGGAACAAGTCAAGAGTGAGAGCAGTGGAAATGAGTTACTTGAGAGGAGCATGTGGAGTGACGTGGAGAGACAGGTTGACGAATGAAGAAGTGAAGGAACGTTGTGGGGTAGATGTGGATGTGGTTGAGAAGATTAGGAGAAATACACTGAGGTGGTTTGGACATGTGGAGAGAATGGAGAATGAAAGACTGACTAAGAGGGTGTATGTAGGTGAGGTGGAGGGAGGGAGAGGGAGGGGTAGACCGAGGATGAGGTGGAGGGATGAAGTTGAGAGGTATATGAGGGAGGGGGGGGTGAGTTGGGGGGAGGGTAGTCAAATGGTGGGTGACAGAGTGACTTGGAGGCGTTTTGTCTGCGGCCACCCTTTGCGGGATTAGGGCGTCGGGCTATAGATAGATAGATAGATAGCTAACTCCACATCCAGGTAACTTGATCAATTAGCTAAAAGACACTCAGGTAACTCCATAGATAGGTAACTTAATTAACAGATAACCCCATAAACAGGAAATTATTAACAGGTAACTGCATAAACAGGTAACCCCATAATCAGGTAACTTCATAAACAGGTAGCTCTATTTACAGGTAACTCCATAAACAGGTAACTCTATTAACAGGTAATTCCATAAACAGGTAACTAGATGAATAAGAAGCTGTTTTTCTAATTGACACAAAGGTAGCTCACTCAGGTATTCCTTTTGTGTCAGAAGATAAGAAGACAAAAAATTATTAATGGAGGGCTTGGGTGTTGTCATATGCAAACCCACTTCATCACACACCCACTCACTCACTCCCTTACATACACACTCACTTACTTCCTTACATACCCACTCACTCACTCCTTTACAAGCCCACTCACTCACTCCCTTACATACCCACTCACTCACTTCCTTACATACCCACTCACTCACTCCTTTACACGCCCACTCACTCACTCTTTTATACACCCACGAACTCATTCCCTTACACACCCACTCATTCACTTATTAACACACCCACTTACTCACTAGCATATACACTCACAGACTCACTCACTTACTCACTCACTTACACACCCACGCAGTCCACCACACACCCACTCGCCCACACACACATACCCCCACCACACACACTCCCTCTCCCTCCTCCTCCACAAACACTTCCTCCAGTTCTCTCTCTCTCTCTCAAACTCACGCACCGTCACACTTTTTTTCTTTCATGTTTTTATACTGAGAAACTTTTGCCCATCTTTCCATTTTCGAAGGAGATTTGTGAGAGGCCTAGATTGATATCATGTACTTCTTCTTGGAGGCAGTTGGTGTCGATAATTACATCAGCCAACGAAGTTGGAGGAGGTTATGTATTCACCTATGTTTTTTTGTTTCTTTGTTTGTTTGTCCACACGATATCTCCAAAAGTTCTTAATGAATTTCAATGAAATTTTGTGGAAGTGTGGGCCATGAACCAAGAAAAAATTTATTAAATTCTGGGGTGGATCTGGATCCTGATCCCGATCCTATGTATCCCGCACAGTATCTCCAAGAGTTGTCAATGAATGTCAAAAAAAATTTGTGGAAGAGTGGGCCATGGGCCAAGGAACTGTTGATTAAATTTTGGGGAGGATCCGGATCCTATGTATTCCACACAATATCTCCACGGATCCAGATACGGATCCTTTTAATGGCAATGGCATTAGCGGAGGTATGCGCTCTCATTGCTTTTTAATTCCTTTACAGTGTCAGGGGGGAGTGTATGTATGTGTGTGTGTGTGTGTGTGTGTGTGTGTGTGTGTGTGTGTGTGTGTGTGTGTGTGTGCAGTACGTGACCACACAATAGTATTTAGATCATTGAATACAGTTTCTCTCTCTCTCTCTCTCTCTCTCTCTCTCTCTCTCTCTCCCTCTCTCTCATTTCTTTTTCCTCGCCTCATTTCCTTTCATCAATCACACCCTCAGTGTCCCCTTTCCACCATTTCCTCTCATTCCCGGTTTCCATTCTTAGTTTCTGTATGTCTGTCTGGCCTGTCTAACTGTCTGGTCTGTCTGCCTGTCTGTCTGTCTGTCTGTCCGTACGTCTCTCTCTCTCTCTCTCTCTTTTAGCAGTGGCTGAGTGCCGTGTGAGAGATAATATTGGAATAACACATTGAGGAGGAGGAGCAGGAGGAGGAAGAGGAGGAGGAAAGGAGATGAGGGGGAAGGAGTAGGAGAAATGGAGGAGAAAGAGGAGAGGGAGAAGAGATAGAGGGTGAAGTGGAGGGAGAGAAAGGAAAACAGGAGATGGAAGGATGTGGAAGAAAGTCAGGAGGAAGAGAGGTGAAGGAGTAGAGGGAAGAAAGGGACGAAATAATTATAGGGACGGGGAAAGACGGAGAGAAAGGGCGTTGAAAGACGGAAGGAAGGAGGTATGGTGAGGGAGGGAGGGACAGAGGAAGACAGAAAGAGAAGGGGAGTGGAGAGATAGAAAGCAAGAATGTTGGAAGAAAAGAAATGGGAGGGATTGGAAGAGTAATGGAAAAAAAAAGAATGTCCGATGACGGAAGAAAGGATATGGAAGGGGGTAAGGGTGGAAGGAGACGAGATAGAAAGGGCATTGGAAATAGAAGGAAAGGGCGTTGAAAGAAAAAGGGCTTGGAAGGGGAAGAGGAAGAGGGAGGGGGAGAGGAAGAAGGAAGAAGAGAGATGGGGAGAGGGGGAAGCAATGTAGGGTAGAAAGCCTCTAAAATTCCATGTCCCTACTTGTGTGTATCTGCTGGGAGGGTCTGGTGACGGTGAAAGACGAGGCCAGCAGACATCAACACATCACAGACATCAACACATCACAGACATCAACACATCACAGACATCAATACATCACAGACATCAACACATCACAGACATCAACACATCACAGACATCAACACATCACAGACATCAACACATCACAGACATCAACACATCACAGACATCAACACATCACAGACAGCAACTCATCACAGACATCAACACATCACAGACATCAACACCTCATCACCAACCCCTCTTTACCCCTCAAAGGCCAACCACTGCATCCCTGGTGAAAAATTGCTTCTGTCCACTCCTCTTCTGTGACATAGTAATATTTTCTCCCCTTCCTAGCTCCAGGTGGGTTAATTTTAGCTCAGAAGAGACTTTGAAGAATCTAGTGGCTGGATTTACCCTTCGCTCACTCACAGTACCAGTAATCTCTCTTAAACTAAAGAAAGGAAAAATCGTCCGTGGGTATTAAGAAGAAATTGTAAAGCCAAATAGTGAAGAGTATTTTGTTTGTGTGTGTGTGTGTGTGTGTGTGTGTGTGTGTGTGTGTGTGTGTGTGTGTGTGTGTGTGTGTGTGTGTTTTAAGTTGTGTAATGAATCCTGTTGCAAATCACTGCTAATTTCTTCACTACCACAGGCCTCTCATAAGCTGAATAAAATCGTCTGAACGTAACTAAAATAGATGGTTAAGGTGGTCGTGAAAGCAAAGGGATCAGTGGACTTCGCGCGTAAGCTACAAATTTAACCTATCCACTACGAGGACTTATTTGCTCCAGTTGTTCATCATCATCATCATCTTCATCCTCCTCCTCATCATCATCATCAGCAGCAGCATCTCTAGTATCATTATTATCATCACCCTCTCATGGTAGGATAATTCTAGTGTTTTTTTTCCAGCAAACGCCAGACGATTTTATTCAGCTGAGAGTAAGCTATAGAAGCCTGAGTGCAAATACTGGAAAATATTATTGAATTTCTCCCTCTGTTTCAAGTTACAAGGTTACGCTTCCCCGAGAGAAATACTCTCTTTCCTGTATAGCGAGGGGAAGCCATGGAGATAATATTTCATCAACCCCTTCTCTCTCTCTCTCTCTCTCTCTCTCTCTCTCTCTCTCTCTCTCTCTCTCTCTCTCTCTCTCTCTCTCACGTAACCCTGTCATAAGGTTGTGTGAGTCAAATTCACTCAAATTCAACATTCCAATAAGCATGGGGGAGAGAGGAGAGGAGAGGGAAGGGGAAGGAGGGGAGAGGGAGAGAAGGAAGGGGAGAGGGAGAGAAGGAAGGGGAGAGAGAGGGGGAGGAAAGGGTGAGGAAAGAAAGGGGTTAGGAAAGGGAGGGAAGGAGAGGGTGAGGAAGAAGGAGAGGGAGAGGGTGAGGAAGAAGGAGAGGGAGAGGGTGAGGAAGAAGGAGAGAGAGAGAGAGAGAGAGAGAGAGAGAGAGAGAGAGAGAGAGAGAGAGAGAGAGAGAGAGAGAGAGGGTTAGAAAGTTAATATGGCAGAGGATGTTGACGTTCTCCTCAGGTAGGGCTGGGGAGAGGCACGTCTGGAAGCGAAGAGGGAGGGACGGAGGAAAAGAGGGGAGAGAAAGGGAGGGAAGAGAAGGAGGGAGGAAAGAGGAGAGAAACAGCGGAGGGAAGGAGGTAATGTGGCGAGAGGAGGAGAGAGAAACGGAGGAAGGAAGAGGGATGAAATAGAGGAACGTTAAAGCGAAGAGGGAGGAAGAGGAAGAGAGAAGCGAAGAAGGAAGGAAAAGAGAGAGAGAGAGAGAGAGAAGAAAGCTAAGACGTAAAGAGGGAGGGAAGAGAAAGGGGAAATGAAGAATAGAGGGGGACTAAAAGAAGGAGATAAGGAGGGAGAGAGGGAGAGAGGGAGAGAAGGAGGGGGAGAAAAGAAGGAAGAGAAGGAGAGGGGGAGAGAGAGGGAAGGAGGAAAAGAGGGGAAAGAAGGAGAGAAAGAGGAGAAAGAGGGAAGAGTAGCAGAGGAAAACTATGTCTCCTACACCTCTCTTCACTCTCTCTCCTCTCATCTCTCCTCGTCTCTCTCCTTCCCTCCCTCTCATTTCTTCCCTATCCCTCTTAACTCCCCCTATTCCTTTCCCTCCTCCCAACCTCTCTCTCTATCTTTCTCTTTCTACCTCATTCCCTTCCCTCCATTATCTTCTTCTTCTATACTTCTTTCTTCTCTTATTTCATTCCGTCCTACCAATTCATCTTTTTCTTTTACCTCTCTCTGTCTCCAGCACATCTTCCCTCTCTCTTCCCTCTCTCCTTCCTTTCTTCTCTCTCTCTCTCTCTCCCTCTCTCCTTCTCCCTCCTTTCCTTCCTTCCTTCCCTTCGCTTAGCATATTGGAATTTTGGATATGAATGCCAGAAAACTTATGAAAAGCCCGTCGCTGTGAGATATGTAGATGCGTGTCCTACGAAACGAAAAAAAAAATGTGGAGGAACGTGTTTACCGCCAGAGGGATTGGGTACGTCATCATCATCATCATCATCATCATCATCATCATCATCATCGTCCTCATCATCATCGTCATCGTTCTTTTCATCGTCATTATTATTATCATCATCGATCTTGTTATCGTCATCATTATCATCATCATCATCGTCGTCGTCGTTCTTGTCATCGTCATTATCATCATCATCATCATCGTTCTTGTCATCGTCATTATTATTATCCTCATCATCGTCCTGGTCATCGTCATTATTATTATCATCATCATCATTCTTGTCATCTTCATTATCATCACCATCATTATCATTGTTTTTGTCATCATCATAATTATCCTCATCACTGTCATGGTCATCATCATCCTCACTATCACACCACCACCATCATCATTATCATCACCAGCATCATCATCATGGGCCTCCTTCTCCTTCCCATCATCATCATCATCATCATCACACCCCTCTTTTCACTGGTATATGGGTGAGCAACATTCCCCCCCCCAAAAAAAAAAAGAGAATTACAAAACCAAAACAACTGTCACAATAACATCTAGTAAAATCGGACTAAAGCTCCAAACTCTCTGTATTTAGGTCACCAAAAATTTACAGGAAAACCATCCATACTGACCTGATTCTCTCTCTCTCTCTCTCTCTCTCTCTCTCTACCTGTCTCTGCATGTCTGTATCTATCTACCTAGCTAGCTGCCTGTTTTTGCTTGTCTGTCTGTCTGTATATACGTCTCTCTGTCTGTCTGTCAATCATATATACAGTATTTATCAATTCCTGCATGTTTGTCTTTATATGTCTGTCTGTGTCTCAGTCTCCGTCTCTGTCTGTCTGTCTGTCTGTCTGTCTCGTCATGCCAACAGTGCACTGAGGCAGTAAAGAAAGACAACCAGCTATTGCATTCGTAGGCAGAACATTTGAAGTCATGCAATAAACAATCTTCCTGACCTTGTATCCTGTCTCTGCGGAGGAAGACTTTGAGCGAAAAATTGGAAGAGGAGGAGGAGGAGGAGGTGGAATGGAAAGGGGGAAGACAGGGGGATGAGAGAAAGACAGAAGGATAGAGAAAGTGAGGAGAGAAGGGACGGAAGGAAGGAAAGACGTGGAGACTGATCGCTAGGTAAATAAAATAGATAGACGGACAGGTAAGTAGACAGAAAGCTAGATAGAAAGACAGATAGCTAGACAGATAGACACTTGAGTTCTCTCCTAGGCTTAATAAAATCTCAAGGCAACAAAGAATGAATAAGAATGACCTCCTCAGGTGAAAGAAAATGATTATACACCGACAGAATGACAGAAAAGGTAAAGATGATGAAATTACTGGCAAACGTTTCCAGCATATGAGACAAAAACGTTTCTTACTCAATAGGAAGGTAAACGTTTGGAATAAATTGTCTTTCAGTGTGGTTGGGTAAGATACAGGGCTGGGATTTAAAGATTGATTGTGTGTTTGTGTGTGTGTTTTTTTTTGTATGAAAGAGCACACACACACACACATGGAAGCACAATCGGCTTCCTCTCTCTCTCTCTCTCTCTCACGCAAGCACCATCACTCTTTCTTCCTTCCTCTCTCACTCACGCGCACATGCAAACGACCAGCGAGCGCATCGCCTCCCAATACATTCATCACGAGGGAGGGAGAGAGAGAGAGAGAGAGAGAGACTTGAAGGTCCTTTGTCGTCCTGAGTTAATACTAATAGAAAGACTTAGTTTAATTACGAAAGTTTAGTAGTAGAAGAGAGAGAGAGAGAGAGAGAGAGAGAGAGAGAGAGAGAGAGAGAGAGAGAGAGAGAGAGAGAGAGAGAGAGAGAGAGAGAGAGAGAGAGAGAGAGAGAGAGAGAGAGAGAGAGAGAGAGAGAGAGAGAGAGAGAGGTGAACAGCAGTATGAGGTGTGGTAGTGTGAGATGTGTGGAATGTGTGTAAAGTATGGCAATGTGAGGTGCATCATTTCCGTTCACCACTCACACCCTCAGTATCTCTCTCTCTCTCTCTCTCTCTCTCTCTCTCTCTCTCTCTCACTTTACGGGTGTAGTAAGGAAGCCAGTGATCCCAACAAGGAAATAATCTTAACCCCGAATCATCATCATCATCATCATCATCATCATCATCATCATCATCCTATGGCAAACGCAGCGTGAGGGGGATTCATTTTACTTCTTCCTTTAAATCCTTCAGCACTTTTTTTTTTTTTATTATAATCTTTCCTTGGTTCCGTCATCTTCTTACTGAGTTACGCAGGATTCTGTAAGCTGTTTTTACGCGTAACTTAATTCATTCTCTCTTTTTATAATTTAATTCATCCCCTCTTTTTGTAATTGAATACATCCTCTCTTTTTATAACGTAATTCATCCTCTCTTTTTATAATGTAATTCATCCTCTCTTTTTATAATGTAATTCATCCTCTCTTTTTATAACTTAATTCATTGTCTCTTTTTGTAATTTAATTCATTGTCTCTTTTTGTAACTTAATTCATTCTCTCTTTTCACCCCCTGGAGCTTTGGGAGAAGAGGAGAGAAAAGAGAGAAGGAGAGGAGAGGAAAAAGAGGAAGAGGGAACTGATGAAAAGAGAGAGAGACAAGAGGGGAGGGAGACAAGGGGGAAGGGTGAGAAATGAGAGTTACGAGAAGAGGGAGTGACAAGGGAGGAGAGAGAGGGAGAGAAGGGGTAAGAGAGAGAAATGGATAGATAGGAGAATGAATGTGAGTGTGAGGGGAAAATGAACAGGAAAGGGAGAAAAGGAAAGGAAAGGTGGAGAAAGGAGTGAGGAGAGAAGAATGGTGGAAGGAAAGAGGGTAGAGAAGGAAGGGAAAGGAGAAGGCAGAGAAAGAGAAATGGAGAAGAGAAGAGAGGAGGAAGACAGATTCCAGAGAAAATTATAAAACTTAAAGAAAAAAAAAGGTAAAAAGAAATAAAGAGCTAAAGAATAAAGACAAGAAAGAGAAAGAGAGAAATGGCACACAGACGCTTGTTAGATAAAGAAAAATGAAAATTATATGAACGAGAGTGCTTTTGGGGCGGATGTGGGTGACTGGGAAGGAGGTAGAGATAGAGAGGGAGACGAAAGACAGTCATTAATCAGAGAAAGGAAATGGTAGATATGATTGATACTCGAGTGGGTGTGATGAGGGTGAGGCAAAGAAAGAGAAAGAGAAGAAGATGAAGAAGAAGAAGAAGAAGAAGAAGAAGAGAAAGTTAAAATACAAATCAGTGATGAATTGAATTATGGGTTGGGGATGGGGGTGATGGAGTGTGGGATGGAGGTGATGGGAGGTGAGGAGGTGAGTGTGGAGAGAGTGGTAGGCTGGGGGTGGTGGTGGGGGGGGTGGAATGGAGGGCTGGGGGTGGTGGCAGGGTGGTGGGATGATTGTGGAAGGGGATGGTGGGGTGGGAGAGGGATTGGGTATGGAGGATAAGGGGTGGGGGTGGAAGGATGGGGAGGGGAGAGAGTAGTGATGGGGAAGGTGAGGGATGATGAGAGTGGTGGTGGCTGATGAGAGAAGGGAATGATAGGGACAGGCAGGGGGGGAAAGGAAGCTGGGGTGATGGGATGTGAGTGGAGAGGGAAAGGGGGATGGGGGTGATGGGATGGGGAAGGGGAAGAGGAGGGAGCCTGGAGAGGGGGGTTAGAGGATGAGGGGCAATTCCAGGCCAGGCAATGACTCGTGGCACAGATTAATGGGGGTAATTTGTTTATAGTCAGGGGATTCTATTAGCTTTCGTACCAGCTCTCACAGGAAATTATGATTCTCACCTGCAACAAAATTCATCAAGCGCACCTGGACAATTACCGTGAACCCTAATTGTGTTGAGATTAATCCGTTGAGTGACGCTAATTTTTACTTTAATTAAATACGAAGGTGCGTTTTATATCAGTCAAATGATCCTTAACTCCTTCTGAACGAGGTTGTTTTTTTTCGAGTTTTTATTGTTTGCCACCAGACGATTTTTCTCAATTTCGGAAGGAGTCCTAGTGGTGAAGGGGTTAATGAAGGCAGTATCTAACCCCTCCATCTCTCTCTCTCTCTCTCTCTCTCTCTCTCTCTCTCTCTCTCTCTCCAGTGATAAATTTTTTTTTTATATCACCATAGTAAAGATTGTGTGGTGTGTGTGTCTATGTAACTCTCTCTCTCTCTCTCTCTCTCTCTCTCTCTCTCAAGCTAAAAATCACCCAGAAACAGCAAAAATAGAGCACAAAATTCCCTCCTCGTGCTCCAAGGGTAAACTCCTTTAAACTCAACTACCGACATTAGAACCCGGAGTTTCCCGCCAAATAATTGAATTCCAAACTTTAGTAAGACCTTTTAGGCTTTTACGTATTTTTTCATTTATTTTTTCGACTTTATTTTGCTATTTTACTGGTTTATTATTATTATTCTTTTATATTGGTTTGATTTTTTTTTTGTTTTTTTAATGTACTTTACCGATATCGTTTGTCTTTTAACACGACTTTTTGTTTTGTCATTTTTTTTTACTTGTCCTCTTGTTCGTTTGTTCTTTTGTTTGTCTTTTTTATTTGTGTTTTTGTGTACTTGTTCTTTTATCTGTTTATTTTATGTGGGTTTTTACACGTAGCTTTTTTTTTTATATTTGTCGATTTCGTTGGGTTTCTAGAAAGTTTGTTATTTCTGGATTTTACGTTGTGGCTTCTTACGTTTTTGTTTCTTTATAGTTCTTTTATTTAATTTTGATTTTTACACATCTGTTTTTTTCATATCGTTTATTTTATTTGCCTGTTTCACTGTTACCATCGCCAGGGAAGGTTGGAAGAAGTTATATATTCACCCCTGTTTGTCTGTTTGCCCACAAGATATTTTAAAAAGTTATTGGTGGATTTCAACGATGTTTTTCTGATAAGTGGGTCATGAGCCAAGAATGAGCTGTTAAAATTTTGGTGGTGATTTGACTTAGAGTTCCAGCTCAGAATCTTTTTTTTATTTTATTTTATTTATTTTTTTTTTTTAGCTACAAGATATTTCAAAAAGTTATTGATAGATTTCAATAAAATTTTGTTGATATGTGGGTCATGGGCCAAGGAAAAGTTGATTAAATTTTGGTAGTGATCTAAGTTGTCTGGAACAGGCTTTGGAGGAGGTATCTGGACTCTGAGTGTTGTTTCCTTCTTTCCACTTGTGCTTAGGACTTCTTGAACTGCAAAAAGATGGTTTCTCAGCCTTTTATTTACCCCTTTCGAGGTGCGACAACTCTAGCGCTTTATTCCGACTAACGCCTCGAGTCTCCGGATGTATATGTGGAACCAGCCAATTTTTGACCATCCACTCACACGATTTATTTTTTTGTAAACTTTCCGCTATTTTTTTTTTCCTTCCTATTTATTCACTGGAACGAACGAAATTTCTGTTGTGACGGAAAAGGCTTTTGTTTCACCATATCCTTTTTCCTTTCGTGTGTGTGTGTGTGTGTGTGTGTGTGTGTGTGTGTGTGTGTGTGTGTGAGAGAGAGAGAGAGAGAGAGAGAGAGAGAGAGAGAGTGAGAGAGAGAGTGACAGACAGACAGACAGACAGACGGACAGTCAGAGACAGACAGAGAACGTGCTGCTTGTGTCGTAATGTGTGAAATTAAAGGGTATAAACGCAGCATCTTCGACTTTTCTTGTTTCAGTTTTTAAGAGGAGAGAGGTGCTGGCGTCTCTCTCTCTCTCTCTCTCTCTCTCTGTAGCTCACATAACACCCTCCACAACCGCAGCCGGGAGAGAGAAGTGACGGGAAACTTTTGCTCATTGCTGTACTTACCCCAACTCAGCTTCCCTTCCACCCACCTGACTACAGTTATTAAGATTATGATTACAAAAACACGTCCTTGTACCGAATGAATCAATCAGAAAAAGAGTGGTAGTTCTTTAGTCAATGTTCCGTATTCTCGTCGGTTGGGCAAGCTCCCTAACACCTTTTCCTAAGCGACTTGTTTTGTTTGTTACACCTTTCTGTCGTCTTTCGTGTTACACATAAATCCTTCTAATATCGTCATACTCTGCACAAATAACGTACAAAAGGATATTAACCAACCATATCCAATAATAAATCGCTAAGGAAGAGGTGTTAGGGAGTCAATGAATCTTGAATATTTAACCTGATGCTTTAATATATTTGCAAAAGGGTATAGATATAATAAAAAAAGCCTTAAAGATGAATAATATTTTGATGAGATGTCAGAGGATGAGACGTAAACAGACAACATCACGGCGTAATGATGAGAGAGAGAGAAAGAGAGAGAGAGACAGAGACAGAGACAGACAGACAGACAGACTGGCAGACAGACAGGCAGACAGAGACAGAAAGACTTAAGAAAGGAAATCAAAGAGGGTCGACTCTGGGACTAGACTTGGGGTAGGAGTGGCCAAGGATATTGATATGTAAATCACGCCTTTGACTGAGAATTCCTACTTTGCATATTATTTCGGCCATTTCAGTTACCATCGAACAATTTTACTATTTTTGGAGGAATTATAGGCCACCAAAATGTGTAAAAAGAATCAGTATTAAGTTCTTCAATCCTGAGTTTATTTTATTTTATATTATTTTATTTTATTTTTTTTTTTAATTTGCTGTGTCAGGGGTTTACATTCAGCTTAGATTTCTCCCCCCCTTTCTCTCTCTCTCTCTCTCTCTCTCTCTCTCTCTCTCTCTCTCTCTCTCTCTCTCTTTAATTGGAGACAGATACAGACTATATTAGCCTCTTCATCATTATAATACTGGCCTAATGTGGATATCATTTAGCAGCAGCAAAATAATAATAATAATAATAATTTAATTCTTGGTGCTTCCAGACGATTTTGTTTACTTTGGGGAAATCGTCTGTGTTGATGTGATTTGAAAACGTCTTCTGATTTTAAGTGTTAGTTTGTAGCAGGTGTGCAAATTCATCCTTCTCACCACCACCATGAGTACAACACCACCACACCACTACTACCACCACCACCACACCACAACACCATTACTACACTACCACCACCACCACCACCACCACCACCACCACCACCATTACTACAATACCACCACCACACCATCACCAACGCCACCACCACCACCACCACCGCCACCACCATTACTACATCACCACCACCACCATCTTTACTACACCACCACCACGACCACCACCATTACTACATCACCACCACTATTGCTGCACCACACCAAAAAACCACCCACACCACTACTACATCACCATCACCACCACAACCATTGCTACATCACCACCACATCATCACCACCACCACAACACCACCACACCGTCACCAAATCACAGTCATCACCACCACCAGCTCGTAATCAAGACAAAGGAAGGATACAGTGATTGCCTCGTCTCTGTGGCAGACTAACTGGAATCTGATAATTATCCAATGGTTTTACAAAGGGAAACAAGGGGGTATTATATCTGAACCGAACCATTATAATCACCATCATCGTCATCATCATCATCACATCATCATCTTCATTAAAATCATCATCATCATCATCTTCATCTTCATTAAAATCATCATCATCATCATCTTCATCTTCATTAAAATCATCATCATCATTATCATCATCTCCATCACCAGTATCATCATCATCACCATTATTATCATTATCATCATAACCACACCAGCAGTAGTACCATCATCTTCATTATCACCATCATCATCATCATCACAGCCAGCACTATCATCTCATCATTGTCATTATCATAACCACTATCACTATAAACCTATCATCATCATCATCACAAAGCCTCACATCCTTGTAAATTACCAAGTAGTTACACAAATGGAAACTACATAATTATCATCTCTCTCTCTCTCTCTCTCTCTCCACGTGCCCTTCATCATCACCCTATCCCCTTCTCTCCTCCCTTCCTCATTTCTCTTCTATTCCTCCTCTTCCCTCTTCTCCTCTCCCTCCATTCCCTCCTTCATATATTCCTCAGTCTTTAACTTGTACCCCAATCCATTTTTCACCTTCTCCTCCCTCTCCCTCTCCCCTTACTCCTCCTCTCCCCTCTTCCAGCCCCTCTCCTTCCATCCCTTCCCCTCCCCTCTCTCTCCTCTCCTCCTCCTTTTCCCTCCCTCTCATTCCCCCACTTCCTCAATCTCCTTCTCCCTCCCCACACTTTCTTCCCTCTCCTCCTTCCTCTCCCCTCTCCTTCTCCCTCCCCTCCACGACCCCCCCTCCTCCCTTGGTGATAAATGTATTGGGTACTGAGGTGCTGACAGAGAGAGAGAGAGAGAGAGAGAGAGAGAGAGAGAGAGAGAGAGAGAGAGAGAGAGAGAGAGAGAGAGAGAGAAATCTATAGAATGCTGCCAATAATTTAATTAACGTAAATCTTAAAAAAAAAAATTCTCCCCTTCAACGTGATAGAAAAATGGTTGCCAGAAAATAGAAAACGTTGTGCAATAAACGTTTAATCCCTTCAGTACGAGGAGGTGTTGACGTATCAGAGTATTATTATCAATTTAGTCTCGCTGAATAAAATCGTCTGGTTTTGGCTGGAAGAAATTACTAGAGTTGTACTGGTCGTGAGAGGGGTAATGGGGATGGTTTTTTATCTCACTCAGGATCCTAGGACTCACTCTCGGCTGAATGAAATCGTCTGGGGATAAGAAATACTAGTTGTCCTGATAATGAGTGGGTAAATTTATCTTTTTCAAACATATCTTTTTTTTTTTTCTGTTCATCTTTCTCATTATTATTTATTTCATTCTTCTGTTATTGCTGCCATTCCTGAAGTCCCCCATCTCTCTCTCTCTCTCTCTCTCTTGTAATTAGGGAATAAATAGTTCTCATTGCAGCTCTAGGATAATTCTCTGTTTGTGTCTGTCTCTCTCGCCCTTCTTCTTTTCCTCCTTCTCTCTCTCTCTCTCTCTCTCTCTCTCGTCCTGACAATCACCTCTCATCCATTTTCTTATCCTTTGTCTGTGTTCTCAATTTTCTTCTTTCTCTCAGCGTTTTTCTTTTATCATTTCTTATCCTTCGTACTTCCTTGTCTTTTTCTTATTTATTTTTCTTTGTATTTTCTTATTATTTTCTTCTTTATTCTTTCGTATTTTCTTTGCTTTCATTTCATTTCTTTGTTTCTTTGCTTTATCGTTTTCTGTTTTTTTTTTTATCTCCTTTTTCCTTCCTTCATTTTATTTTTTCACTTGCCAGTATTTTTGGTATTCGTTGTTGTTGTTTTTATTGCTGTTGTTGTTGTTTTTTGTTTTTCTCTTTCTCTCTCATCGTCCTCTTCCTCCTTCATCATCATCATCATCATCATAATCATCATCATTTTCTTCTTCTTCTTCTTCTTCTCCTCCTCCCCATTTTCCCCGTCTTTCTCTTCCTCTTGCTCCTCCTCCTCCTCCTCCTCCTCCTTCTCCTTCTCCTCCTCCTCCTCCTCGTTTCTCTTCCAGTCACAACATTGTTTATATTCGTCACATCCTTCGTCTTGGTCTTTGTCTGTCTGTCTCTCTCTCTCTCTCTCTCTTTCATCAGATCAACAAGTGTCTCATTCACCCGTCTTTTGTCCTCGCCAGCGTTTCATCTTCCCTCCTTTTGAAGTCACGATCAAAAGTCCGTTTACACTTCCGGAGGCGCCGCGCGAAATGGAGAGAAATTACTGCCTGATTTAATTCTGAGATTACTTTATCATGAGAGAGAGAGAGAGAGAGAGAGGTCTGAAGGAAGCCAGGAGGGAGGGGAGTCGCGGAACCGATGCTACATCCACGTCCGCACCGTTCTTCTCGTTCCAACAGAGCATGATTTATTGGGTTTTACGAGACACAGAGAAAAACAGCAAAATTTATGTGTTACGTACGTGTGTGTGTGTGTGTGTGTGTGTGTGTGTGTGTGTGTGTGTGTGTGTGTGTTTACATCCTGCCCACATCCTTAACGGTACTGTTGTTATTTATGGTACTGTTAATATGTTTGCTACCTAATCTGTACTACTGTTGGTACTACTACTATCTCTACTACTACTACTACTACTACTGTTTCTGCTACTCATACAACTGTTTATACTTCAAATGCTCCTACTTTTGCTACTTATGCCACTGTTAATGGATCTGTTACTCTTTCTTCTCTAGTACTTATGCTTCTATTGTTGTTGCTACTCCTCATATTAGTTACTATTGTTATTATTTGTACTATTTCTGCTACTATAATTACCCCTACTGCTGTGAATGATATAAGTAATGCCGACATGACTAAACACACACACACACACACACACACAAAGAGAGAGAGAGAGAGAGAGAGAGAGAGAGAGACACACACACACACACACACACACAAAGAGAGAGAGAGAGAGAGAGAGAGAGAGACACACACACACACACACACACACACACACACACACACACACACTGCTGAGTTTTGCCAAGATCTGCAAGTTAACAAAACTCAGCAGAGCGAATTATTGCTACTTAGAACTGACATCATCCCCGCAAGGTTTTTTTTTTTTACTCTTACTGTTATTAAGACATATTTCTTTTACTTATATTACTTGTGCTGCTATTACTACAACAACAACAACAACAACAACTACTACTACTACTACTACTACTACTAATACTACTACTGCTAGTGTTACTACCACCACTACCACCATCATCATCATCATCACCACCACCACCACTACTACTACTACCACTACAACTACTACTACAACAACTACTACTACTACTACTACTACTACTACGACTTACACTGGGTGGCGACTGCTTCCACCTCAACTGCTTCTACAACTACTCCCACTACTCCTTCAGGGTACTACTGACTACTTACATTCTCTCCTTTTTTCTCTTTGCAGATCCTACCTGTCTATAAAGAAAAATTACTCCCTTAAATACGAGCAGGTGGTTAGGTATGTGAGATTGGGCTAGGATTCCAGTGGCTTGAATTATGTGTGAATGAGTATCTGGCCCTTGACAATCTTTTCACCGGGCATTCTGTTCATTGTTCTTCGATTTTCGTACTTTCTCTCCTTGTTTTCTGGATCCTTACTCACCCCGCCCTTAGGTGGGAAAATATCGGAATGATGATGATGATGATGATGATGATGACGATGGTAGTGATGAGTGGCGTGTGGAATGATGATAAGAATCATGATGATGATGATGGTGATGATGATGATAAGTAAGGTGTGGAATGACGATAAGAATCATGATGATGGTGCTA
>NC_137044.1:10725176-10737676 GCF_032717465.1 Coenobita brevimanus
ATACCCTTAAATTTACATCGTCGTACTGAAAGGGTTAATGAGAGCAGTAATTATGTTGTACAGGTTAATTACGTGTCATTATCTTATATGTAATTAACACTCAGGTTCCTATCACTCAGATGAATAAAATCGTCTGGCCTTACCTAGAGTAGTCCTGGCGATGAGAGGGTTAAGGCCACTAGTATTATCCCATTCAATTTGTAAATATAATATTCATTTTATTCTTTGTTTCTTCAGACTATTTACTCACTTTCTCTCTGTTTCTGTCTGTCTGTCTGTCTGTCTGTCTCTGTCTATTTCTCTCTCTCTCTCTCATCCGTAAAGGCACAAGCCCATTATAAAATCACGAGCCAGTCTCACATAATTAGGACAGAAATTATGAGGATGGGAGTTGGGGAGGGGGAGAGATGGGGGCTGGGGGGAATGGGGAAGAGAGGAATGGGAGTGGTGGGGAGGGAAAGGATGGGAGGGAGTAGAGAGAGAGGGGGAGGGGAGTGTTTGGAAGGGAAGGATGGGACAAGGGAAGAGGGAGAGGAGTAATGGGGAGGGAAAGGGTGGGAGAAATGGGAGAGAGGGAGGGGAATGATGGGTAGGGGAGGGAAGGGACGAAAGTGATGGGTAGAGGGAGGGGGAGGAGGGAACTGAGGATGGAAAGAGATGGTTGGGGAAAAGATAAATATGAAGAGAAGGAAAATAAAACATTGGTTAGGAAGAGAGTAGGAGAAGTGAGAGAAAGAGAGAGAGAAAGGAGGGAGTAAGAGAGGAAGGGAAAGATAGGAAAGTGAACGAAGCTAAATGAAGGAGAAAGAGGGGAAAGGGGAAGCGGGCTGGAGGGAGGAGAGGTGGATGAGAAAAAAAAAGTGGAGGAAAGGAGAAGGGGGAAATGCGGGAAAGAAAGGGAAGAAGAAAGGGAGGGAAGCAGAGGGAGGGGAAGGGAAGCAGGGGGAGAGAGATAGATGAGGAAGGGAGAAGAAAGGAAGCAATGGTGAAGAAAGAAGGGAGGAACTAGGAGAGATGAGAAACGAAGGGATGATGAAATGGAAGGGAGAGGAATGGAAAATGGAAGGAAAAGAGGGAGGAAAGGGAGAAGAAAGGAGTTGGAAGAGAAAAGGTGGAGAGAAGGGAAGGAAAATGGCTGGGGGAGGATGGGTGGATGGGTGAGGGAGGGAGAAAAATGGAGGAAGGCTAGGGAGAGAAGGAATGGAAGGGAGAAAGGTGGTAAGGGAGGAAGGAGGAGATAGGAGTGCAAGGAGAAAAGAAGGAGCGAAAAAAGAAGGGAAAGGGAGATAAGATGTAAGATGGGGGGAGAGAGAGAGAGAAGGAGGGAGAGAAAGAGAGGTGGAGAGGGAGAGGGAAGAAGGGAGAGAAAGAGAGGTGGAGAGGAAGAGAGAAGGAGGGAGAAAAAGAGAGGTGAAGAGGGAGGAAGAGCGTCCCACCACCTCAATAAGTTGTGAAAGCGTCACTTATTAAACAATTTATCAGCACAATGGCCACCACAAACACCCCATTGCCCTCACGTCTATAAAGTGGGGGGATTAGACGAGAGAGAGAGAGAGAGAGAGAGAGAGAGAGAGAGAGAGAGAGAGAGAGAGAGAGAGAGAGAGAGAGACCATAATTCCGTCAAGTTTATGGAGTGAGGATTGGTATTGGGAGGGTACTTGTGGTTGCCATGGCCACCAGATATTGCTTCATAAGTGACACTAGCACTGATGGGGGAGTGAGGGGGGAGGGAAAGGGGAGGGAACGTTGGAGGAGGGGGAAGGAGAGACTGAGGGAGTGGGAGGTTGGAGGAGAGAGAGGGAGGGAGGGAGGGAGGTAGAGATCGTAGGGAGGAAAAATAAAAAAAAAGATTTTGTGGGGGTGGAAGGGAAATAGACAAAGAGGAAGTAGGATAAGGAAGGATTGGAGAGAGGAAGGATTTCAGAGGCAGGGAGACAAGGGAGGAGGGATGGAGGGGAAGAGGGAGGGAGGAAGTAAGAGGTCTGGAGAAAGGAAGGGTTTTGAGACATGAAGAGAAGGAGGAGGGATGGAGGGAGGGAAGGAGGGAGGAGTTGGAGGAAAGTCTGGAGAGATGGAAGGCTTAGAGAAAGGAAGAGAAGGTGAGGGAGGGGGAGGGAGTTATGTTAAATAATATTTGGTTATATACTGAATACGAATAAGATTTTTCTTTTTGCAAATTTTCTTTTAATCCGTAAACAGCTGTAGGTAGGGGGGGGGGGAAGACAGAGAGAGAGAGAGAGAGAGAGAGAGAGAGAGTGTGTGTAGGAGGAAATAGGTTATAAGAAAAACTGTTTAAAGGAGGGAGGGAGGGAGGGAGGAAGAGAGGGAGTGCAAGGTCTGAGAAACGGAGGGAGGGAGGGACAACAGTGAAGGAGGAGGAAGAGGGTGAAGGAGGAGGGTTAGAGGGAAAGAGAGAGGGATGGAAGGAAGGAAAAAACAGGGAAAAAAGAGGGAGGGAGGGAGAGAAAGAGACGAGAGGGAAGGAAAGACACGTGTGAAGGACAAAGTAAGGGAGTGTAAGGATTAAGGAAAGGAATGGAGGGAAAGGAAGGGAGAAGAAGAGAAACAGAAGATAAAAGGAGGAAGAGGAGTGAAGGAAGAGGAATTGAGAGAAGGAAGAAATGGGAGGGACGGAAGGAGAGGAGTGGGGGAGATGAAGATGGAAAAAAAAAAACATGAGAGAGAGGGGAGAAGGAAGAAAGAGGAGAGAGAGTAGAGGGAAGAGGAAATGGAAAATGAGAAGGGGAATAGATATCAAGAGTAAATAAATGAAAAAGAAGAGGATGATAATGGGGGAGGAGAGAGAGAAAAAAAAATAAATAATGTGAAGAAAAAATGGACGCATGAGGAGTGACGTAACCAAGACAGGAAATTGGAAAAGAAGAGAGGAAATGAAACAGCAGAGAGAGAGAGAGAGAGAGAAAGAGAGAGAGAGAGAGAGAGAGAGAGAGAGAGAGAGAGAGAGAGGAATAACAGTGAATCTTGTGAAATGAATAATACACGAATGAGATAAAAAAGAAATGACTTGTGAAAGAATTGTAACTTTGAGAAAATGATGACGAAATGAGAGTTGAAATTGTCCAACACAAACTGCGTGACTGGAAATCCGAAAAAGGAGAGAGAGAGAGAGAGAGAGAGAGAGAGAGAGAGAGAGAGAGAGAGAGAGAGAGAGAGAGCACTGGATCAATTGCAGGCAAAGTTGTGTCATTAAGAGGTGGCCGAGTGTTGAAACTTTACCCAGCCAGTGTATTGTCACCTCCACACCATTCCTCACCTCTGTCACTTCCACACCTCACATCCGTCACTAGGCGCTGACGAGAAGCCTACATGCGCTGTATACCCCTAGATCTTGGTGTACTCTGGGTAGAGCGAAGCAGCTACGGCGTCCACCCAGGAAACAAAGTCCTCAGTTTTCTTCACCACGCCCTGGAGAAGGACCCTAGCCCAATCCTAGTGAGGTGATTTCTATCACAAGAGGGCGTCTGTTCCCCGCAGGGTGTTATGTACTGTACTGTACCTGTAGGACGACTCCACCTGTGGTCGACAGGTCTGCTCGGCCAGACAGATCAGGGTTAGGCAACAACAACAACCTCCCCCACATCCATACCTCACCCAGAAGCTTCCACTCCTCACCCTATCGCTTCCACACCTTACCCTATCCTTCCACACCACACCCTGTCACTTCCACACCACACCCCATCACTTCCACACCACATCCTATCACTCTCAGACATCACCCCTCACTACCACACCTCACCCCAACACCTCACCCATCTCCCTCACTTCCACACGTCACTCCCTTCACCTCGCCCCACTCCCTCACATCCACACCAGACATCCTTTCAACTGGAGTCACCTGTGGTTGTAGAAGTCACTGGCAAGTAAAGTTTGGTACTGACGAGCAGAAAGCGAGAGTAATTTCACGGTGACCTGCCAGCTCAGCCCGATTTTCAACATCTTCAGTCTGACTACTTTTTTTTTTTTGTGGTTGTTGTCTCTAACGCTGGGATTCCTCTCGTAGTGACGGGGTTAGAATCAATCCCAGAATTAATCCCCATTAAGTTATTCCACGGTGAAAAGTCTCCCCCAAACCAGATGGAATAGTCAATTGGTAGAAAGAAAATACACGATAGATTTGACCAGATTGATGCTACCTCTCTAAAGGACTAAATCTGGAAGTAAAGATGATGGGTTGGAGTTTGACAGGTCCATCAGCAAGACCCCTCAGATGGCCTCCCTTAATCCTTCTACAAGTGGAGAGATGACTTTTAATCCGCCCGTCCTGTGATGGGGCCCTAACTCAGGACTGTCAGATAGCAGTCCACCAGCTTAACACTAGATCACGACCAGGTTAAAAGTTGTCTCACCTTGTCTCGTACCTGAAGCCGTGGTACCTCTCCCCCTCTGTTGATTTGAAGGGAAGAGACAACCCCTTGGCACTAGGACAAGTAGTAGTAGTAGGAGTAGTAGTAGTAGTAGTAGTAGTAGTAGTAGTAGTAGTTGTTGTTGTAGTAGTAGTAGGAGGAGGAGGAGGAGAAGGAGCAGTAGTAGTTGCAATCCCAGGCTCATCTGAACGTGAGCCCAGTGAACTGCAGGCTGAAGTTACCCTCCTTCTGCACTGAACTATCCTCTCTTGATGGGGGGAGACAGAGAGGGAAACGAGGAAATCTTAATAAATAGGCACCGGAACCACCTAGTGAATCAGTGCCACCACGTGAAGGCGACCCACTGAAGCGCCAGCATATCCACTAGAGCTAGCCTGATGATAGAAGCCTGAAGCATCAAAGGAAATATGGACTGCGTTTAATTCACCTGCTCTGTGCCGGGGATGGAAAGCAGAATCCTCACGCTTACCAGATACACATCGGAAATTGGCGTTGGCGGTGAGGGCAGTGAAGGTGAAGTGGAAGTGTTGTAATGGCTGTCTGTCTGTGTCTGTCTGTCTGTCTGTCTGTCTGTCTGTCTGTCTGTCTGTCTCTCTCTCTCTCTCTCTCTCTCTCTCTCTCTCTCTCTCTCTCTCTCTCTCACCTTTACTGCAGATGTTATTACAGCTGTTACTGCCACTCATATGACAATAACTGTCTCCACTGCACGCTATTACCCTCTTCACTACCACTAATGTTGTCGTTCTAACCACTGGCACAACCACTACGACCCTTATTACTACCACTACCACCATTGCCAACTCTCCTACCATCATTATCTTACCACTACCACTACTGCCACATCACCACTACTACTAATTTTCCGCTAGGGGGGGAGGTTCCTTGATGTGGAGGGATTAAATACCGTCTACTACAACCCCTTCGTTGCTCTCATTACCACGACCAACATCACTACTACTACTACTACTACAACTACTACTACCACTACTACTACTACTACCACTGCTACTGTTACTACTACTACTTCTACCATTGCTGCTATTACTACTACTACTATTATTAACACCACCCCTATTACCATTGTTACAAGACCACCACAACCACCATAATCGCTACCACTATTTCAGCCACCACAACCACTACCAACACCGCCACTACAATCACCACCACTACAAATACAAGCACTACCACCACCACAACAACAACCACATAACAGTCATCACCACTACCACTATCACAACCACACCACAATCATCATCACTGCCACTACCACCACAATAATCACCACTACAGTACCACCACACAAAGCCAGACCACAGCACTGAACCTCTTCCTGCCTCAGCTTCAGATCCAATCTCTGTCTGTCTGTCTGTCTGTCTCTCTCTCTCTCTCTCTCTCTCTCTCTCTCGCAGCATAATTATCACCCAGTATTTCCTCATAATCTCCCCACCCTCCTTCCTCTCCACTCTATCCTCATTATGTCTCATTTCTTAGTAAATACACACCCCACTAACCCGCGCTCCCCTCTCCCTCCCCACTCCCTCTCTCTCTCTCTCTCTCTCTTTCTCCTCCCCTTTGTCGTCCTCCTCTCAGTTCCATCCTTCCTTTTGTACTATTTTCCTACTTCCGTCTTCTCCCTATCCCTCTTTCTCATATGTTCATCTCCCTCGTCCCTTCCTTCTCTACCTCCACCCTCCTTACCCCTCTTTACCTACTCCTTCCCTCCCAGTGCCCCCTCTCCTCCATCTCTCCACTCCCAAAGCATATCCCCTCCATTTCTCTCTGTAACCTTCCCTCCCACCCTCTCCTTATCTCCCCCCCCTCTCTCTCTCTCTCTCTCTCCCTCTCTCTCTCTCTCTCTCTCTCTCTCTCTCTCTCTCTCTCTCTTCCCTCTTCTCTATTCAACCAACATATCATCCTTTGTTCCATGCAGACTCCCTCCCTCCTTTCTGTTCATAACTCATTCCTTCCCCCTCTCCCCTCCCTTTCTCCTCGCTTTCCCTCTCCCCCTTTCACTGTCTCCCCTCCTTTCCCTTTCCCACCCTCCCTTTTCTCCCCTCTCCCTCTCTTAACCTTTTCTCCCTTTCCCTCTGCTCCCCTTTTCCACTAGAGCGTATCTCTCCCTCCTCCCCACCTCTCGCTTGGCCACTCTTATCTCCCCCATTTCTGTGTAATCCCCCCCCCTCTCTCTCTCTCTCTTCCACTTCCTCGTCCCTTAATTCCCTCTTCCTCTCTTCCCTCACTTCTCTCTATCTCTCTTCTCACATTTTCTTCTCTCTTCCACTGATCTCATTCCCTCGCCTCCCCATTCCTCCTACCCCTTCTCCCCCTCCTCTCTCTACCCTCACTTTCCTCCCTCATTCTCTCCTCATTCTCTTCTCCCTCTCTCTCTCCTTCTACTCCCCCAGCTCACCCCCGGCTAGAATAAATTAGTCCAATATATTTCTAAAAAAAAAAAAAAAAAAGCTCTAGGAAGATGGAGCCGACCTTATTATCGGAAAATTAAAGGATCTCTCTCTCTCTCTCTCTCTCTCTCTCACACACACACACACACACACACACACTCTCTCTCTCTCTCTCTCTCTCTCTCTCTCTCTTTCTCTCTCGCCAGTTTAGGGAAAGATTACACATCACAATCCCTAATCTTACCTCTTCTCTCCACTTCATCCTGCCTGAAATCTCTCACTGTTGGCTGGGCTAAGGAAAAACACCCTCCATCAGTTTACCTTCCTTGAACACACAACATAACAATTTCCTTCTTTAGTAAGCGTTGTGTGTGTGTGTGTGTGTTGCATAGCCTCTTGATCTGAATTGAACAAGGGGATTTTAGGGCGAGCTACTCCACTGGGACGTAGTAGAGAGAGAGAGAGAGAGAGAGAGAGAGAGAGAGAGGGAGGGAAGGGAGGCAGACAAGACTTACATTTACAGAAATACACACAAAACACACAAGTACAGGCAGACATATCCAAAAACCTGCACCATGCCTCTTTACTTCACCATTAGTTTCAATTTTGTTTTGCTTTCTCTGCTACAAATCTTCGTCTTCAAATTAGAGAGAAGGAATTGAAAACCGAAAGGTAAGTGTAGGAGTTTTGGGGGACGTGGGGGGGGGGGAGGAAGGAAACAGCGCACATAGGTACCGAGGGAGGAAGGAAACAGCGCACATAGGTACCGAGGGAGGAAGGAAACAGCGCATATAGGTACCGTAAAATCTTTATATAAACACACTTTTCTTCACGTCTCTCCTTCTTTTCTTATATAAATCATCTATGACACCTTTTCCTCCACACCAGCTGTCCTCCCGTTCTCACTAAATCCCCTCAGAATGTATACGATACGTAGATTTAAAAAAAAAAAAAAAAGTCAAAAATAAGAGTAGGTACCTGTCTCCCACCTTGTTCGGCGAATCGTAAGCCCCGTCCACCTGCAAATGCCCATCAGTCACCCTTCAGCCGAGGAGGGGGGAGGTTGCATTTTTTTAGTGCTCCGGTTCTAATTGCCTCCAGGTACGTCGTACGCCCAAACCAATCACCGAGACTACCGTATCTGCTTTAATCAGCGAAATGGAAGCCGACGATGTACCAGTGCATGAAGAAATGGATGTGATTTAGCAAGATACAGGGAGGGTGACGCCAAAGCGGGCTAGGAAGGCGTTGGAAGTAAGTGTAAACAAACAACGCTCTAGAAGCTTCCGCCGCCCTTTTAACTCCCGTGCCTTTTAATATTGTCCGTTTGTGTTTATATTTTCCTTATTGTTTCCTTTGCTCTTTTAACACCTCGTTCTATTTTTTTTTCTTTTTTTTTTGTGATTCCTTTTAACCCCTGTGCCCGTTAAATTATTTGCAATGCATTTCGATATTTTATGTTCTTATCGTATTCTGTCGCTTTTATTGATTTCTGTGGATTTGAAATCGTGGTTTTAATTATGTGGCGTAATTTTTGTTAAGTTTGTTAGGCTAGATCGGGATGATGATATTGAGAGAGAGAGAGAGAGAGTGGTGGCCTGCAGTCCTAACGGACCCAGGTTCAAATCCCGCTGTGGCAGGGAACAGTTTAAAGATTTGAATTTCATAAAAATCAGACTTTACTGATCTACCAGAAGACCTGCCGATGTGTCGTAAAAATACCCCCGCTAATACCAATACACCAGTCCTGTATGAGACAGCCCTAGCATGTGTTCAATATGGACGGTGGGTGTTAGCGCCGAAGTGATGACATGTGGAGGTGTACGGTACGTAGGAGGACTACTGGGCCTTGAAACCAAGCTGTGAAGCCTATGCCCAGAGTCGAACACATAAAAAAAAAAAAAAAAGTCAAGCTCAGTCATGTCTCCAGCCCTTGAAGTTGCGTTTCCTGGTTGAATGTTGATCTAGCAAAATTTGCTTTAATTGACCTGAAATTGCTATATCTCTATCTTCAGTGTTAAGTTGTAGCAAGAGATGAATACTAGAATATGATGCTGGTCACGAATAAGTGCTATGGTAAGAATGTAGAGCCGTAGCATCATCTTTTCAGCCACTGAGCTAGGTGAAATAAGCTTCGAGAGGACGAAAATCTGGGCCAAGTTAAGGTGAAAGAAGTAAAGGAAATTAGGCTCCTATGACCCACTCTCAGCTGAATAAAATCGTCTGGCTCTAACAGGAAAAAATAGAGTTGTTCCGTTCATGAGAGGGGATAGATCATTAACGGATACAGAAATAGATATAGCCTTCATTAATAGATACAGTGGTAGATAGCCTTTATTAATAGATACAGGGATAGACAAAGCCTTCATTAATAGATACAGGGATAGATAAACATTCATTAGTAGATACAGGGATAGATAAACATTCATTAATAGATACAGGGATAGATAAACATTCATTAATAGATAGAGGGATAGATAAACATTCATTAATAGATAGAGGGATAGATAAAGCCTTCATTAATAGATAGAGGGATAGATAAAGTCTTCATTAATAGATACATGTGATAGATAAAGCCTTCATTAATAGATAGAGGGATAGATAAAGCCTTCATTATTAGATACAGGGATAGATAAAGTCTACACTAATAGATAAAGGGATAGATAAAGCTTTCATTAATAGATAGGGGATAGATAAAGCCTTCATTGATAGATACATGTGATAGATAAAGCCTTCATTAATAGATACAGGGATAGATAAAGCCATTATTAATAGATACAGGGGATAGATAAAGCCTTCATTAATAGATAGAGGGATAGATAAAGCCTACACTAATAGATACAGGGGATAGATAAAGCCTTCATTAATAGATACAGGGATAGATAAAGCCTTCATTAATAGATACAGGGGATAGATAAAGCCTTCATTAATAGATAGAGGTAGATAAAGCTTTCGCAAATAGATACAGGAGTAGAGAAAGCTTTCATTAATAGATACAGCAGATAGATACAGCCTACAAAATCTGGTAAGGACACTTAGTACTGTATTAAAAAAACCTACATCACTAAAATCAGCAATATGATCTGAGAGAGAGAGAGAGAGAGAGAGAGAGAGAGAGAGAGAGAGAGAGAGAGAGAGAGAGAGAGAGAGTACATATTTGCCTCGGACCCAGCACAATCCCAAATCTTACTTCTCCCAACTTCATCAGAATTTATGTATCTTTATGGGTAATGGCAAAGGAATAGGGCTGTTTGTCAATTTGTGGATCCACGCACACTCCTTGCCCATTTGCTCCTTAATGTGTGTGTGTGTGTGTGTGTGTGTGTGTGTGTGTGTGTGTGTGTGTGTGTGTGTGTATGTGTGTGTGTGTGTCTAATTGCCTTTCCACATTGTACAAATTACACTCAGCAAACCCAATAAAATTTTCTCCCTTAAAATTAATCGAGTTACCTGTTAAGAAAATGGAAATTAAGTGGAAATTTTTCGAATATATAGGATTCTCTCTCTCTCTCTCTCTCTCTCTCTCTCTCTCTCTCTCTGTGAGGTGAAGAAAAATGTCGAACTTTAATTGAAAGGAAATACAAACTTTATTCTTTCTGTTTTCTCAAGAATTAAGTATTACGCAAGAACACACACACACACACACACACACACACACACACACACACACACACACACACACACACACACACTCTCTCTCTCTCTCTCTCTCTCTCTCTCATCATTGCAAAAAAATCCCACACAAGGAGACGCCATATACTTTATTACGCTATATAAGAAGATGGCCCTCCCAGAAAAAAAGAAAAAAGAAAGAAAGAAAAATTGCTCTCACGCCTACGATATTTTCACAGCTGAATAAAATCGTCTTTTACTTAACCGAGTGAAGTTCCTGGATATTTTTTTTTCATCAATATTGAGTAGGACATATAAATAAAAATAAACCTGCTCTTATTTTGATTAAGAAAGAGATGAAAAAAAAAGGAAAGGTAACGAGAATATAAGGACATTTAATTAACACATACATGATCAGCACAACTCTAGTATTTTATTTTTACTTTATTGGTGTGTCACAGGAGCCTGAGTGGCGTAAAAAGAGGTAATGATAATAGGCTTTGGTAATAGGCCAATATCCTCCCTGATACTGGCGGTAATGAAGGTAGGAAATGAGATTCTGTACATTAACTGAGTACCCCCCCCCCGCTCTCTCTCTCTCTCTCTCTCTCTCTCTCTTACCTAATTATCTCTCCCTTCTCTCTCTCTTTCATTTCCTCATCTTGGTTTCCTCTCCTTCTTCCCCTTTTCTGTTCATTAATCCATTCCCTTCCTTTTATGTGCTCTGACTTTTTCCATCTGCACCCTCGTCTCTCTCTCTCTCTCTCTCTCTCACACACACACACACACACACACACACACACACACACACACACACACACACACACACACACACACACACACACACACACACACACACACACACACACACCTGGCCTTCCCTAATTTCCGCACCTCAATTTCAATATTCTACCCAACATCAGACAGTTAAAAAAAAAAAAAAAAATCAACTTTATATAATATTTTCCATAAACATTTTCATCGATCTCAAAAAAAAAAAGCTAAAGGAGTGATTTTCTTTTTTTCTTTTTCTTTTTATTCTTTACTCCTGTTCTTATTCTTCTGCTTCTCCTCTTCTTTCTTCGTCTGTGTCCTCTGTGTACCTATGTAACTCTTACGTGTCTCCTCCTCCTCCTCCTCCTTCTCCTCTTCCTCCTCCTCCTCCTCTCTCATCCCTTCCTCACTAAACTATATGTATAGCCGGACGCCTAATCCTTGGCTTCATTCAAGGTTTCCAAGTAAACTCTCTCTCTCTCTCTCTCTCTCTCTCTCTCTCTCTCTCTCTCTCTCTCTCTCTCTCTCTCTCCCTCTCCCTCCCTCCCTCTCTCTCTCTCTCTCTCTCTCTCTCTCTCTCTCTCTCTCTACTCTTCCGAAAGTGAGATTCGTTAATTGTTACTTCTAAACATAACCACGAAATTTGTTTAAAATCGAATTAAGAACTGATCGTTATTTCCAGGCCGGAACTATTCTCACGGATACCATGAGAATAGTTCCGGCCAGGGTATTAAGGACTTGTAATTGAGTATGGAACCGACCAGTCAGCGCACGGCTTCGTATCGTCACAAAATAACCTCAGTCATTGGAAGCGAAATCCTGTCATTGCGTAATTGAATTGCTTATTGCCAAATTACTACTACTTAAGCAACTACAACCACAACTACTACTGCGCATGAAAACAGCGGAAGAATGATGCGCTAATACCAAAAATTATAATAATGTTACTGTATTACTGAAAAGGCAAACAATGGTAACTATGTTTTACCACTGTATATAAACTGACTATGGAGACAGACAGACGGGCAGACAGACACGTGAACTTTATAAAGATCTGTAATTTCATAAGTAGGGAGACTTCAACAGGACAGTAAATATGCTACGCAGGAATATGGAATTTTTGCCGTAAGACCCATACTGATAAGAGAGAGAGAGAGAGAGAGAGAGAGGAATAAAGACGCAGTATATATATATATATATATATATATATATATATATTTTTATATATATATATATATATATATATATATATTTTTTTTTTAGCAAATGTTAGTAGGTGCTTAAACTGAGAGGCAGCTATGCAAGGAAATGAGAGGAAAGGCAC
>NC_137044.1:10740176-10747676 GCF_032717465.1 Coenobita brevimanus
ACAGAGAGTATGACAGGTGAACATGTAGAACCAGTGTTATGAAAGTGTTATGAAGTTCACTATAACACACACACACACACACACACACACACACACACACACACACACACACACACACACACACACACACACACACACACACACACACACTCGTCACGGCGGATTTATTTCATTTTTATCAGCATATTTCTCAGTGGGTCTTTAATCAAACCCATTCCCTCCTGTTTAATGCTTTACTAATGTGTTTTAACCCTTTCAACCCGTGTACGTCATTCCTAGTATATTCTTCCCTCTACCAGACGATTTTACTCAGCTTAGGAAATATGTATAATGTTCAGAGGGGTTAGTGAAAGCCCTCTCTAACCCCTTCAGCTTGGAAGGTAAAGGTAGGGAGTGATTTTTTTTTGGGAGGGAAGGGGATTGGAAGGGCAGAAGTCTTGTCACTTAAAGAAAAAAATCAGGAAAATATTATGGACCCACCAGAAGGTTTTAATTCCGGCAACCTAATCAGTCAGAGGGTCATGTCAGGTCAGAGGGTCAGGCCGCCAGAGTCAGGTCATGTCCCTTTATTAGCTGAAGCCTCTTACACGAATGAGCTTCACAGAGGTTTCCAGGGCGCTTTCAAGGAGCTAATATCAATCTTATATGAATGGGTCTCAGTCCACCCATGTACCCCCTTTCATTTCTAGGCTGAGTTTGTTCCCTCTTCGTCCCTGAAAACCCACCAGTACAATTAGGGACCTGGATGTACTATTAACTGCTGAGGGTCGTGTTCTAGGAGAAGATTTGGACTTGTAATAACTGTCTACCCTTATCACCATTAGAGCGTTTCCTTAACCGACGAAAATACGGACCCAAATGTTTAATACTGATACCATTAACCCTCTCACGGTAGGGGTAACTCTAGTATTCTATTCCACCTAAAGCCAGACGATTTTATTCAGTCAAGAGGGAGTCAAGGGAGCCTGGGATTTAATGTTACCTGAGTATTTATTTTCAGGGGATTTAATTTTAAGGGGATTTAATTTTGAGGGGTTTAATTTTAAGGGGATTTAATTGTGAGGGCATTTAATTTTGAAGGGATTTAAATCTGAGGGGATTTAATTTGGGGGAATTTAATTTTGAGAGGATTTAATTTTGAGGGGATTTAATTTTAAGGGGATTTGATTATGAGAGGATTTAATTTTTTGATATATAAATTATCGCACTTTTTTATATTTTATTTTCTTTCTTTTTTTTCTGTTTTATTTTTCTGATACAGTATATTAACGTTCATGAATATTCGCTCTATAATTTAACTGAATCGCAGTACGTTTTTTCATATGTTTTAATAATAAGCTCAAATGCCTGTTATATAAATTCTCCCTCCCGCCCTCCTCCCCATATCTCACACACACACACACACACACACACACACACACACACACACACACACACACACACACACACACACACACACACACACACACACACACACACACACACAAGATTCTCTGCTACTACGAGTACTTCCCCATTCGCAGCCTTCGCCGTGTCAATCATTTTTTTCTCCTTAACACACTTTTTTACAGAACATAAATCCTCCTCCTCCTCCTGCTCCTCCTCCTCCTGCACTTCCTCCTCCTACTTCTCCTGCTGCTCCTGCTCCTCCTCCTCCTCCTCCTCCTCATCATCATCATCATCATCACCATCATCATTATCACCATCATTCCTAATATATTAAATCAGGCAGGGTTGCACTTATAAATTTCACTCTTAATTTAATAACACATAGCCAAGCATAGAACAAAGTAAAGAATGCGACGTGGCACAAACAAAAAATATATTCAAGATTAAATTTATTGTAGCCAGAGTGAGATACGAATTGCAACTCTCTAAAAATGTGAGCTTAATGAAAAAAAAAAGTATCCCAAGTGAATTGTTGCTAAAGAAAGAGAGAAAGAAAGAGGGAAGGAAGAACGGGAGAAGGAAAGAGAGAAGGAAGAACAAGAGAAAGAAAGAGAGAAGGAAGAACGAGAGAAAGAAAAAGAGGTGGAAGGAAGAGAAAGAGAAAAGGAATGGAAAAAAAGATTGACAAATGGGCAGACATAAAAAAAAAGAAAAATATAAATGCTACCTGACACCAACAAATTACATTTTGAGCCTCGACACTTCTAGAGCAAAAAAAAAAAAAAAAAAATCCAATTCCCAGAAAAATAAATCATTCACCATTTTTCTCGACGTCATGCCAAACCCTCGCTAAATATGTAATGTTTTTTATTTAGTCTGTCAGCTTAGGACGTTATTAAAATTTTCAGGGATTTTATTCAGCTATGGAGAGACTTTCTGAACTGGGGAGATTAACATAGCCTTCATTAAGCTTTCCAGAGAGAGAGAGAGAGAGAGAGAGAGAGAGAGATTCCTTTCCCTGAGTAAAATCGTCTGTTGGTTGCCTGATTAGTGTCGTTATCGGATTAAAAAAAAAAAAGAGGGAGGAAGAAACATTGAAAATTTAGTCTTCTGGCTCTCAAAAAAAAAAAAAAATCTTTTTCCCTATGATGAAATCTTTTTAAAAATCCACTACTTCCACAACTGCTTTCCTTCTGCCTTCTTTCTTCCTTCACACTGCTTTCATCTTACTTCTTCATTCTTCCATCCTTCCTTCTTTAACCTTCCATCACTGCTTTTACTCGTATTTTGTCTCCTTCCTAATTCTGCCTCCTTCCTAATTCTGCCTCCTTCCTAATTCTGCCTCCTTCATTCTTCCATCCTTCCTTCTTTCACCTTCCATCGCTCTGCATTCATTTTGTCTTCATCCATTGCTCAGTTTTCAGAAATACATATGAAAAGAGTGAAATACAGCTGCTTTCACGGCCACCTGAACGATCACTATTCTTATTCGGTACGACCCCTGCTGTACCCCTCCCTCACTTTGCAGCACGATTATCCTTATTCAGAACGACCCCTGCTGTCCCCCCCACTTCACAGCACGACTCCCTATACGACCCCAGCTGTCCCTCCCCTTCACAGCACGACTCACCTTACCCGATACGACCCCTGCTGTCCCTCCCACTTCACAGCGCGACTCTTTCTTATCCGATACGACCCCCCCCCCCTGCTGTCCCTCCCCTTCACGTCACGACTATCCTTATTCAGTACGACCCTTGCTGTCCCCCTCACTTCACAGCACGACTATCCTTATCCCATACGACCCTTGCTGTACCCCCCCACTTCACGGTACGACTATCCTTATCCAGTACGACCCTTGCTGTCCCCCCCACTTCACAGCACGACTCTCCTTACCCTATACGACCCTTGCTGTCCCCTCCCCCACTTCACAGCACGACTATCCTTATTCAGTACGACCCCTGCTGTCCCTCCACTTCACAGCACGACTCACCTTACCCGATACGACCCCTGCTGTCCCCCCCCCTTCACAGCATGACTATCCTTATTTGCTACGATCCCTGCTGTCCTCTCCACATCACAGCGCGACTATCCTTATCCAGTACGACCCTTGCTGTCCCCCCCACTTCACAGCACGACTCTACTTACCCGATACGACCCTTGCTGCTCCTTCCACACCACAACAGGAATGAGCAGCGCGGGAGAACGCTTCAGTTATGTGCACCTGCTGTTGACGGGAACTTTCGACACATAAAAAATGAAAAACGAAAAGAAAAAAGAAAGAGAGGAAAGAAAAATATCGGTAAATTTGCCCCCGAAAGGTGTTGCAATATCGCCAATCACCAAAACCTCCAAAAAGCAAACCGAAACAGGATAAACAAAAATAAAAAACGACGCCCATAACTCTTGACTGTCGCGCCAAAATTCGCGCCAATATATTGTCACACTCCGAGACTCAAAGGCATCCACACTTTCTTTCTTTTTCTCTTTCTTTCTTTTTTTTTTTTTCTTTCGAGAGCTCACCAAGATACGACTGGAAAAATAGTCACCTTATCAATTTTTCCTCGCCATACTGCCTGCTATATTGGAGTTTGGGCCAGACAGGTGTGTCACTGATACTCTCTTTGGCTTTTCACTTTTCCTTGTGCCTTGTTGCTTGTGTACCTCGACCTCTACTGTAATCCTCGTTCCAATTCACGATTTATTGTGTTATAGTCCACCCTACCATTTTCTTCAAAGCTGTTTATGTCGTTTTCTTTCTGGCCAAACTTGCATACATAATAAAAGAAGATATGAACACACCTCATATTATTTTCTTTCTTTTTAAATTAACAGACGACGACAACAACAACAACAACAACAACAACAACAACAACAACAAAAATCATTCTCAACACTTATAATCTGTCTTGATCTTGCCCTGTGACCTTGACCTTTGACCGATTAAGAGCTTCATCCTTGTCTGACCTTCAACATTTCCACTGATTTTGACCCAGATAGGATGAAAGCTGTTTGAGCTGACCTTGCCCTGTGACTTTGACCTTTGTTTCTTTTTTTTTCCTCAAAACTGAATCTCCATATCCTTGCCTAACCCTCAGCCCTTCCGCCAAGGTTAAAATCGGGTAAGAATTTTTTTGTGTTTCACACACACACACACACACACACACACACACACACACACACACACACACACACACACACACACACACACACACACACAAACCCAAAACCCACGCACTTGTAACAATACCGCGCAAAAACACACACAAATAAACCAGCTACAGAAATAATACAAGAGAGGAAGAGGAGCTGGGGTGTCTTGGTAAGCTGACGAAACTACCGGGAAAGGCGCCTACCCTGCTAAGCTTATGGTGCCTACAAAGCTTTTGGTGTCCCTGAGTGTGAGTTACGCTGGCCTGGGGATTTTCTTGCATGTAGACTGAAATGTACGAGAGGAGAGGAGTGAGGGGAGGAAAAAGGGAGTGGAGGGTTTGGAGAGGGAGTTGGTGGAGTGAGGAGGGAGTGGGGGAGAGAAAGGGAAGTGGAGGAACTGGGGAAGGGGAGGCATTGTCTCTTATCTCTCATGAGCATACTTGAATTGAGCCGCAAAAGGGCGACAAGCAAGGCCAAGTTGAGGTGAAAAGAGTACAGGTAACTGCTACGGAAACTAATATTCATTTTCGAAAAGTGTTTATAATCGGTTTTGAATTCAGCCCCTGATATTTACTGAAAGTCGTGAATATTCCCCCCCCCTCCCACGACGTTGCCTTCCAATGTTTTGTGCTGACGTGATGGCGATGGTGGGAGAGGGAGAGACTTGTTGATCCTGAAAATTGGTCTGGATTCTTTATATCCCACCGAGCTTGGGTATTCTCTCTCTCTCTCTCTCTCTCTCTCTCTCTCTCTCTCTCTCTCTCTCTCTCTCTCTCTCTCTCTCTCTCTCTCTCTCTCTCTCTCTCTCTCTCTCTCTCTTTCTCTCTCTCTCTCTCTCTCTCTCTCATTTTATCCATGCCATATATTGACGATACTGAGTTGTTGCAAGAGTTTAACACATGATTATGATGCTAGTCATGAAGAGGTGCTACGGAGAGGATGCAGGGAAGTAGGATCGTCTTATTCTGCCATTGAGGTACATGAAATAAGCTGGAATATATCAAAACAATCTGGTCTAAGATAAAAGATCATTAAGGACAAAAGTAATTATACGTGACGTCAGGAAACTTGTCTCTTAAGCCCCGCCCCTTCTAACCCACCGCCCGTAGAGTGGGTGAGGTGGGGCGGGGCCACGATATCAGGAAGGGGGCGGAGCTTAAGTGACAAGTTGCCTGACGGGAGGTATAGGACGTCACCGGGCTTGAAGGGGATATGCACAGCCCCTTACATCTGGGCGGCTGTTGCGAAGTTTCTCCCGTCCCTTGATAGCACTTCATGACGACGTTCAGTGCAGTAGTTTTGTGCTAACGCTGGTGTGGAGGACGTGGTGCCGACGTTTATGGTTTCTCGAGTCACAGAAAATGGTTTGGAAAGTGGTAAAAAATGTAAATGGCATAAATTTTAAGGATGGCTTATTGAGCTGAGGTGGTGGTCTCGATGTTCATGGTTTACCCCCAGTCTTATAAAATGGCTTGGAAAAATAGCGAGAACAATGTAAATACGATATCTTAAGATAAGAAAGTCATTTGGAGGCAGCGAGAATTAAGGTAGGAATAAAGTTAATAAGGTTGTGTCGAGCGTCATGGCTTAGCTACCGTGGGTCTTATAAAGTGATCTGGAAAGTTGCAAAGGTGAAGCGAAAATGAGTTACGAGAATTATTGGGGAATGAAATAAGTACAGCGGTGTCGATTATTTTTTCCTTTCTCTGGGTCTTATAAAATGGTTTGGAAGTAGTGAGAACGATTACATAAGACGGCATTATACTAGATTAATAAAATCGTCTGTAGGAAGTATGGACTAAGGGGAGAATTAAGTGAAGAAAATAGTGTCAGTGCTCATGATTTTTTTTCCCCCCTGCGTCGTACAAAATGTCTTGGAAGCAGGAAGAGCGACGTATCTTTGACGTTATTTTATTGATCCCCTTTTCTGAAGTGATAAAATTGTCTGGAGGTAGCAAGATTTTAGGGAAAATTTTAGTGAATGAAACTGAGGTGATCATTGTTGTTTTCATATTTATTCGTACATTACCCACTGACCTTCCATGCGTCTCAGAACGTGGATGAGGAAGGTACGGATCTGGGACAAAGTTGGTTGGGTCGGAGTAATGTGCAGTTGTAAGAGGAAGGGAAGTTGTAATTACTGAAGTTGTGTGTTATTGTCCTCTGAAACGAGAGCAATTTAGTCACGCAAAGTAGCTCATTCTCGCTGGCCAGTGCTGAGTTTATACTTTTGATTTTTCCCGGATCTTGGCCTTACCCATAATATTATCACATTTAGCCCTCTCATGGTTGGAGCAACTCTGGTATTCTGTTACAGTTAGAGTCAGACGATTTTATTAAGCTTAGAGTGAGTCATAGGAGCCTGAGAGTTAAAGCAGTAGGAATAGAGGGAAAGAAAAAGGATGATGATGACGATGATGATGACAACGATGGTGATGATGATAATGATGATGATAATGATGATGATGATGATGATGATGTTGACGATGGTGGTGATGATACCGATGTCGTTAATTATGACAATGTTCTTGATGATGACGGTGATGATGATAGTGATGATGATGATGATGATGATGATAATGATTTTTTTCCCCTAGATACTCTCCTATATTTCTTCACCTTTCCTTTCCCTCTCTCCTTTTTCCCCTTTTTTTTCTCTCTCTCCAGCACCTTCCTCTTAAAATATATCTTCTGGTATTCTTATTATTATCTCATACTTACCGTTTTTTACTCATTTATTTATTTTTCCTCGATTTCATCCTTTCTTTTTGCGTTTTCTTTCCTTCTTTTCCCTTCGCTTTTCCTCGTCATCTGTTTGAACTTATTTTTCTTTTATATTTTTCTGTTATCAATCTTACTTCTCACATCCCTTTTCTTTTTATTCTTTCATTCTTCTCTTTCCCCTTTTCATTTTCTGCTCATTCCTATCTTTCCTCTTCATACTCTCCTTTTCTTGTCTTT
>NC_137044.1:10752676-10760176 GCF_032717465.1 Coenobita brevimanus
CCAACACACCAACCCATCTGTGCCTAACCTCACCCACTTGTACCGCAACAACAACCTTTACTTCACTTAATCGTTCACCCACCTACAGCTCACCCACCTATACCCATCACCCATCAATAAATCCTCATCTCACCCACCTATACCCCATCACCTATCCACCTACCCACACACCAGCACACCTCACCCACCTACCTCATCTCACCCACTAACAACCTGCCCTACTTCACACACCAACACACCTACCCACCCTTCTCACCCACCTACCCACCCACCCAGCTACCTCACTTCGTACACCAACACACCATCACACCTACCCACTTACCCCTTGAACACACCAACACACCTGCCCACCTAACACTCCTCACCCATCTACCCTTCCTCTCACCCCAGCACTCATGAGCCCAGCTACCCACCAACCCACCTGCCTCACCTCACCCACCTACAAACAGCTGAACCACTCATCTTGAAACCCTGAATGTGGTTCTAAAAATGCTAATAAAACTGCATGACTATATTTATTTATTTATCTGTTTATTTATTTAAAGTTTTAATTTTCGTTTCCCTTACGTATGTGTTTGGCTGATATCGATTTATTCATTCAAGTATCATATTCTCTTTTCAGTCTATATATTTTCATCTATTTATATATTTCTCTTTAAAATTAACTGTTCTGTCCTATGCATTTTTTCGTTCTTGTCATTATTTTCTTTATCTATGCATTTATCTGTTCTTTATCCAGACTTAGCTAATCCAACCCGTCTGTTGTTAGCCGGAAAATAATAATAGATTTGTCCCGAGCGTGAGAGAGCTGGCATGCAAGTTATTAATCTGTTTTCTGTGTAATTGTATCATTTTTTTTCGGTGCTGCTTCCTGTGTGCTGTGTTTGGGAGGAAAAATTCTCTTAACCTTAATTTCTGGGGATGTTGAGAGTTAAAAAAATAAAGTTGAGTGACAAAAAAAAAGACCTACTTAGTGAAATTGCGTCTGGGAAATAGTGGCCATGTTCTTTTAAGTCTAATTAAGAAAAACACAAGAATGCACGCTCTCCAACACACACACACACACACACACACACACACACACACACACACACACACACACACACACACACACACACACACACACACACTGAAGTTTTAATTGATATGACCAACCATGTGATATTTTGATGATGTTTTTAAAGCGTCCATCAACAGGAGAATATTAATTAGGTGAATTATTACAACTTTATATACCTGTACAAAAACATAAAATAGTCACCCCTCTAATGTTTGACGCTTATTAAACTCTACGGTTGCAAATTGCCGGATTTAATTAATCGAAAAGGTATAATAGGTGAGAGTGAGTGAGTGAGAGAAAGAATGTGTGAGTGAGAGTGAGTGAGTGAGTGAAAGAATGAGTGAGTGCGTGAGCTAGTCAGTGAGTGAGTAACACGGTTAGGGACACACACTGGATTCGGCCGCCCTTGTGAATGTGACAAAAATGCTTCATCTGATACAAGGGACGAAATTACCGTGATATTATAAAACCTTCCTAGGCACCTCATAATTTTAACTTAATTACTCGATATCACATAAGTTGATATTCACGTACTGGATTAAGTGACATAATTGTACAACGAGAACACTGTCATTTACACCGGCAGAAAGTTTTGATGGTGTAATTAAACTTGGGCTAATGACTGTTATTTATGTTTAATTACTCAGACACTTCATAATTTGTTAATCACGTGAGATACAGTGCAATGACCTCGTGTAGCATATTTTTGTCACTGTTACAATTTTTTTTTTTTTTCGCCTCTGAGCATGGACTTAACAACCCGTTCCCCGAGGCCCAGCGGTCCTCCTGTGTACCAAACACCGACATATATCACCATTTCGGCGCTAATACCCACTGTCCCTACTGAGTACACGCTAGAGCTGTCCCATACAGGATGATGTATTGGTATAAGCGGGGATAATTATACGGCATGTCAGCGGGTCTTAGGTAGATCAGTAAGTCCTTGAAACAATTCCCTGCCCCAGCCGGGATTCGAACCCTCATCCATTGGGACAGTCGACCACTTCTCTACCGACCTGGCCACCCCCTTCCCCACTTACTGACAGTCAGACTCCTTTTATCGGTCCCTGGCGTCAGCAGTGATAAAATACCAGAGTTACCCCGTCCTTCCTAACACATCCTAACCTCACCACCTCCCTAACCCTCTCACATCACCTCAGTAAGACATTTCACAGCCACCCCGACTCCCCTTTAAGTCAGTCGAGCCCTTTCCCCTTAATTCCAGGTAGTTTAGGTCCAAATATTGCAATCCAGGTCCAGAGGGGTTAGTTCAGGCACAATTGGGTCATTATTCAGAACCATTTAGAACAGTTAACCTCGTCACACATTCATTTGGGTCATTTTAGCTAAGGTCACGCTGTACAGGACAAATTTGTACTAGTCACGGGCATGTTAGGTCAAATTAAGTTCATCAAGAAGTTAGGTCAAGGTAGGTGAAATTCAGGTATCAGTTTTATGTAATTAACAAATAGAACTGTAATTTCTCTCTCTCTCTCTCTCTCTCTCTCTCTCTCTCACACACACACACACACACACACACACACACACACACACACACACACACACACACGGCTCGTTTCCTCTTTCCACACACACTTCAGTCTCCCTCCTGCCTGGCTGCCTCCTGTTTCAACAGTCACTTTCCTCTCAGCTTTTCCCGTGACCTTCAATACCTTGTAGTTTCCTCTTTCATCTTGTTTTCCTCTTCAGCTTCTCTCTCACTTGTTCTATTTTCTCCTCTTGGTTCCTCTTCCTCTTCCTCCCTCTTGTTTTCGTCTGTGTGTCTTGTTTGTGTGTGTGTCTCTGTGTCTGTGTTCCATTCTCTGTGTCTGTATGTTTGTCTGTCTCTTTCTGTCTCTGTCTGTCTGTCTGTCTGTCTCTCTGTCTCTGTCTGTCTGTCTGTCTGTCTGTTTCTCTCTCTCTCTCTCTCTCTCTCTCTCTCTCTCTCTCTCTGTTTCCTACTTTCCCTCTCATGTTCTCTTCAGATTTTTATCTCACTCCCCTTTCTCCTTCATTCTCTCTCTCTCTCTCTCACGCCTTCCTCCTCATCCTCTCACCTTTCCTCACATGTTTCTCCCGATTTTCTCTCCCTCCCCTTTCCCTCTCCTTTCTCTCTCTTTCCTCCTCAGCCTCTCGCCCTTTCCCTTCCCTTTTCTCCATGTGCTCTCACCCCTTTCCAGTCTCTTACTCCTTCTTGCTTCCCGTCTTCCTTCTTCTCTTGTGTTTCTTAAGGTATTTCGTCTCTCATTCTCCCTCTTATGGTCTTCTTTACATTTTCTTCTTCCTCTCCTTTCTTCTTTCCTCCCCACGTTCAATATTTGCCACTTTAATTGAACTTTGTGTATATAATCTCTCCTTTACATCTTTTTCTCGCATCATATAACAACCAGATACTTCTTAAAGTAGATAGAAGATTACTTGTTTCATTTTCACCTCTCGTCATACACCTTGTTAAAAAAAAATTCACAACCCAACGAGAATAAATATCGCTTTTTCTGTCGCTGTGAACCATCTAAAACTTGAACCCAGTGGACTGCAGGCCTAAATTACCCTTTTCCTACAGTCCACCTTCCTCGTTTTGCGTGATGGGATAGTTGAGGGACGTTTGTATATCCTGGCAGGGGAGCAACCGGGCCATATCAGTGCCGCCACATGAAGGCGTCCCTCTCTCCAGCGCTGAGTAGGGATGTAGGGAATACGGCCTAGCAAAATTATTTCTTCACAGTGATTACACACATACATTTTAATCCGCTTTTTTCCTTTTTTTTTATATTTTTTTTAGTTTGCTCTGGCTATCTCAAGATGATTTTACTGACTTAAAGAAAGACTAAGGAGGAGGCCCAAAGTGCAGAAGGGGTGAATTATTGCTCTCTCTCTCTCTCTCTCTCTCCCCTAAGCAGAAGAACGTTGTCAGTAGGCAGCATAAGAAAAGGTCAGGGGTTAATGAATGCTGCATGTAGATCCCCCCCCCCCCGCAGTTCGTAAATGAAAATCCGAAACTGAAAAAAAGAATCGTCTAAAGAAAGTAAGATTAAAATGAAAAAATAAAAAAAAATAAAAAATGAGTTGCATGACTGAAGGGGTTAATGAAAGCCGGAAGGGTGGAAAGGTGAGAGAGGAAAGTAATGAGAAAGTTTTGTTGAGAGAGAGAGAGAGAGAGAGAGAGAGAGAGAGAGAGAGAGAGAGAGAGAGAGAGAAATTGCATGACTGAAGGGGTTAATGAAGGCTGGAGGTGTGGAAAGGGAATTGCATGACTGAAGGGGTTAATGAAGGCTGGAGGTGTGGAAAGGGAATTGCATGACTGAAGGGGTTAATGAAGGCTGGAGGTGTGGAAAGGTGAGAGAGGAAAGTAATGAGAAAGTTTTGTTGAGAGAGAGAGAGAGAGAGAGAGAGAGAGAGAGAGAGAGACCAAATCCCTCAATTCCACACGCCATTTCACTACCCCATTACATGAACTTCACCACAATGCATTCATCTTCGTCGATAAGTTAGATCCGTTGCACATGTATAGTGGAGTTTAGGAGCCTCACCAGCACCCCTATCTTGCCTATTAACACTCTCAGGCTCCTAGGACTCACTCTCAGGCTACTAGAACTCACTCACTTGCTCATCTACTCACCTGCCTTCCTACCCAGTTTCCTATCTACGTCTATCTGTCCCACGCACCTATCTGTATGTCTATCTATCGGCCCCCTCCCCACCTCCCCACTTTTTATCTATTTGCAGTAGACATGAATCTGGTGCAGGCAGGTGTATGTGGTAAGAGAGATTAATTAACCTGTCTTACCAAACTTCACACACACACACACACACACACACACACACACACACACACACACACACACACACAGAGTAATATTAACTCCGAAGCAATCTCTCTCTCTCTCTCTCTCTCTCTCTCTCTCTCTCTCTCTCTCTCTCTCTCTCTCTCTCAGCGTCTGGGGGTGCTGATAGCCATGATGTATGTGATTTTGACGCCCACCTCAAAATTGACGAACTGTGGCGGTGTTTGTGGTGGAGATTGTGGTGGTGGTGGCTGTGAGTAGTCGGTAATACAGTGGTTGTGGTGATTGTGGTGATTTTGGTGGTGATGGTGGTAGTGGTGGTGGTGGTGGTGGTCGTGGGTTGTTTTGGCTGTGGTGATTGTGGTGGTTGCAGTGGTGTTAGTGGAGGTGGTGATGGTATGGATGCTGGTGGTGATTTTGGTGGTCGTTGTGGTGTTGGCGGTTGTGGTGATGGTGATGATGATCCCTGTAAATATGGCCCAACCAGTGACGATCAGGGTAATGCTTTGCCACATAAGAAAATAAAAGGAAAAAAGAAACATGATGAATGATGACGCTCCCTCATTTTGATTCTTGCTACTACTAGACTTCTTATATCCCATGTTAGGAGGCATTTTCTTAATTTTTTTAGTAAAGGAGTTAATGGAGGCTTTATGTAACCCCTCCACTTCGAAATCCCTCCCAGAAGTAAAGAAAAATCGTCTGTGAGTTGAAAGAATAAAGACGAATGGTTTCTTTATTAATCCAACATTGGGAAAAAGTATATTATAATGAGTAGGATTTATTTGTGTGTCTGTATTTCCCTTGGTTTTGTCAACACCATCGTTATCGCCGCCGTAGGTGTCATTTTCGTAATCGTTTAATCCTTCTCCTCCTCCTTCCCCTCCTCGTTTCGTCATCATCATCATCATCTTAATCATCATCGTAATCCTCAAAGTCCTCCTCTTCCTTCTCGTCCCCCTACTTCTCCTCGTCCTCCTACTTGTCTTCGACCTCCTCCTCCTCTTCGTCCTCCTACTTGTCTTCGACCTCCTCCTCCTCTTCGTCTTCCTTCTCCTCCTCCTCTTCGTCCTCCTCCTCCTCCTCCTCTTCGTCCTCCTCCTCCTCCTCCTCCTCCTCTTCGTCCTCCTCCTCCTTCTTCTCTTCGTTCTCCTCCTCCTCCTCCTCTTCGTCCTCCTCCTCCTCCTCCTCCTCTTCGTCCTCCTCCTCCTCCTCTTCGTCCTCCTCCTCCTCCTCCTCCTCCTCCCCCTTCTCCTCCCCATCATCATCATCATCTTAACCCTCACTGTTGTAAATAAGGTCGTCAGGCTCCCCACACACACACACACACACACAGGAGAACCATCATCACTGTACCCCCCAAAATGACCCATACACACATACACGCATCATTCGGGGCATTTTGCAATATGTCTGTAGATGTGTGAGTGTTGGTTCTGGTGCTGAGGACAATAGGGCAAATAAACAAGAGTAATGGCTGTTGTTGTGAGTGGGAATTGTTGGGAGAGAGTTTTGTTTTTGATGTGGGCTGACGCGGGATGATGATGATGATGATGATGATGACGATGATGGTGATGATGATTATGGTGGCGGTGGTGATTGTAATGATGATGATGATTGATGATGATGATGGTTATAAGAGTGGTTATGCAAGTAATGATGATGATGATGATGATAATAATGGTGATAAGTGGTGATACAAGTGATGATGATGATGATGATGATGATAAGGAGAATGAAAATCGTAGTGATAATATTAAGGATGGTAATGATGCTGATGATGAAAGTGATGTGTGTGTGTGTGTGTGTGAGAGAGAGAGAGAGAGAGAGATACAATTAGGCTACCTGTATACTGTATTTCTCATGTATTAATTTACGCCTTACGATAACATTCACAATAAGATCAAGATTTCCTCACTGAATTGTTGCTTCCGCTCAACGATTTTATTAAACTTTCAGGAAGACTGTTTTAGTAAAGATGTTATTATATTAAAATCAACACAGTTCGTTCTATCTGTCATTTCGTTCTTGTTACCGCGAGACGATTAAAGTGACGATATACTCTAGGAAAGCAGAGATTAGGAAAACATACTCTAACACTCAGGCTCCTATGACTCACTTCCAGCTGAATAAAATCGTCCAACACTAGATGGAATGAAGCGCTAGAGTTGTCCCTACCATGAGACGATTAAAATAGCACTGAAGAGTACAAACACGTATATTAAAACACCATATATGCATTTCTGTTTTGATGTGTGTGTGTTTTTTATGTCGGGTAATATGCATACCAGAGGCGCGTTGGATATTACAAACTCGATGCAAAACACTGGTGAAAAATATACCTCCATGTAAGAGAGGGAGAGAGAGAGAGAGAGAGAGAGAGAGAGAGAGAGAGAGAGAGAGAGTGTCACACCGTCCCATTCCACCCCTGTTTATCTCCTTCAACATCCCAAACTTCAGCAATAACTCTCAAAATCGGATTGTCTCTCTGTTGTTGCTGATTCCATACCTTACTTCCTGTTATACTGGAGGAAAAACACCTCTCTCTGTCTCTCTCTCTCTCTCTCTGTCTCTCTCTCTCTCTCTCTCTCTCTCTCTCTGTCTCTCTCTCTCTCTCTCTCTCTCTCTCGCCAATTAGTTACAAATCCCGCTTCA
>NC_137044.1:10765176-10767676 GCF_032717465.1 Coenobita brevimanus
CGGCAGTGATTGAATGGCCGTGATGGAGGGGAGGGGAAGAAAACGGGGTGGGGGTGGGGGAAGGGGAGAAAACAGGGTGGGGAGAGAGAGAGGGGGGGAGGAGAGAGGGGGGGAGATAGGGACGGCGAGGGAGGGGGAGGAGGAAGAGGTAGTGGTAGGGAGGTAAAGAGAAGAGACGGAGAGAGAGAAGAGGAGGAGGGAGAGGAGGAGGAGAGATGGGGAGAGGGTAAGCTGTGGAAGGAGAGAGTAAGGGTGGGGAGAGGGAGAAGGAGGACGAGGGGAAGAAAAAGAGGATAAGAGAGAGGTGGGGGAGGGGGGTGTAAATGGGAGAGGAAAGCGAATTTTGCAGCATCCGGACAGCTAAGTGGCGTGGTCGGTGTGGCACTGGCTTCACGTTAGGGGGGACTTTCTGGAATGGGTTCGAGCCCCACTGACTTGGAATGGGGACTCACAAGGCAACTCCTGTCGTAACGATCCAGTAATCAACTTTGGACTCTCTTACTGCCTCCTGCCGCTGTCTGATACCTTAGAAAAAAAAATCGGAATTCTTATTTTACGTTCTGCTAAGCTTGTGTTTAATATCATGAGTTTACCTTTACATACATTCGTTCACTCTTACAACTATAGTCCTTTCATCTTAACATGGGCCAGATTTTTTTTCTTTTGTGCCATATTTCATGTAGCTCAGTGGCAGAACAAGACAGTACTGTGGTTCTACATCTTTTTCATATCACTTCTTCGTGACTAGCACCATCTAGTCTTAGTGTTACGACTTAGTTTTCAAGATGGAGATATAGCATTTTTATGCTAAGTTAGGATAAAGAATATAACATACACCTCACAACACCAGAGTGAATAATCAAGTGAAAAAGTGCCACCCAAGATAATGACTTTGACTTTGTAATAATTAACTGCAACGGAGACTTGTTTATGCAAAAAATTCGGGAGGATCGATTAATATGTCTGTACAGAAAGGATCGTAACCCCTTAATAATATAAAGTTGCTCTTGTGGAATTTATAGTATTGCCAGAATTAGTTTTGTCTGCTTGCTTTTTTTTTATATTTATTTTTTTTTTTTTGGCCTAAATATTGGCTCGAGTTTGGTTGGGAATTTTTGGTAGCTTTATGAGTGAAGACAAAACGAATATATAAATAATCCTAAACACAGCTTAAGCTTAATAAGGTTTATAAATACGAGGCAGGACTATACCATGTTAGGAGTGTGTGAGGTGGTGTAGGGCGTGTTTAGTGAGATTCCCAACACCTTTGATCCTGTCTCCGTTATGAACCTTCGCCGGGACAAGGATGTGTGTTTTAATGCTTGCCAGGAGATGTGGGGGTTAATAGCCTGGGTCCTGACAACTCTGGTATTCCCTTCCAGTAAAAGACAGACGAGTTTGTTCAGCTGAGAGTGAGTCTATAGGAACTTGAGAGTGTTAATATCAAGGGTCACTCAGCCTGGTACTGAGTTGAGGCACTGGACTGACACTGGCATCGGGGACATCTCAGTAGGAGGGCATAAGTATCCATCTCGGTATATATTTACTTGTGTTCTAGTTAGCTTGACACATGACACATCCGATAGGGAAACGAGAGGCATATCGATAAAGGCATCGTATTATTTTGAAAGCTGTCATTGAGAACCACGCCCAGAGAGAGACACTTCGCTTTACTGCTTCTGAGGAATGTTTAACCCTCAGGAATTTGTACCATACTTGTTTACATCTTGGTCTGTGTGTTGGTAACTTTGTAGATGAGAATTAGAATTTATTACTTCTTTGATTTTATTCTTAATATATTCCATTCCTTGTGTGTGAGAAGACTGTAACTTTTATTAGATCTAGCATACGTCCTGTTAAAGAGTAGTTGCTTCTGGTTAGCAAGTTTTATTACTAGGAGTCTTGATTAAAGCTAGATCACCGGCCCTCAGTTTTCAGGGCCTCTCCTAACCCAAACATATGCGTCTGAAAATATCCCCTCCAGTTTCCAAAGTCTCATAAATTAAATCGTCAGAACGTAGCAAGAATAAACCAAAGAAAAAAGAAATGCAGCACCAGACTGAAAGGATTAAGCATAGTTTCCCTTCTCCCATTCAGTATATCACACTCTCTCCATGAATTAAAAAAGAAAAAATGTAGAAAAAGAAAAACGCACGGGGCAGGACAGAGAATAAAATGCATGTACAGGCAAATCCCCGCCCCATTTTTTGAATTCCCGTCTATTTTTACTACAGGACGAGCTTTGTGTACCAATAAAGATGCTGTTTCTTTATTCCTGTACAGTGGCCGGTCATTTTGGTTCGTTTGGTCTGGAATGGAGGATGTGTTTGTGTTTGCTTTGTGTTTGTATTAGCCTTTGTTGAGGGATGCATGGATGGATGGTTGGATGGATGGATGGTTGGTTGGATGGATGGATGGTTGGTTGGTTGGATGGATGGATGGTTGGTTGGATGGTTGGATGGATGGATGGATGGATAGTTGATTGGATGGATGGATGGTT
>NC_137044.1:10772676-10862676 GCF_032717465.1 Coenobita brevimanus
ATGAGAGGTGAAGGAAGACTGAGAGAGGAGGGGGAAGGGAGGAAAGAAGAAGGGAAGAGGAAAGGAGGAAGAAGGGAAGAGGAAAGGAGGAAGAAGGGGCCATCCAGAGTAATAAAGGAAACATATAACATTCTAACTATAGGTCGTTTCAGTGATGCATCTTCATTCAGGAGAGAGACGCTTGCCTTCCCATCGGTTAAGGAAGCACCCTAACACCTTTTCCTAAGCGATTTATTTTTTTATTGCACCTGACCGTCTTCCTCTTTGTTTCGTAAATCCTTCCAGTGTCTCCATATCCTGAATAAATAACGTGCAAACGGATATTAACCACCTTCCAAGAATAAATCGCTCAGGAAGAGGTGTTAGGGGAGGTAAGAAGAAAATATTTGTCCAAGTTTTAAATTTTTGTAATGAGTTGCTTTCTTAATTCGCTCTAAGTTAATTAATTACGTCGTTTTTCTTATTATTTTTCCTTTCTGTTTATCTCTCTCTTTGACGATGAAGAGAGAAGGATGAGATGAAGAGGGAGACAAGAAGAGAAGAGATTAAGAGTGAGAGAGAGAGAGAGAGAGAGAGAGAGAGAGAGAGTGACGGTGATGAAGGAGGGAGGAGGAGACACAGACAATGAAATCTTAAACCCTTCTCAGAGTCTCTGTTTACCTTTCATCTCGTCTTTTCATCCAAACAATTCGTCTCTCTCTCTCTCTCTCTTCGTTCCTATTCTTCTTTCGGTTCTTAGTTTATTGTGTTTTCCATCCCATTCTGTTCCTGTCACTTCCTCCTCTTCCTCCTCCTCCTCCTCCTCCTCCTCCTCCTCTCCTCAAGTTTGGTTCTTCTTATCTCTTAGTTTCTTCTCCTCTTCTCTTCTCTTACCTACTTTTCTCTTGTCTTCACTCCCCAACACTTCTCTTTTCTTCTCTTCTCGTCTCTTCTATTCTTTTCTCTAGTTTTGTTTTCTCTTCATTTTCTTTACCTCCTCTCCTCTCCTCTTCTCTCCCCTCTCTCCTCTCCTCACTCCTCTCCCCTCCCCCTCAGCCACAGTACTCTCTCTACACTGCTACACCTTTATGGCCGTTCTTCTATGTTTAGGGGTCAAGTTATGCCATTCGTATTCAAGGCAGACCACCTCGCCGGGGCCTCAGAGTCTGTGTCCTCTGTGTAACTCATCTCTTGTCCATTATGACTTCCTCTCTGTCCCTGTGTGTGTGTGTGTGTGTGTGTGTGTGTGTGTGTGTGTGTGTGTGTGTGTGTGTGTGTGTGTGTGTGTGTGTGTGTGCTCTCACATCTAATCTGCCAGCTTATTCTTCTCAGCTATTTTTCTCTCTCACACCTCATCGTCCCTCACATTCTTGTTTCTTCTGTTTTTTTTCCTTTACCTCCATATTTTTATTATTTTTTATTTCCCTCACACTCCATCTTCCATTATACCCTTTCATTCTTATCTCCATCATCTCATTTTCATCATATTTTTGTTATTATCATTTCATTTGTCAGTCATTTCCTCTTTTCATATTCCTGACATTTTATTTTCTCCCATATTCTTATTCACGTTTCCCTCCCACACCTAATCTTTCTTCCCATTCATCTTTTTTTTTTTTTTTTTCATTTTTCTGTGTCATCTCGTTTTCCATTATGTCCTTATATATATTTTTCTCACTCACGTCTCCTCTCTCCTCACACGTCTCACTCCTTCAGTCCGGCACACACACACACACACACACACACACACACACACACACACACACACACACACACACACACACACACACACACACACACACACACACTCTCTCTCTCTCTCTCTCTCTCTCTCTCTCTCTCTCTCTCTCTCTCTTGCTTTATTTATGTCTCCGTATATCTCTTTACATATGTATGCATGCATGTAAACACACACACACACACACACACACACACACACACACACACACACACACACACACACACACACACACACACACACACACACACACACACACACACACACACACACACACACACACACTGTCACCTAAACCAGACATTTTTTTCATTCTCTCTTGTGTTCTTTCTCTCCCCAGACATCTCCACCCCTATCCCTCGCCATTCCTGTCTCGTTTTTCTTACCAAACACTACGGTATGTTTTTTTTCGTTTTATTTTTTTTTTTTACAGTACCCCTTTCCTTGCCGCATTACTGTGCCACCTTCCTCTCTTTTTTTCTCTCTCTTTTTTTTCCTTCATTTCTTTCAGTTTCTTGTTTTTCCGTGTCTGTTTTCTTATGCTGGTTCCTCTCTCTCTCTCTCTCTCTCTCTCTCTCTCTCTCTCTCTCTCTCTCTCTCTCTCTCTCTCTTGTTTTTCGCCTGCATTTATTCCTCCTTCTCCTCCCCTTTTTAGTGTTGCTACCTCCTCATCCTCCATTTCCATCGCTCCTCCTCCTCTCCTCCTCTTCCTCCTCTCCTCTTCCCTCCTTCCCCTCCCTCTCCTCCTCCTGCACACAATTACAGAAACACATAAAAACACATTCTCTATGGTCGGACGTTTCACAAAAGAATGTCATGTGTTTTTACTGAGTCCCTTATTACGTAATTCATGGTGGAGGGAGAGAGGGATGATGAGAGGGAATGAGGAGAGGAAAGAGGGAAGGAGGAGAGGGAAGATAGGGAAGGAGGAGGAAGATAGGGAAGGAGGAGAGGGAAGATAGGGAAGAGGGAGAAGGAAGGTAAGAGAAATGGGGAGAGGGATGATGATACGGGGAGGAGAAGGAAGTCGATAGAGATGAAGGAAGATGATGATAGTGATGGAGTGAGAAGATGATAGTGGTGAAGAGAGATGATAGTGATGGAGGAAGGTGATAGATGGAAGAAGAAGATAATAGTGATGGAGGAAGAAGATAATGATAGTGATGGAGAGAGATGATAGATGGAAGAAGATGATAGTGATGGAGGAAGAAGATAATGATAGTGATGGAGAGAGATGATAGTGACGGAAGGAGGAGAGAGAAGATGAGAGGGATGGAGGGAGAGGCAAGATGACAGAGATGGAGAGAGGCCATCACAGGTGCCCACTGATCAGGTAAACGCGACGTGAGAGGATGGAAAATTTAGGCTGCCTGCTCTGTTTTTTCTCCCACATATTTATCCTTTACTCATTTGTGCATTGTGTTTTCCTACATTCTTTGGCTCCCTCATCATCATCATCATCATCATTATTATTATTATTATTATTATTATTATTATTTTACCTTCATCATCATCATAACTATTCCCGCTCTTGTAAATGAGGTGGGTATAAACACACACACACACACACACAGTCATGGCCGTCAAAACCCTCCAACCATCCATTCACCTTACCAATAACATAAAATCCCACGTCAATCTTTGGCTCAGTCCGCGGCTTACGTGTCAAATTATTATGATATTTTTTTCTGTTTTTTTTTTTCCTTTGCTTTTAAATTACAGGTCAGGTCAAACTGTTATAGATTTTTTTTAATGAGTGGAGGACACCTGTAATCTGGTGTATTGATATTTTTGTAATTTGCTTTTCCTTCCTCTGTTCATCTCCTGTAAAAAAAATATATATATATATATATATATATATATATATATAGAGAGAGAGAGAGAGAGAGAGAGAGAGAGAGAATATAACCTTGCCTTTTAATACCAAGTCGCTTATTCAGTTTTTGTGGCATTCTGTATTTCTTCCTCACCCTGTTGCTACACACTGCATAAAATCTTGCATCCTGTATTTCTTCCTCACCCTGTTGCCACACGCATTGCACAAACTCTTGCATCAGTCCTTCTATCCATAGCTGGCTCAGTGTTATTTTTTCGTAGCGTTTTGTACATATTTTAAATTCTGTGGCTCCAATTTGCATACAGTCTTGCAGTGATCCTCTTAGATATGCATCAGTTTTAATCAAATTACATCTAGACGAAAAGTTATGACAAAGGCTTGAAAAGAATTATGGGAATCTGTCTGTTTGTCTGTCTACCTATATATCTCTGTATCTATCAATTTATCTACATCTGTCTATCCATCCATCCATCCATCCATCCATCTATATATCTCTTTTGGTCTGTCTAATTAAACTATCTGTCCATGCATACATACATACATACATACATACATATATACATACATACATACACAACCACCACCCGGTACATAAAGGAAAAGGACCACGAATTACCACAAATGAAGGTAAATTGCATAAAGAATTATATTTGATAATTGCCTCAACCGCAAATAAAAATGTTAATTATCATGCAAAGGACCAGCAAGGGGTATAAAGAGGGAGATAAAAAAAAATGGAACATAAAATCAACAAAAATTATCACAAACGATGATAAAAAAGTGAAAAAAAAAATCACGAAGATTTAGAAATATGAACTGACTAAAAAAAATAAGAGAAATGAAATAATTGTAAAAATATGGGAGAGAGAGAGAGAGAGAGAGAGAGAGAGAGAGAGAGAGAGAGAGAGAGAGAGAGAGAGAAATTATCCCAGGCAAATATCAGCACAGCCTAACGAATACTAAAAATTATCACAAAAGAAGTAGAAAATTTAGTTAAGTTTCTCAGGGTCGCGCTTTCTATTTGTTCATTCAAGCCAGACGATTTTCTTCATCTGAGAGTGAGCTATAGTAGGCAGAGATTTATTGCTGGTCCTGTTAACCCTCTCATGGTCTGGCCAACTCTAGTGATTTATTGAAGCTAACACCGGACGATTTTATTCGGCTGTGAATGAATATCAGAAGCCTGAGAATATTAAATTACATAAACAGTATCAAGCATAATTACAAATGAACATAAAAAAGTGCTAACAAATAGATAGATAAATAAATAAATAAATAAAAGTAACTATCAAGAACGATAACAGTCAAAGATAAAGTTGTAAAGATAAGATCACCCCAAGCCAGATAAAAAAATGTAAACAACACAGAAGCAACGGTGAACTAGCTTGTCTCGCCTCATCGACACGAAACCGAGCACTCGAAGCAGATCTCAAAATAAATACACACACACATCTCCTCTTGCTTATGTCGTACTTACAGCGAAGAGATAATGTCTGCGTCGCCTCCGGATTTCCTGGTTATTATATCTTGTTGCCTTGGGTCAGTTTTCGGCGTGACCTAAGTCCTGAGAGCACAAATTTAGTCTCGGGTCGTACGAGTTCGATTCAGGTGATCCGGAGCCGCGACCCGACATGCACCCACCTTGAAGGCTGGAGAGACACTGGTTGGTCCGTCCAAGCCTAGGCATTTGTGCAGCTCTCTCATGTACCCCTTTCTCTCTCATCTATCTCTCCTCTCCTTTTCCTCCTTATTCACTTCTCTGCGTCCTCCTTCCTCTCCTCATTTATCTATCTTTCCTCTTCTTTTCCGCCTTATATTCTTTTTTTTTTTTTTTTTGCGTCCTCCTTCCTTTCCTCATTCCTTGTCTTTTTCGTTCTTCCCGACTTTCTGCCTTGTTCATCCCTTCCTTCCTTTCTCATCCTCCTTCCCTTCGTTTCTCTCCCACCTATTTTGTGCAGCTGTTATGTAACCTATCCCCTCTCTTCTTTTCCTCTCCTCTCCTCTCATTTTCCTCTTTCACTTCACTCTTCCTCCCCCTTCATTTCTTCACTCCTTTATTTATCCCTCTATCCCATCTTTCCTTTTCTTCTTTTCTTCACCTATTCTCATCCTCCTCCTTCTCCTCACTTTCGTCTTCTTCATTCTTCAGCTCCCCTTTCCCTTCCTTTCTAGTTCAGTCTTCCCTTCCCTTTTCCTCTTCTCCTCCCTTCCCTTCCTTCCCCTCCTCCCTTCCCTTCCTTCCCCTCCTCCCTCCTTTCCCCCCCTCCTTCTCTTCCCTCTTCTCCCCTTTAAAGTAGCATTATTAAGTTTAAAGCCAGGGTCCACTCGCAACCGCGATAACACAGCTGCTTTTCCAATCACGTTTCATTTCCACACGCTGGAAAGCAGTTGGACCCAAGTTAACCCCTCTGTACCCGGCGTCCTACATAGGTGGTGATGTGCTGGGTATTTAACAAAGCCAGTTAACTTCCAGAAGCCATACCGAACGAGTTCAACATGGGAAAACACTTTCGTACTGAAAGGTTTATTACCTCCGCCAGCAAAGTTGAAGGAGGTTATGTATTCACCCATGTCAGTCTGTTTGTTTGTCTGTCTTTGTGGACAAGATATTTCAGAAAGTTATGGGATTTCAGTGAACTCTGGTGGATAAGTGAACAGCGGGCCAATGAAGAGTTGATTAGATTTTCAGGTGGATCCGAACCCGAATGCAAGAATGAATAATAAATTTCATAGGCATCGGTGAAGGTCTGAGATAGCTTACATTCAGTAACAGGGCAGACTAAGACCGTAGAATTAATTGACTAACTCTAGTATGAAAGGCCATAAAAGTATTAGTCTGAGAGGAAAAAGGAATTATAGCAATAAATCTTATAAGATACTGGCGTTGGCGGAGGTATGCACTCTATGAATACTGACTAGTTTAATGCTGTATGTAACCTCTACACTCCGAAAAGTCTGTCCCAAGCTGACTTAAATCCGCAGGAGATGGCAAGAAAGTGAAAAAGACGTTCCCGGGTTCAGTGGGTTAAGGAGAAACCAAAAGTACAGCATGGTTCTATGAGCTTCGTAACATTGCTAGTAAACGAAGGGCAGCACGCTAAGTCCATACTGCTGCGAACTAGAATACTGATCCAGTTTCTAGTCGAACAATTGTAAGACCCATACACAATATTCTGAAAAGTTCGTTGGACTCCGAAGGTTGCAATATTGGATTTCAAAAGTCACCGTTCAGTGTCTCGTTATTTATCATCTTGGTGCTCAATCGGTATTTATGACGGCGGCGCGTCCTCTCAAAAATCCCCCCTGAAGCAATTTTGGGGATTAGTGGGTTTGCGCTCTCAGACAGGCCACGACTTTTATATATTTAGTCTTCCCATTTCCAGGCGATTTTTTTCTTTTATATTTAGTTTGGGATGAAAGAATCGGAGGGGCTGGATACAGCCTTGATTGATCTCTTTAGCAGGGGGTTGTACTAAGCTGAGGAAAATCGTCTGATAATAGCAAGACTTAATTACAAAAGATGTGGTGGTATGAAAAGGATTGTTTGGATGGCAGGAGAGGCAAAAGATGGTCAGTATTGTATCCCAGGCACACCACTACACTCACCATACACCCACCCTCACCACACACCCACACTCACCACACACCCACACTCACCACACACCCACGCTCACCACACACCCACACCACACGCCACACTTTAGGGTCAACACAGCACCACTACAACACCAACATCACTCACTCATCCATATCACTACCACTGCCACCACCAGCATCACAACCACATCCACACCACCGCAGCATCCCCACCACCACTCTCACCACACAACTCCAACATACACCCACGCCATCCTACACAGCCACATCCACCTCCACACATCCTTCAGCCACAACCACAGCCAACCAACACAATCTTTCATCACAGCCACAGTCGTTCGTCACAGATAAATAATAACTCGTCACAACTAGAACCTTTCGCCACAAATAAAAAATAACTCGCCACAGCTAGAACTACTCGCCATAACCACACCCACAACAACCCCCCAGCAGGCCTTAGTAACAGCCAAAATCACCAACACAACCCTGACTCACAACCACAGTCTATCGTTAATGCTGCGCCTCTCACACACTCGCTCCCCTGATGCTCATATTTTCAAGCTGACTTTGAGGGGAGGGGAGGAGGAGAGGTGGGGGGGAAAGCTGGGGAGAAGGGAGAAGGGGATGAAGGAAGGAAAGGTGGGAAGATGGGGACAGGGGAGAAGGGGTGGTGTGGGAAAGGTAAGGGCAGGAGAGATAGCAAGAAAATGGGTAGAGGGAAAAAAGGGTGGGACTGGGAAAGGTGGGGAGAGGGTAGTGGAAGTGTGGAAGATGGGGAGACGGGAGAAGAAGGTGGGGGCGAAGGGAGAGGGGAAGAAAGGGGAGAGGAAGAAGGGGGAGAGCGGGAGAAGGAGGGGGGAGGAGGAGGGGGAAGGAAAGGTTAAACAAAGAACAGAAAGGCGGTGAGTGTATGCTGGTCGGATTTCCCAGGTGTATCATCAATTGCCGCCCAGGTGTTGTTATTTATGTCAGTGTGCGCACAGGTGACATCAATTGCCATGCAGGTAAACGTTTAATACCTCAATTGATATCATAATTCACGGCCAGGTAACGATAAATCCAAAATGATGGTTGGGGTACGTTAAGATTCCATTCAGGGTAACAATAATAATAATAATGATAATAATAATAATAATAATAACACTAATAATACACACACACACACACACACACACACACACACACACACACACACACACACACACACACAATCGTTTTTTTATTTCATTTCACCGAGCCTCATCTCTCTCTCTCTCTCTCTCTCTGATGTCACCAGGAATGCATTATTGTAACCTCCTCGCATGCAGATTTCACCCGCTAAATTCCAGTCTCCTCGCCTTGCTGATGTCAACTTGGCCGTACTGAATTCATAGCGAGAAGCAACAGGGTCGTGGAGGTGGAGGAGGAAGTGAAATGGATGCTTGTGTGTGTGTGTGTGTGTGTGTGTGTGTGTGAGAGAGAGAGAGAGAGAGAATGAGAGAGGGGGGTTATCTAGCTATTATATTCTGTGTGGCCTCATCACCGTCTCACACACACACAGACACCCACACACACACACACACTTATCAAAACAGCCACAATAGAGACACATCCCTAAATTTCGCATTGCTGCCAAACGTTTTCAGTAACATGAACATTATCACACACTTGCAGGCTGTGTGTGTGTGTGTGTGTGTGTGTGTGTGTGTGTGTGTGTGTGTGTGTGTGTGTATGTGTGTGTGTGTATGTGTGTGTGTGTGTGTGTGTGTGTGTGTGTGTGTGTCTCATGCGTCAATAAAAACTCTAGACACACAAACATAAATAAATGATCCTTTCAGTTTACATTTCGGACATAAATACTTTACCTTTTCACTACAGCACATAGCAAAATTTTAAGCACTATTCTCTCACTGTTATTACGAAAGCGCTTGTCCTGCCGTCCAAAAGTGGAAGAATATTAATGAACAGAGCTGCACGTGCCTCTGATATCTGTTATATAGGGAGATGAAATGGTGTGGCTTGAATTCTGTGCTGCATATGAACGAGGAGAAATGGGGTGATGATCATGATGATGGTTGTGGTGGTGGTGGTGGTGGTGGTGATGGTGGTGGTGGTGGTGGTGGTGATGATGATGGTGGTTGTGGTGATGATGATGATGATGGTTGTGGTGGTGGTGGTGATGATTGTGGTGGTGATGATTTTTTCTTATTATTTTCCTTTCTGTATGTCTTTTTGATGGTGAAGAAGGGAGAAGAATGTAATGAAGGAGAGGCCAAGAAAACACGAGAATAAGAGAATGTAGAGAAAGTGAAGGGAAGGAGATGAAGAAGGAGGAAGTAGACAATGATGATGATGATGATGATGATATACCCAATTTAACTAACTCCCTAAAATCTCCGTCTGGTAGGAACAATAAAATTAAAAGATATGACTGTAATGACGAGAATAAATCAATCAGGTGAGCGACTTGAAGCAGCGAGAGAGAGAGCAAGGACTGAGGGACTAACGAGCCAATTAGAGATTTCTGCCCCACTAACAACCCCCCATTCATCTTGCATCCATGGCGTACCTTCCCTCCCACTCCCACACTCCCCTCCCTCCCTCCCACTCTCACTCCCAAACTCTGCAGTCCTACACTCTTCCCTTCCTACAGTTCCCTACTCTCCCCTCCCAAACTCCCCTCTCCCACGCTCTCACACTCCCCTGCCACTACCAGTCTCCCCTCTATACTTCCCTCTCACTACCACTCCAAAACTCTGCAGTCCCACACTCTCAGACTCTCCCCTTGCACACCTCATTCCCCCTCCCACAATCCCCCCTCCCAAACTCACTCACTCCCCCTTTCCACAGTCCCACACTCTCCTCTCCCACACTCCCTCATTCCCTCTTCCCACACTCTCACTCCCTCTCTCTGTTTCACTGTTTAATTTACCTTGCAAGCTCTCTCCCTCATTTCACGCCAACATTATTTCCTAATTTCCCACTCTCCTACACCTTCCCTCTCATTACACACACTCTCTCTCTCTCTCTCTCTCTCTCTCTCTCTCTCTCTCTCTCTCTCTCTCTCACTCACTCACTTTCAATTCTCGCGATCCAGGCTTCTCCACTCTCACAAAAATGGCCCATCATTTTCCTCTCAGTCTCCCTTCGTATCACCCCATTTTCTTTCTGGCATCCCCAGGCGTTTTCTTCAGGGCCAGCATTTATAAACATTCTTAAGCTGCGTAAAGGAATGATTTTTACACATCTGCAATCCCACCATCCTCCTCTCGTTGAAAAGGGAGTTGAGGGACGTTGGTATAGTAGGGTAGAGGAGCCGCTCTGTCATATCAGTGCCACCCCACGAAGGCGTCTTTCTCTAAGTGAACACAGTAAAGAGAGACTATACGAGGAAACCAAGAAGTCACGCTAGAAAAATGTTCGGAGTATTTTTTTGAATCCGAACTCACGTCTTTGATCTCTTGGAAGTTTCATAAATCTTCATTAGTCCCTTTCTTCGCTCACTTTGCATTTCTTTATCCTGTTTTCATTGCTTATATTTCTTCTCTTTATTTTTTATTTTTTTACTTTACGTACCTCTTTCTGTCAGTGGTTCTTCATCATCATTTTCCCATTCCATTTCCTTCCTTCCTTTTCGTTGCTTTCCGTTTTTTTTTTTTTTTTAATTTCTATCCCAACTGTTCAGTGTCTCTAAGAAATTGTAGTTGTCTGGATGAAGCAATAACACATTAAGACATCATCACCTCACGTCGTCTGTGTCCTCGTCACTAAAACTAAATTCACCTTTGAAGTGCTTTTGTGTGTATTTTTTTTTTCCTTCCTGGGAATTGATCCTGTTTTTTATTTCCATCCTTCTTGCCTCTGATTTTGTTTCTTTCTATCTGTCTGTCTGTGTACCTGTGTATATCTTAATTTTATTTTGTGAAAGTCACAATGGTCATTTATCATCTCCTCTTCTCTCTCTCTCTCTCTCTCTCTCTCTCTCTCTCTCTCTCTCTCTCACCGTACAGAAGGGGTTAATGTAGGAGTAAACCGAGGAGAATGCGGCCCTAACCCAGTGCCAATAAACTGGTGAGGGACGGACGATGGGAGGGGGAGAGGAGGGGTGATGGGAGGGGGAGGGGAGGGAAAGGATGGCGAGGGGGCAGGAGAGGGAAGGGATGGCTAGGGGAGGGGAGTACATAGGAGTACATAAGAGCACATAGGAAGTACAGGTTACAGGTGGCTGACTGATGGGAAAAAAAAAAGACTCATTCATTTAAGACCTTCCCAAAGAGTGTGAGGAAGGGAAAGAGAAGGGAGGGTGGAGAAGGGAGAGAACTGGAAGACAGGGAGGGAAGTGGAAGTGAGGAGTGTAGGGGGGAACAAAGGGCCAAGCTTTCTGACAAGTGGAGGCAACTTGTAATATATCAGTGTTGAACAACGATGAACTTGAACAACTGGAACACATCAGGTCATTGTCTCCTCAGCTTAGAAGGATTACTATACTTCCTGTACCTTAACCTGATCCAGATTTTCGTCTTTTTCCAGCTTATTTCACGTAGCTCACTGGTACAAAAGGACAGTGCCACAGCTCCACATTTTCCCCATAGAACTTCTTCGTGACTAGTACCAAATTCCAGTGTTAACCTATTGCAACAACACAGCATTCAAGACGGAGAGATGTCAGCCTTAGGCCAAGTTGGAGGAAAAGGAGTATTGCGTGTGTCCTCATTCCGGATCCCTTTGCCCTCGGGTACAATTTCAGGTCAATTATGGTGGTATCTTCTCGCCCTCCGCCTCGTTAGTGTGGTGTGTCCTAGCCTGCACTGCCCACTCCTCTCTACCTACCACACCACGCCACGCCACAACACACCACCACACAACACCGCACCACACCGCAACAACATCGCAAGACTCCACACCACACCGTACCTCATCACACCAAACCATACAACACAACACCGCACCACACCCGCATCGGCATCGTACCACTCCACATCACACCACCCGACCCCACACCACTCCACCCCACACCACACCACACCACCGCATCCACTCATCTTACGTCATCTCGAGCTTCTTCTTTTTTTTTTTTCGCTGTCATATTCTTTCATCCTTCCTAATTGATCCCTTTGAATTAGGTCACGAAGTTTACGGGACTTTTCTCTGCTGCCTCCAGACGATTTTGTTCAGGCTGATAGACTTTGCGGACTGAGGGGGTTTAGATTATCTTTTGAAAAATCGATATATTTCTTAAGTTGCAAAAAAAAAAAATTTGTCTGGAGGTAGTAAGGGTAGAAGGAAGACATGAGAGAGAGAGAGAGAGAGAGAGAGAGAGAGAGAGGATTGGGAGGGACAGAGAAAGAGAAAGTGACAGATAGAAACGTTTTTTCAGATAAAGATCGACAGCAAGAATTTCCAAATGGATTTCACGGAACGTTTTTTGCGACGAAATGGGATGGAAAACACGAACCTATCCGAGCGAAAATATATGGACGGTGAACGAAATAGCCAGGGAAAAAAAAAGGACGTAGAATTTTGGAACTTTGGAGCAGAGGGACAGTTTTCATTTATTTATTTATCTATTTATTTACTTATTTATTTTTTGGACAAGGCAAGATGGCATTAAATTATGGTGCTAAATGGGAGAGTAAGCTAATTTTACAGTACTACACCCTTTATTTTTTTTTTCATTGCACTTCTTCGTGACTAGCACCATATTATTGGGGTATTGTTATAGTTCAGCATACCTGATGGAGAGGTGGCGCTTTTAGGTCGTCAGCATGGACAGATTAGAGAGAGAGAGAGAGAGAGAGAGAGAGACGAAGCTGACATTGGCCCTGACTCACAAATTTACCGTCAATTCTCCTTCGTAATCAAGTTTTCTTATCCCAGGAGAGACAAGCAGAGACGACTGACTCTCCTCCCTGTCCTTCCTGCAGTAATTAAGACTTGTTTTTTATTTGGAGGAAGGGCAAGGAAAAGGGCGTGCTGAATATTCCCATATCTGTTTTTTCCTGCAGTAAATACAAGTACATTTCTCTCTCTCTCTCTCTCTCTCTCTCTCTCTCTCTCTCTCTCTCTCTCTCTTCCTTGTAAGAATTCTTTTTCGTAGGAAGGACAAGGCAAGGAGAGGGCTGAAACTTCCCATGTGTCTCGTTCCTCCTGCAAAATAAATCTTCGTGTGCGACAGGGAGTTGACTGTGAATTTGAGAATCTGGCAGCATGTACAGTTGGCCACACATGCACCTGGGACAGTGTGTGTGGGGAGAGAGAGAGAGAGAGAGAGAGAGAGAGAGAGAGAGAGAGAGACGTTCATTCATCACAGTATCTTGGTCATTCAGCTCATATTTCATACCTCCGTTCATTCAGGTCAGTGTCATCAGCAAACGTGATTATTTTAAGGGTGTCAAGTGTACTAAATGCTAAATCTCTGCTACACATTAATGCCGTCCCAGGTTCATAGGTCGCCAATTGTACAGCTCTGATCATTGATGAAATAGGAGGCAGAGAGTGGGTGAAAGGACAGAACCCTGAGGAACGCCTGTATTTACAGTCTTGGAAGAATGTCTGAAGCTATCGAACGTCTGGAGAGGAAATTTTGACAGGATAATACAATTTTTAAAGGGTTAGGGAGGAAAAATTGCAAGTAGGTTAGAAAAAATTGCAAGTAAGTTAAAAATGGAACTCTTATTGATGTCCTTGAAGCCCAGGTATAATTTAGGGGTTATGTTAATTGAGGACAGTACAGGTGCATATCTGGGGGGTGGTTGGGGCTTACTGCTCCATGATGCCATTCAGGGATGCACGAGGCTGGTCACCCTTGCTTAAAATGTCGGGAATAAGTAGCCTAGTCCCGGTTCCCTACGCTTCTGATGGGGTAGAGAAAAGGACTGGATGATGGATGGATGGAAGGATGGATGGATGGATGGATGGAAGGATGGATGGATGGGAAGATGGATGAATGGATGGATGGATGGATAGATGAATGGATGGACTTAGGGATTTATTTCACACAGGTAAATGTATCCAGGTGAGAGATGGTCTGACACTGGAAGGTTAATTACTGGGAGGGTCAAGGTGAAATTGGGCGAGGATCTACGTGGAGTTTCATAGCGACCATAAAACAGCAGGCCTCCGTAATTAGTCTGTCTGTTCCCTCGCTCTCGCTCTCTCTCTCTCTCTCTCTCTCTCTCTCTCTCTCTCTCTCTCTCTCTCTCTCATCAGGTATGCGGGCAAGAGAAAAATCTAACCAAATTACAGAATACGGCTCCTCAGACACATATATTTTTTCCTTCGCCGTAATTACTTTCTCCACCTGCTCACACACTTCCCTCACGCACACATCCGTACATGGGGAGGTGGTGGTCAGGTGGCGGAGGAGTGGACTGCATACTGAATGGTCGCGAGTTCGATCCTTGACTGGAGAGTTTGAGGAATTAGGTTTCGTTTACCCTCTCATGGTTGGGACAGCTCTAGTATATGTCTCTCTGCTGATTACAAAAGATTCAGTTCAGCCAAGAGTGCGAATAGGAGGCTGAGAATATTCATAATTATCAATATCGCTGTCATGATCGATACAGGCTGTGAATTCTGAGAGAGAGAGAGAGAGAGAGAGAGAGAGAGAGAGAGAGAGAGAGAGAGAGAGAGATCCCCCAACTGAGCCTCCAGTCCTGCCTCAATTTCTTCTTCCCTTCCCTAATCCCAGAGTTCATCTCAAAATGTCTCCTCTGAGCTTCTGTGTGCCATCCTGCTGAGCCAAATAACCTTCCCTCATGTACTTTCTGTCTGTTTGTCTGTCTCTGCCTCTGTCTCTGTCTGTCTGTCTGTCTGTCTGTCTGTCTGTCTGTCTCTGTCTCTGTCTCTGTCTCTCTCTCTCTCTCTCTCTCTCTGTCTCTCTCTCTCTCTCTCTCTCGGCGATTAAAGAATGTTGCAATAAAATCATGTTCGTACAAATCATTTCGAGAATTTATGGGTCACTAATTATGAAAAGAAAAGAGCTATGCCATTAATTATATAGCTGACAAGTAATTACCCTCGATAATGACCTCCTACGCCCTCTCTTATTAATTACATGGGACTAATTGGACAGTGGCTCCAATGACTCACTCTCAGGTCAACAAAATCATCTATCGCTATCTAACTTGTGTAACTCGAGAGGCACCCAAAGTTACGAGAGAGAGAGAGAGAGAGAGAGAGAGAGAGAGAGAGAGAGAGAGAGAGAGATTTAAAATGATGTAAAATGCCACGATTAATTCAACAACTGAGAAAAAAAAAATGGATTCTCTTCAGTCAGGGAAAATTTGTAACCCATATTTAATCGGAGGTAGAGTGTCCGAGCGAGCGAAACGAGCGAGAATATCTATTGATCCAAGTGGTGCTAGGGAGTTTCATAAGCCAAGAAGAGTGATGACCTAAGATTGAGGATATTGACCTCTCTCCCCCTCGACTCTCCCCATACCCTCCCCGCTCCCTCTGACCTTTCTCGCCCTTGGTTTTTCTGAATCTCTCTCTCTCTCTCTCTCTCTCTCTCTCTCTCTCTCTCTCTCATTCCTTATATTTTCGTCTATTAAAGGTCTTATTACTTTTTCACTTCCGGTCCCTTCCCCCCCCTCCCTCTCTCTCTCTCTCTCTCTCTCTCTCTCTCTCTCTCTCTCTCTCTCTCTCTCTCTCTCTCTCTCGCTCTCGCTCTCTCTATCCTCTGCCCCTTGTCATTCCCCTCTCTTCCCCTCATTCATTGCATTGCCACAAACTTCCCAGTCTGCCTCGCCTCCCCTCAAAGGTCGCCATGCTTCTCTTCTCTCGCTTATTAAATGCAACACATTCACGCATACAAGTGGCTTGAGGAATGCGCACACACACACACACACACACACACATATACATTCTCTCTCTCTCTCTCTCTCTCTCTCTTTCTTGGCTGTGGAGATTTCGTAACACTTTACCTTTATTGCTTTATTCAACACATTGCACCTGAAAATTCTCTGGTATCTTATTGGTGCAGTGTCGATATTAAAACTATAAAACTAACATGCAGGAGGAAGTTGATTTGCAATATAAAATAAATCGCCAAAAAAGAATTGCAACGAAGCCTCCTATATCACTAAAAACACGTTCCTCCTTCCTCCACTCCTCCTTCCTTCCCCCGCCTCTCCCCACTCCCTCTTCCTTCCTCCGTCTCCCTCCGCTCCCCCTTCCTTCCTCCGTCTTCCTCCACTCCTCGTTCCTTCCTCCACAGTCTCTCTCCATGCTGTCTTAACTTCTTCGTCGTCCTTCATTCTCTCTGCATGTCCGAACCAGCTCAGGTTTGCCTCCTTCGCCTTCTCTTATGTACACATCTATCTTGATCTTCTCACTTCTTTTTTTCTAATCCTTTCTCTTACTTGTATGACCTTTATTCATCTCAATATTATCATTTGTGTTCTTTCTGATAATCTCTCCTCATTCCTTCTCGCAACACCATGTTTTTGCTAAAGCGACACACTCGCACACTACAGTTCTTTCACGTTAACATGGCCTAAAATTGACGTCTCTCCATCTTGAATGCTTTAATGCTAGTCACGAAGAAGTGCCATGGAAAGGATGTAGAGCTGCAGTATTGTCTTTCCTTCTATCAGACTTTGAGACATTAGCCTCAGCAGGACGGAAATCCGGAGCAAGTTCGGAAAAAAAAAAAAAAAAAAAAAAAACAGAAATCCAATATGAGAGTTTCATTAACTAGAATATGATGCTAGTCACGAAGAGGTGCTGTGGAAAGGATGTAGAATTGCAGTGTTGTCTTTTTCTACTGTCGAGCTTTTGCGAAATTAGCCGCAGCAGGACGAAAATCTGGACCAAGTTCGGGTAAAAAGAGTACATAAAAAAATCCAACATTAGGTGCAGTTCCATTGTCCAAACTCCAAAGGTACATTTTTCCATGAACCAAGATTTCCTGGGCCCAATTTGTCTTGCCTGTTTGTGCCGCTCCAAGGTAGGAAAAATTCTTGGCCGTGACAACTCGGGAACAAAGAGAAATTGTCTTGCTTTCCGGAGACTTCTGGGAGACCCGGATGTAAACAAAGATGACGGCACTGATAACACTACGCGCGAATTCTTGGGCTGTTTAACTATTCATTTTTTCCTCTTTTTCTTCATATTATTATTATTATTATTATTATTATTATTATTATTATTTGTTTATCTTTTTATTTAACTTTACTTTCTCCTGCGAACAGTTAAGAACAAAATTTCGTCTACTACTCCACTGCTTCTAACTCGCAATTTGGGTATATGGGTCACGTTCCTCCCCAACGCATCATAGTAAAGAGAATATTTATGGGCACTAAAACATACCTCGCCTCTCTCACGTTAGCAAGTTTAATCACCAAAGGGAAATGAAAGGCAGAAGAGGTGAAACATGAGGTGAATTTACTGTGTGTCCCTGGTTTAAGTAAGAGCTGCGCTTATATATTATTTACCATGAGTTTATATTACTTCTTATGTCATCTGAAATAAAAATTGATGGAGGGAAGTGGTTGTAGCAGAAAGAAAGGAATTATTGTTAGTTACTTTTTGAAAATCAGGCCAGAGCACTCTCTCTCTCTCTCTCTCTCTCTCTCTGGCATTCTTCTTGTCATTTTCTTCTTTCTTCTCTCTCATTTCTCCAATTATCCCACTTTTTTTTTCATTTCTATCTCATTCTGTTTTTTCTTTCTCCTGACTCCCATTTCCCCCTTTTATTCCATCCTCTTTCTCCCTTCCCTTCAATATTTCTCATTTTATTTTCATTTTTCAATCTTGACCCCCTTTTCTTCTCACTCTTCCTCCTCTCACTCTTTCACACTAATCTTCCTACGCCTCCTCCTCTTCTTGTATTTCTTCTCTCTCGTTTTTATCTCTTCCTTTCTTCCATCTTCCTTTCTCTCCCTCCCTCTAACCTGTTTTCTTCTTCCGTTCTTATATTTCATTTATTTTCCTTTTCTCCTTTCTCCCTTATCCACTCATTCACATTCTTTCATCTCTCGTCCATGCATTCCTTTCTCTCCTTCCTATCTCCCACATTCTGTTTTCATTTTCTCTCTCCTTTTTTCCCTTCTTTCCTCCTCCCTCCCTTCATTTCCCCCTTTCCTCCCTCCTCATCTCCTTCTTTATGCCCCTCTTACTGCATATCGGATATCACTCTTTGTCATCATGTCACTTGGATTCTCTCCCTCCCTCCCTCCTCCCTCCTCCTTCTCTCTTCCTCTTTCCTCCTCTTCTCTCTCTCTCTCTCTCTCTCTCTCTCTCTCTCTCTCTCTCTCTCTCTCTCTCTCTCTCTCATTATCCTCACACCCTTCCCTCCCTATTCCTATCTCAGTGTAATATTCCCTTACAATATAATACGTGTCTGTTACGTAATCTTTTTCAGGTTTTGATTAAATTTAACAGAGATTTTATTCTTTTGATGATGATAGCGACTTGCTTCTGCGCCGACATACTGATAGTTTAATTTCTGTGTATGTGTGTGTGTGTGTGTGTGTGTGTGTGTGTGTGTGTGTGTGTGTGTGTGTGTGTGTGTGTGTGTGTGTGTGTGTGTGTGTGTGTGTGTTTGTGAGAGAGAGAGAGAGAGAGAGAGAGAGAGAGAGAGAGAGAGAGAGAGAGAGAGCGTGTGTGTAAACATTGTGAGACACAATACCAAAAATGTGAAATGAAATGAAAGAGAAATGGTACGATAGAGATATGGACAAGGAGAAGGGGAGAATAACAGAGAGATAAGCGGTGGAAATGAGAGGCGTGGAGGGAGAGGGTGAAGAGCAATTGAACTTATGAACAAAGATGCATGTGTTATAGTTGTGCTGTTCTGTTTCCATCCTGTCACCTTTATATAACAGAGTATGATTATCACTGTCACCACTATCACTACTACTCCATCCTACCAACATCGTCTCTGCCACTATTACTACCACTACCACCATCACCATTACCGCTACCATCCTACCAGCATCATCCCTATCACTATCACCATCACTGCCAGTACCATCACATCCACCACCACGACTACCATCCTACCAGCATCATCACTGCCACTATCATCATCACTACAGCTACCATCCTACCAGCATCATCTCTACCACTATCACCAACACTCTCACTATCACCACAACCACCACCACCACTATCACCACCATCACCACCACTCCCACCACCACCACCACCACCACCACCATCATCACACCCATCCATCCTCAACCAACCCACCAAACCATCTCCCGTCCTCTCCACTTCATCCGTCCCTCAGATCACTTTAATAATTCCTCTCCAATTTTCTCTCTACACACAAACATTTCCCCTCCACCTTTTTGTACCCTTTGGCCGTGAGAATCAAACTTTATATTTATTCCAGCGAAGGTCAGACTCATTCATAAAGCCCAGATAACCCCACCATGACAGAAAAGTTTAAATTTATTCCGATTCAGCATTGTAGACGAAACTGATGTATTTTGTATTTTATTTTAGCCAACACCTGGGGATTTTTCTGTACCTGAGAGAAATCCACGGCAGTCAAAGGATTATTGTACAGTGCTGGTCATTGAGGGTGGTTTTCTAGTACGATAAGGAAGGTTACTAACACCTCTTCCTTACCGATTCATTTCTGATTCTGCTCCGTTACTGTATTCCTGTGTTTTATTCATGCAATCTATGTGGATACGGAAAAAATCTAAGAAGCAAACCAAGGGATATTAATGAGTAGTTTGGAAAATAAATCGGTAAGGAAGAAGTGCTAGGGAGTCTCTTTACCCGACGATTATACGGACCCAAAACACTGATACATCTGGGACTCCGAATTTAAAAAGCTAGATTCCAACCCCTTTAATTAGTTTCTCAAATTCTCTTTTCTAAGGATTCGACACGGCTTCGAGAGGTGCAAAACAGCTTTCCCTTAAACGTCTCCCTCTTCTTCTCTCCACCTTTCGTCTCCTCCCTTCCACATCTCCTATTCTCCCATTCCTAGTCCACCTCACATTGCTTATTCTTTTTCATGTTTACTTCCTCCCTCTCCTTCTCTTCACCTTTCGTCTCCTCCTTTCCACATCTCTTCTCTCCTTTCTTCTCCACCTCACATTGCATATTCTTCTCATGTTTACTCCCACCCCTCCTCCCTCCTTTCCTGCTTCCCTCTCCTCCACTGTTTTCGTTAAGTGTTATCTCTCGCCTTCCATAATAATGATTCTCAATAAACAAAGCCTTCCCCTTCCCCTCCTCTCTTCTCCTTTCCCATTTATTTGGTTATCGTTTCCTCCTTTGATCTTCCTCTTTATCTGTATACTTCAGTGTTGACCCTCTTTCTATGACAGTCTCTCTCTCTCTGCATACGACTTAGAACAAAAACATACCACTTAATACACAGAAAATTAAAACATATGACCCAATACACAGAAACTCAGACACACGGCCTAATACACAGAACAGATACACAGAGCACACAGACACAGAGCCTAACACTCAGACACAGCATGGCACGGGAGAGGATATTAAGCTAATCACCCTATCAGCTCAGGTTATGGCAATCCGCTCGTTCAGTTGTGCAGTAGCCCTTGTTCTAGTACTATCGCCACTGATATAATAGCCTGACCTGACCTGACCTGACCTGACCTGATATAGCCTGGCATAACCTAAGAACAGATATACGTAATCGGATTCAAAAGCTTGAACACTTCACTCCTGCGATTTATTTTTCATCTTCATCAGGCCACCGACAGACGATTATATTCTCCCTGTGAATGGTCTCCCAGTAATAAAGGGGTTAATTTAGGCTATATCTAACCCCCTCTTAGAAATAAATCCAAATAAATCCCCCCTTGGCTGAATAAAATCGTCTGGTAATAGGAAGAAAATGAAAAGGGAGAAGTCAGTGGATTCCAGAGGGGCCGAGGTGATGAAATCCTCCGGTCATGTCCCTCCATATTTCACTACCCCAGGATATTCGAAGCCTTGGTGAGTGGCTGGTTTAATGGATGAGTGGGTGGATGGGTGAGTGGATGGTTGGGTGGATGGATGGATGGATGGATAGGTAGGTGCGTGGATAGATAGGTAGATGTGTGAATGGATAGGTGGATGAGTAGATTGATGGAAAGCTCAGTGAGTTGATGTGTGGATGAATGGATGGATAAGTGGATGTGAGGGTGTTTTGATGGAAGGCGAGTGGATAGGTAGCTGTGTAGCTGGACAGGTGGATGGATGGATTGACAGAAGCTTGGGTGGGTAGGTGGATGGATGGGTGGATAACTTGGTGGCTGGGTAGGTGGACGGGAGAATGGGTTGGTGGATGGAGAGGTGGATGGATAGTCAGTAGTCAACCAATCTATAGCCCTTTCACTCCGATGACGTACTCTTTATTCTTGCTCCCACCAGACGATTTACTTCGGCTTTTTTCAGAGGATTTTCGACCTTAATTGAGGAAGCTCCCTAACCACCTTTTCCTAAGCAATTTATTTTGCTTACCACATCTTTAGTGTCCTCTTCTATTACATACATCCTTCCAATATCGCCATACTCTGCGGAAATAACATACAAAAGAATATTAACCATCCATATACTGTATACATAAATACATAACACATACATACGTAAGTAATTTCATCTACCCATCCATCCATCCATACTTACATACCCGGTGCATACATACATACACAATACAATATAACAGAGAGAGAGAGAGACGAGAAGTAAAAAATATCGCTCTGGTAAGCCTGTTGTATATTTCAATTTGACTCTGGAATCTGGGTCACACAAGACACATATTGTACTCACGGAACCAACAATATTTTTTTTTTCTTTGATAAATATCTGCGGTCAGTTTATCTCCATCAGGCAGAGGACATTGTTATTATTCTATCTTTGCTGTTTTCAGACGATTTTCCTCAGGGGGGATATTTTTCGAACTGGGAGGAGAGGGGTTAGATAGGCACCTAATTCAGTCTTTAACTACAGGCTGTCTTCCCAATAGTTCAATGGAAAAAAAAAAGAATCTAAAAGTAGGAAATAAAATATAAAGAAAGAGAGAGAGAGAGAGAGAGAGAGAGAGAGAGAGAGAGAGAGAGAGAGTTTAGTTCGCATTTTCTCCTTAGCATTTCATTGTGAACACAAACATTATTTTATTTATTTATTTATTTGGGGAAGTTACCTCATGATAGTGGGAATAAAGTTGTTAAAAAAAAAAGTATTCTAGTACAGTAAATGGTAATTTTTTTTTTCTCTCTCTCTCTTTTGACTTGTGGGTTAAAAGTTTGATTAATGTAACTGAGAAAGAAGATGCGATGGAACGTCACAGTGTGTGTGTGTGTGTGTGTGTGTGTGTGTGTGTGTGTGTGTGTGTGTGTGTGTGTGTGTGTGTGTGTGTGTGTGTGTGTGTGTGAGAGAGAGAGAGAGAGAGAGAGAGAGAGAGAGCACTGACACCAGAGATGACGGAGGAGGTGATAAAGGAGGCGATCTAAGAGGATTGAGAGAGAGAGAGAGAGAGAGAGAGAGAGAGAGGGTGGAGAAGGATTTCAGTCAGGCCAAGAGTGTGAGAGAAAGAGTGAGAAAGAGTTAGGAGGAGAGTAAAGCCGGAAGTGAGAAAGTAAGAAAGTTAGAGATGATACAGTGGGAGGACAGTCAGACGAGAGAGAGAGAGAGAGAGGGGGGGGGGAGGGAGTGCAACAGAATATATTACATGGTAAATTGGACAGGAAATGGAACGACTGGGAAAACACACACACACACACACACACACACACACACACACACACACACACACACACACACACACACACACACACACACACACACACACACACTACTCCACACAATAACCATTCCTACGACCAATCCCTTCCCTACCACCTTCAGCACCAACACTACCACCACCGTCACTACCACGATAGCCCCACCCCCTCTCCACCACCACAACCATCACCCCCTTCTCCACCACCACCACCATCACCACCACCAACCAGTCAAGACTCCCTAATCCCTCCCTTGTTCGTTCCAGAGATTAAATTGAAATGAGTTTGCTAACGTGGAATTAGAGAGAGATTAAATTAGACTGTTCAGATGAGGGAAAGAGGCTGAATCGATAAACGTAAGATCAGGAAAGACGTGAACTTAAGAAACAGGAGGAAGATCTTAAGTACGAGCAACATCTTCCTAAAGTGAGTGAGTTCCTTTGGGGCGAATGGTTATAAGATCGTGTATTAAGCTGCTCTGGAGATTTACAAAACACTTCTTTCTGGGCTACTTATTCTGCCTACTACACCTAATATCCTCTTGTGTGATGTCGATATTTTAAAAGATATGAATAACGTGCATGAGAGTGTTAGGGTATGATAAGTAAAATAAATCGCTAAGGAGAAAGTGTTTCGGAGCCTCCTGTGCCATCTAGAATACGGCACAGAGTCAGTACTGCAGGGTCAATCTTTGCCAAGCTCAAGTGGACTGATATTTTACGGTGTTTGTGTACAGATGAACCATTTTTGAAGGTTATGTATTATCCTGCACGTAAAGTAATTAATGTTCATGAATTTTGGTATGTCATTGTGTTTATTTTACTAGAGAAGGAGGAAGAGGAGGAGGAGGAGGAGGAGGAGGAGGAGAAGGAGGAGGAAGAGGAGGAGGAGGAGGAGGAAGAGGAGGAGGAGGAGGAGGAGGAGAAGGAGGAGGAGGTTCATTTGAAACGTAAACCTGACAGATTTCAGGCTGGAGCTGCCCTCCTCTTGTAGCTTACCCTCCTTCCTTTGGGGGGTAAGGAAATAGCCGAAGAACGTTTGTATAACTGGACAGCTCCATCACTCAGTTATCTCGGTACCATCACGTGAAGGCGCCCCTCTCCAGCACCTGCTCCACCATTAGCCAAAGGATATAACTGCCCTGTGACTGTGACTGATGGAGCGTGTGCAAATGAACTCGACTTTATCTGCTGATTGTTACTAATATTTTGTTTCAAGAATGATCCACTCATGAATTATCACGTAAACTCAGTGGATTTTGCCATATTTTGAAAAAAAAAATCAGATATTAAGTGAAACTGAAACTAATTCGAATGGCTTTATTACTGACGAAGCATTGTTTTAAACTGTTTTGTACAGAAATTATCACTTCAGTGACATTTTGCAGCAGACAGTTGAACTCTCAGATGTCTCTTTCCGGATTTCATAAAATACGTACAAAGATATATTACATTTCACAAACATCGCTAACTTTGCTTAATTCATCTCTTTCTCACATTCAGTTACCTAACCAAGAAATAAGGAATATTCTGCTTATCTCATGAACCCTTTGGTAAAAAAAAAAAATGGAAAAGAAAAGAAAAGGGTGCAGTTTTATGGCATCGTCATCCTTTCCTGTTCATGTCCTACCCTCAAAAAAAGAAAAGAAAGAAAAAAAAAAAGAGGAAGGTGCAAAATCATGACCCCCTCCCTACTCATGTCCCGGTCTCATTTCCTCATTCCGCGGATGGTGGTGAGGGACAGTGGCAGGTGATGAGGTGTGACGGATGTGTGGACCTCATTATGTGGGTTAATGTGGCTCGGGGTTTGATCATTACTCCACCACCATCAAATTACCTCATTACGTATGTGCTCCTTTCTGTCTGTCTGTCTGTCTGTCTGTCTGTCTGTCTCTCTCTCTCTCTCTCTCTCTCTCTCTCTCCAAAAGCAACACCAAATGGACTCTGAATTAAATGCATATTTCCCCCTTTCCTCACATTCATTCACCTTCTTCCTCGGTTCCCCTTTCAAAATAATGGTGTTTCATTTTGTATGTTGTGGGAATTAGTGTCTGGTTCTTTTAATTGGGCTTAGTGCTGATAATTTTCCTTATATCGTGGTTATTCTTTCCTTGTTCTCTGGATCTTAGCTAAGCTCCTCTCTTGAATGACAGAGGTAAATTTGGTGGTGGTGGTGGTGGTGGTGGTGAAGATGAGAATGAGGAGGATGGGGATGATGACTGGGAGGAAGATGATGATGATGATGAAGAAGAGGAGGAGGCAGATGAGGAGGAGAGGGAGGAAGAGAATGATGATGGTGATGATGATGGTGATGATAATGTTGATAATTAATGGTGAGAATCGTGGTCGCAGTACATCCTACGGTTTTCTTCAAATTAGGGTAAGATCTCTCGAATTTGAATATTAATGATGGCAGCAGCTAACTCCTCATTCGAAATGTATCTCCTAAGCTGAATGAAATCATGTGGTAGAAGACAGAATAAAATAAGAAGTCGGCATCACTGCAGTCAAGAGTTTAATTCTCATTCATTTTATTTCTCCTTTCCTTTACCCCTCTCTTTACCAGACTCCTCGCTTCTCACTCACACTTTATTTAATTTTCTCATTTCTTTCTTTCTTTGGAACTATCTCTCCCAGTTTGTCTTTTTCCCCGGCTTATGACCTCCATCTTCTTAATTGCAGTATGTCTAAGAATCTCAAAAGTACGATTCTTTATCCTGGAGCCTTTTTTTTTTTTTTTTTTTTTTTTTTTTTGCCAGTTTTCTCCGGGAAGGGTCATTTTGGGGAGAAATTCAGCTTGTAATTCTTTTATTCGCATGTAAAAAAAATCTCATTCCTACTTCTCTTTCCCTCTTTTTTTTTCCTGTCCTTTGCACCCCCCAAAAAATTCATCACTACCTCTTTCCTACCCTCCCCCCCCTTGCGTCCTTTTCCATTTAAAAAAAAATCTCATTCCTACCTCTCCTTCCGATTTCCTTTTCCTACCCTTTGCCAAGTCCCTATTTTTCTCACTTCTTTTAAGCATCCTTTTTTCAATGTATTTTTCTTTACTAACGCCCCCCCCCCCACTTTTCCTCTTCAGTCTTCCTATGATTGTTCCCTTTTCTTCGCATTATATATATGTTCTTCCTCTTCTTTATTTATCGCTCTTACTTTATTTTCTTATTTTACACCGTCTTTACGTCCTCTTTCCATTTGCTCCTCCGGATTTGTGTCGCTACTAATGTACTCTTCCTCTTGACTTCCTCTCAGCTGTTTTAGACGGTCTCTTCATTTTTCCTTACTTTTTCTCCCCTTCCGTTGCTATCCCCACCCTTCTCTTTCGTGGCCTTTCTATTCTTCTCTCCTTCATTCACAAATATCCTTCGTTCCCACCCTTTTTCATTGTTTCTTCCACTTTTTTCTCTTTTATTCTTCTTCCTGTTTCTTCTGTCTGAAACTCACTTTTTATCTTCCCACCGTTCTCCTCTCCGTTTCGTCTACAAGTACCTCTTAGTCTTCCTCTTGCTAAGTGCCGTAATATTCTGCCCTCCACTCCCCTTCCTCTCTTTTCTCCAATACGCTCTCCTTCGTTCTTCCATTATTTCTTGCTTCCCTTTTCGCCCTACTTCTTTAATTTTTACTGTTGTCTCCCCTTTCTTGAACTTTCCTAGCCCTTCCCCTCCACTTTCATTGCTTTCCTTTTTCTTTCTTCATTTTCCCCTTCCTCCTTTTCTGTTATAACCCTTTCCCTTCTCTTTCCCATTTTTTTTTTTTTTTACTTTTCCCTCTTTCTCCCTCCTTCCCTCCTTCTGCCTGCCTTACTCCTCTTCCATTGCTTCCTCGCTTCTTCTTTTTCCTCCATTCTCAAGTCAGGTTTTACCCTCTTTCTCCTTTCATATTACTTCGACTTTTTCTCCTCCTTCCTTCCTCTCTCCTCTCCCCACCCCCTCCGCCCCTTCTCATCATCTCTTACAATACTTAACCTTTTTACTTCGGCGAATTTTCACGAGTTGTATAAAATCGACCTTGGACGCTCATAAGTTTATTTTTCACAACTCAACACCTTTTAATTATAGGAGGCTACGTAACACCATTTCCTTAGCGATTTAGTTTGCATATCACACCTCAACATTCTCTTGTGTGTTACTTATTATTTTAAAATCGACATGGCTTGCGTCATTTACATACTGATGGGGAGTGTGCAGAACAACCTAAATCAGTAGAGTGCTTAGAATCTCTAGAGCGACTTATGACCCCTAACTTCGCCACAAATTAACAGGCATAACAACAGTAAAAACAGCAGCTGTGCCACACATGCAACAGCAATAATAAGAGCAGGAAGAACAGTAGCAGTTAACAAATCGCTTTATTCCATTTACTGTGGCTGTTCCATATACCTACTGCTAGTGTGCTCTCTCTCTCTCTCTCTCTCTCTCATTAAAACACTTCCTACCTTGAAACTACTTCCCTCACAGTCTGAGATAAAAAGAAAAAAAAAAATGTAAAAAGCGGCAAAAAAGAGAGAGGAAAAAACGAGTTAGCGCGGAGGCAAGTGGAGTCTATTAAAGTTTCAGTACCCAGCCTCCCTCTCCCTGGCCTTCCCCACATTCCCCTGGTGTGAAGCCATTTGAGGAGCCGCATGCCGTTGGGTAGGTAGCATGTTTCGGTTTTGACTCTCACACGAATTTTTTAACAGATATTTTCAGCAGCCAGAGGGTTAAAATGTATCAGTTTTGTTCAGTTGATTGAAATCCTAGCAGTTAAAAGCTTGAAACTATCTATCATTCTATCTTTATCCATCCATCTGCCTATCTGTCTATCCATCAATTGCTACACACCTTAATCCTGTAAGAGGTGGCCACAAACAAACCGTCTCCACGGCACCCATACCTATTTGTTTGCCGTCTCACCAACTCCTCACCCCCTCTCATATATCTCTCCACTTCATCCCTCCATCATCCGTGGTCTGATTCTCCTCCTATCCCCTCCACCTCATTCATATACACTCAGCTGAGATGAAATTTTATCTTCAATATCCTTGCCCAGTTCTAGCACACAGACACAGACACTGACATCAGCACCAACACTGACACCCACAAACAACCACTTCCACATCCATGTCCACACCCACTTTCATACCCACACCCATACCTACACCCACATCCACTCATACCCACATGCATATACACCCAAACTCATACCCAAACCCAGTCACACCAGTATCCACACCTACCCCTCATTCACTTGCATTCACACATAGGGTAAATGTTTGTCAGTACTGCCCTATCCCTATCCTTGAAATTGCCTTTCAGAAAAATCTGTTCACCACCTTTAATTTAGGACCTAACCATAAACACAGCCATTATCTCTCACACTGTCCAATTATGTAAATTTATGTATAGAGCTGTTGATTTGCTAAGTGGTCACATATCTTTCTGCTTCCATCCCCCATCCTTTTCCCTGCACCACTGTACCCTCACCTGACCTAGAGCTGTATATTCATCAGCTTATGAGGCTTTCTCATATCTACTCAAACGATATACATTCCATGGGACGCCTACACTCGTCTTTATGCTGGTTATATCTTTTTAATACCGATAATGGTGTAAAATTATCACAAATGGGAATGTTAATGTATCATATGATCTATATAAAGCGGTAAGGAAGAGGTGCTAGGGAGCCTCCTAAGCTGATGAACATGTGGACCCTAAAGTTGTGGTAAATACTGTAGTTCATTTAGTCAGCTGCTTCTTGAAAATGAAGTGTTGTAAAGCTACAGTACTGTATTGTTTGATTACCAGCACAAGGCATAACTGTGAAAAATAAACCATTCCTGTGTAATGCTTATCATGAAACTAGAGCTTGGATATAGATGCTAGCAACACACAACCTCAGAATACGAACATGTTTTCACACCAGCCCAAGACCATCACCCACTGGTCATCCATTGGCAAGTATCCTAGATAACACCAGTGGTCAGCAAGTAGGACATTTGTAGGACAGGTGCTAGGAGGCATGACACTTACTGTTCAGAATCCACTTGCAGCCTAACTGATGAATATATCATATAATACATTATCCACTCTGTACTTTCTTAAACTCTGCCAGCTGAGGAGATACTAATTCATTTTTTTGTTTGCCTTTCCTTTCAGGTGAGTGTTCTGCTTCCCTGAAGAAAGTAAATGCATTATTCACCAAACTGTGAGTAACCAGTACTCCTTATAATTAAATCTTCCCAGTGACTCATGTTGGAGTGGGATATTTTGCACATCATAGGTTGACATTGGTGGTCATAATAGGAAATTTTACACAGATTTCATATTCACAGCACACGGACCTCATATTGCTTTCTTCCAGTCTGGAAAGACAAATATCACTGTCACAATGTTGCTCCTCTGGAGAGCGAGAGACTGACAAGAAGAGTGTATGTGAGTGAGGTGGAGGGGGGGAGAGGGAGGGGGAGGCCAAGGATGAGATGGAGGGATGGAGTGGAGAGGTATATGAGAGAGGGGGGTGCAAGCTGGGAGCAGGGCAATGAAATGGCAGGGGACAGGGCGACATGGAGGCGATTTGTTTGTGGCCACCCCTTACGGGATTAAGGCATCTGGCAATAGATAGATAGACAGATAAATACCCCTTACGGGATTAAGGCATCTGGCAATAGATAGATAGACAGATAAATAGACAATGTTGCTATGTCACTGAACTTTACAGTAAATACCATACAGCCCAATGCTATGGTCTTCAGAGCATCTTATACTCTAGGCATTTTTTTTCATCTCTAGAACTGTGGACATAGATCAGAAAGCCAGTTTTAGAGATTCAGTAGCCCATCTACCACACTCCCGGATAGCTGATGAACAATAGCTCAGAGGTCAATGCTTTGCCACTAAACCCACCATTTCCAGTAAGACTAGTTGGGACTATTACTTTCAGAATGGTGTGCTGGTATTAGCTTGGGGTTTTCCATAAGGCTCCTGTATGTTCATGGAGCCTTCTGATAAGAACTGAACACACTGGGATTGACCTCATGACCAAAGTAGTCAGATTTAAAGTCTAGAATGCATGCTGGCAAAATGCTTCTTTATGTGAAATACAGTAATTTAAATGAGACATGGTTATGCTTCATGATTTTGTTGTTGAAAGCACAAAATAAAAAACAACACATTTCTGACTTCTGAATAACTTTATAAAGATTCATAAGTAGCTTATAAGTGAAGTCTGGTGTAACTTCATAAGCTTAATAATGAAACAGTTTTAAGAGATGTTAATTCATCAGTCTATCTATTGCCAGACACCTCAATCCTGTAAGGGATGGCCACAAACAAATTGCCTCCATGTCGCCCTGTCCAACACCATTTCACTGCCCTACTCCCAGCTCAGCCCCCCCTCTCTCATATACCTCTCCACTCCATCCTTCAATCTCATCTTCAACCTCCCCCTCCCTCTCCCCCCTTCCATCTCACTCTCAAACACTCTCCTCGTCAGTCTCTTGCTCTCCATCCTCCCCACATAGCCATCATCAGCATAATAATGAAACAGCTTTACAAGGAGAAAAACACACTTTACAAGGAGAAAAACACATCACTTCTGTCCACTCTACCACCAGACCTCCACAGCAAAACACTGAATATCGAACTCTTTGATCAGGAAAGACTCTGTTACCACCTCTGCTTCTTCATGTTATTCTCTCTCATTATCACAAGATAGTTTTTAGGTTTCACAGACATTTTTCACTCTGTGTTGCTCAGTTTTATTTTTATGTCAGTTTCACCTAGGCCTTGCTGTTCTAGGTTTCAGACACAATTATTTTCATTAGTGGGACCTAAAAGAAAACTTAGTGATACACACACTTCTGTTTATAAATGGGAAAAAATATATATATTTATCAGTGAAAAAAAAGTTAATGTGGATATATTTATAGTCCAAGGGGAGCTGCTGTGACAGATTCGACATCATGTTGACTAATGAAGATGTTTCTGGCCAAGGCTATTAATTAAATTTGTTTATGGCTGGATTACCCAAACACAAATATGTAAAAAAGATTTATTATTTACATACACAGGCATGTTACCTGCTGCATATAGGCAAACTTGTAATTCAGTAGCAGGAGTTCAGGAATTTATGGTAAGAATACATAATTCGGTCTTACTAATTACAGCTGGAAACCATGTAACTTCTCATAATATAATTAATTCTTGATAAGCCAGGAATTATTTAATATACTGTATACATTATCAGTATGAATTACTGTGAAGATACAGCACTGAACCTGAATGAAAGGATACAAACAGAAAAACTCCACTAAAGCTTCTCAGTAACCTTCACCGTGTTCTCTTTAAAATAACTTCTGTCTTGCCCTACTTTACTAACTGGTCTTCCAATTACTATCAGTCTTTCTAAATTACAATATTTCTTCTAAATAATTCACTTTTCTCATCTCTATTTTCCACTACATCTTCATTTCCAAGTACTTTCCTTGGTTTCTGTACTACAATATTCTATCATTCACTTTCCTAATTCCTCTCTACATCCTTAATTCCTAATTCAGATACTTCCTTTCTAAATAACAATACTTCATCCAGATCCTTCACATTTCATATTTTCATTTTCTTCTATCTCTTTCATTCCTCTTCCAGTTGCCTTCCTACTATATACACCTTCCAAATCCTTCACCTTTCCCGTTTACCTCCTTTCCTTAACAAAAGAAAAGCCACCGTCTTTGGGTTCCATGAATATCATTCTGCGGCCTGCTGCAGCAGGGAACATTGTCCATCCATTGTCCTTGGAATCCTTATATAAGACTGCCACGACTGCAAAGGCAATGGCTAATGGCACCCCCACCTTGAATGATCGAGCTGCAAAGAAAAGTAGAAATTAGAGAAATGTTTGGAGTAAAAGACTGAAAATTAAGAGGATTTTTTTTGGGGGGGAGGGTGGGGGGAGTTTAAGTAATAGAACAGTTTATGGGAAAATGGTAACTGCCAGTCCTGTTTTATCCCCTTCCCCTTTGAGGTGTCAGGGCCTGAGGTTTGGATATCGTAGTCCAATACTGTACATTTGACCCTTTCAATCCGAGAATGTCTTACATTTTCTTCTTGTTATCTCTGGATGATTCTATTCAGCTTACAAGAAACACTTCTATCTGGAGAGGTTATATTCATTTACCCCTTCAGTATCAGAGGTCTTTCCTAAACTGAATAAAATCATTAAATGCACCAAGAATAAAACTGAAAAATACATCATTATTGTGGAGGGATAGTGCCATAGCTAAAATGATGAAACAGGCTGTTGCTATTTGCACATGTTTGCTGATAATGTACTGACCTGATTCTGATATATGCTGTCAGGTTCAGGTACTTATATAGCCTACAATCAAACCAACAATTTACAGTGAACTGGTATGCGATGAATTGCTTAATGCTATTCTGACTAAACTGTTAGGACTTTTTTTTTCAATACACGATCACAATTTTGCTTATTCTTTACAATCATAAAGATCATTTACAAAGTCTCACTGGTCGATGAATGACCACTATTTTTGCTTATACAATTACCGACACACAAGCATGATCATTTGTTTGTGCCAAGATTGCCTTTGAACTAGATCAGTACTGGGTGTGTTAGTGTCAGTGATGGAAAGAGCAAGTGAAATGCACAGAGAAGAGAGAGAGAGAGAGAGTGAGAGAGAGAGAGAGAGAGAACTACCGGTTTAGGCAAGTTGAAAACTTACTAAGATTCTGTTGGGTAGGTGACACTTAGCCAAAAATGTAACCCCACTGAATGAACCCATGTTATAACTGACGATATACAATCTATCATCATGCGATGGATTTTTTTCAAATGCATTCTCTTCACAAAACAAGGATGTACTTTATAAATACACAACTAATAATAATAATAATAATAATAATAAAATACATTTCTTTCTTCTTCAGGATTCTGGTCATTTTTTACAATAAGCTGCATGTGTGTGTGAGCTAATGTTGATTATTTGCACACTACTGTACAGGCTGACTGACCGATCCTACTGCACACTGCCCACTACGAGATTGCAGGGACATCCATCATCTTCTCACTGAAGTACTGTAGGCCTATATGATATTCTGGCTAGACAGTAATCAGTTAGTTATTGAGAAAAAAATCTTTGTTAAATAAACTGTCAAATGCTTACCAAGTAAATATGTTAATATTCAAGCATTTAATAAGATATCCAGGGACAGATTTAATAAAAACTACACATATCCAACAAAAACTACAAAGTGCAGACGAACAAATTACGGTAGAAATTGCTGTAGGTCAGGTTGCGCTAGTCACTTGTGTTTTTCATACCCTGAAATGTAAGTACAGTACTGTACTAATGTTTTTTAAAGGTTTCTCGCAATGGAAAACTCACCAGGTAAAAAAATAACCAAAACATGCACACTGCTGATACATACTGATGCTCACAGTATAAATTTTTGCATGAATTACTGCACTGACTACAAGAAGGAAGTTAGCAAGTTATGCATCTACTAAACTGACATATTTAATGTGGCATTCATTAAAACCAACACTCAAACTTCATGTGGTTGATTGTGAAGTACTGTAGTAATTTTATTAACACTAATACCTATATTAGTTCAACCAAAGAATCCTAGTAATCAAAAGCTTCAAAATGTATCACGAGTAGCCTATCTTTACTCGCTATATGTATGTCTAAGAAGGTTATCAGGGATTTTACCAGATGATTTTTTTTCAACAACAGGAAATCGTAGTAACTGTTATTCTAGTGATTGTGTTCTGGTACCTTATCAAAAATTTTCCGAGGATGATCTTTTTACCTCTTTCATTCACACACTCTGAATAATATACGGATCACATCCACACGTCCAAACAATCTCAGCCTACTCCTGTGCAAAACGTTGGTAATATTAACTATAACCTCTCATCTATGAATTGGATAACCTACTGTTTAATGACACACAGAACATATACCTTGACTTGATATATTCAGTAACCACTCAATATTGTCTTGCACAATGCCATCATAACATACCAGTACAGTACCTTCCCTTCTAAAATGTCTTAAATACACTAACTCTAAAAAAAAAAAAAAAAAAAAAAAAAGTTTGGAAAACAATCTTACCGGCCACTCCAAAGACTCCACCTGCTGATGCACCTCCAATCATGTAATTCACTTTGTCATCCTTGCCCCTGAAGGAGGTGGCTGCACATGTTATCGCTGCGAAGGTCACACCTGACCCCACAATTGGAAGGCCAGTCCGCAGAAATGTTGCGATGGTTGGCACATATCCCTCGGGTTTGGTTTTCATAATCACATCAGCAATCCCCACGGTGATACCTGCAATTAGTTGTGTGGTATAGCTACAGTAAGTCTTTGCTTGCTTCATTGCATCTCAAAGGTGCTGTATATGCTTGCACATGCCAGCTTTCACCTGATGATGGCTATCCATGCTCATGTAAGATCAGATAACTTTGGAAGATTTTACATGAATAACCTAGTGCAGATTTGGATAATCAAAGCACTACTTGTGTCAGTATGTAGCCATGGTGAGTGGTGTCTGAAACCATGTAAAGGGAAAAAAAAAAAAAAATCAATCATTTTACTGGGAGTGCTGTTAAATAGTTAGCTACCGTACCGGTATATCATGTCCGAAGTTACCTATGAACTTGGCTAACATCAGACGTAGATGCATATCCTCGGACACTTACTGATTTGCCATGTAGACATACCGGTAAGTGAACTCAACTGCTGGGTAACTTTAGTCACCATAGGCAAACTTTAGACAGCCCGAAAGTGAGGGGGAGGACACCAGTACCAGTAGTGACTATAACACTAATTTGGAATAATATGTAGAAAAATAATCTTCCTTTTAATTACTTGTATACGGTACACTAAGATCACAATGATGAGCATTATATTATACTGTAATGAGGTATTTTGGTGGTAAATATAATCACCTACCAAACCAACTCAAATGTATACAATTTAAAAACAACTGTTGGTACCGTAACTGGAGAGGTGCTGAAACCTAACTGGAGAACTTTGCTCCCCCAATATTTTGACCTCTAAAATGTGTATTAGGTAAAACTTGCACTAAAACAGTACCATATCAGAGCATTCAGTAATTACGGTACACTCAGTAATCATCGCACAACCATGCAATGGCGAAGACATGTGTAAACATAAAGCAAATTTTTACACCATATATATATATATATATATATATATATAAGTATATACTGTAAATATATATAGGCCATACCGTACACACACACAAACGTCACATACGAGATATCCATTAAATTATGATAAAGGTTAGGAAAATGACACTTTGCGATTAAATGAAAACATTTCATTTCATATTTGATAAAATCTAAGGTATACAGAGTATAAAGTACAATCATAGAACATAGAAAAAAAAAAAAAAATGACTATACATACCTAAAAAAAAAAAAAAAAAAAAAAAAAAAAAATCCTGTCAACATTTCGTTCCAACAGGATATGGTGTATATACAGTAAGAAAATACAATGCGACCATCATCATATGGTACTATAATACTGCAAAATAGTAGAGTAATTCTTAACCCATGGACTGCACAATTACCGGTACCTATTTTTATCCCATCCCGTGATGCACAAAAAATGAAAAAATTTGTTTGTTTTTGTTCATTATAAACCTGAAGATAAACATCCAGGGCATCATCTGGTGAAACAAAAATAATATCTCTCTCTCCATCTTTGCATAGGGTCATGTTTAAGTTTACATAGGGGAGTAGTGAAAAAAAATAAGAAAAAAAAAATTGTTTTGTTTATTATAAACTTGAAGATAAACATCCAGGGCATCATCTGGTGAAAAGAAAAAAAAAAATCTCTCCCTCCGTCTTTGCGTAACATCATGCATAAGTTTGTGTAGGGGTGGAGTAGTAAGTGGTGATGCACAGCCAGCACAGCCTGAGCTGCGGCTCGCAACGTGACGTTACCCAGCCTGAGCTGTATCTCACAATCCACGGGTTAAGGAGACATAGGACCACCTCTTAAAAATTAATTCAGATTTCTGCCTACATCTGAACTGATTCAGTGACTTTGTGAAGGTGTACAAAAGCGTGTTTGCAAGTATGAAGAGGATCCATTGATATACACGGAAAATATGATTACATAAGGGATAGGTTAGGATACATTTGCTTAGGTTAACATAAAATGGGCTGGGTTAGATTGAATAAGATTGATTTGTTATGAAAATTTAGGTTAGGTTTGGATAAACAGACACTGATATGGGTAATTCATTCATCATTCATTGCCAGACGCCATGTATCCCAAACGGGGTGGCCAAGGCTTAGAGTTAATTGTTTTACAGGGAGGGGCACTACTCCTCCACCAACCCCATTTGACACGTAGGGAGAACGTTATGCCAACAGCATCTGGTGTTCCCAGGCGGTCACCCATCCAAGTACTAACCAGACCCAATGTTGCTTAACTTCGCTGATCGGACGGGAAGCGGTGTACTCAACGTGGTATGGCCGTTGGCTCTGTTCAAAAGTGGCATTCTAAGATGGTGTACGATTGTGAACAAACACCACTTTTTAAAACGATTTGCACCACTTTAAAAAGAAATAAAAAACACTGAAACTTGAGACACATTAAGAAAATACCGTGCTTTCACGAATCCCATGAGGAGCTAAGGTGAGGGAAAAAAAAAAAAAAAACTACAAAATAAAATGGTCCTATGTCTCCTTAAATATTACCAACAAACTATATATAACATACTATTATAGGAAGAGGTATCCTCCTAGATTCTTACTCCAAAACAACTGTAGAACACTAGCTTAGAAAACCTACCGTAGAAGCTAGTTTTACCAAAACAACTTGTGCTCAAGTGGCAGCTTCCTTTACCAATACCAAATTTCTGTAGGCATTCCACAAAACAGTATGGCTATTACAGATATGCTCACAGTTGAAGAAGTGGAATCCTTATGTCCACATTCTTCAAAGCTACCCGGATTAAACACAACTCTCAGTGTCAGTTAGGTCCCGGTCAACTGTACAACAACACACAAGCGGGTCAACATTTGTATCATTTAAGTGAAATTATAATATTACCTAACATCCCAGAGTATTTGGAGGCAACAGCCATCTTCTGGAAGCATTGCTTTCCATCTGGGTGATCCGAGTAGTTTCCTAGAGGCATTTCGACAGTATTTTTGGTCGGCCGACGGAACCAACAGACCCTCAGCTGATTCCAAAACAACAGGGATTGCCAACGTTAGTGGTTCTGAGATGCATTCATTCGTCTGGAGCATATAATAATTCTGATTTCCAACAAGAATACTGTAGAAATCGCTAGTCATTCAGTGCATAGTCAAATATAACTCTTTGGTACTATATTTTGTCAGAGCTGAGTAAAATGACTTTGACGAAATACGTTCTGAGAACCACTAATGCTTCTGACTGCTAGTAAGCAGAAGTTAAATCTCATGGTTAAAGTGCCCCGTCAACCTCGGTGCTCTTTAAAGATTGCTTTTTAAACTTGCATACTGATAGCTAATGACATATTGCAAATGTATCTTCGTGGAACAGTGAGTGTTATTGTGAAGAAATGGGAAATGTACAGTATATTGTCTTGATATCACAGTGCCGCAATTTGTCCAAATGGAAGCATTTTTCGCACGTTTGGAAAAGTTTGTTTACTGTGAATATGTGTTTTGCCGTAGTGTGTTATATACTTTTGCGAACTTGATGAATTGTTGCGAACTTGATAAACTGCCGGAACTGACACGTCGGAGGATGACTGAAGTCAGCATACCAAGTAAGTAAAAAAAAAATATAATAATAATAAGGTTAGTGTTTTGAACGGGGAGTTGAGTTCCTGCTATGCCAATTGTCAACAAGTCGGTCAGCTTCCAGAGCAATAGTTATTTCAAACTATTTTTATTTTGTATTATTTTAGAAGTTGCCAATATGCGGTTCAGGGATATTACCACCATAAACGCATAGTATGATACCTAACGCTAAGTATTCTGCTGCAGTAGGTTAGGTTAGGTTAGGTCAGGTCCAGAAAAATAAACTGCACAACCTGGGGGGTGCATTGGCAACTTGTAAAAATTGACCTATTTTTTTCTGCATTTTGGTTTATTTACACATTTTTCTTTTTTTACATGCAGTCCGTAATGACATACGAGTATTGCTAGGGCGTCATCCCACTTGCATGACTCCCATCTGGACGATCGTTTTTTCTAGTTGGTTTTGCCATCCCGCTTAGACGCTTTCCACATGGATGAGTCCCATAATTATGGAAATGGGTTTGGATGTTGGTGTAGGTGACTGTGCGTGAGGATGTAGGTATTAAGTGGATGTGAGTGTAGGTGTAAGCGAGTTCGGGAGTAGGTGTAAATAGGTGTGGGTGTAGGCGTAAGTTGGTGTGGGTGTTGGTGTAAGTGGGTGAGGGTTTAAATCAGTGTGGGTTAAGTGAAGGTAGATGAAGGTGAATATGAGTGCAGTATGGTTTTGGGTGTTATGGTCTTGCTGGTTGTGGATGTGGATGGTCACAGGTGGGGGTGTAAGCGCGGGTGGGGGTGGAGGGGTGTGTATGGGTGAAAGGTGTTCAAAAATTTGCAACTGATAAAGGAATGTGCCTTTCAGTATATCTCAGGCACTCGGGTGTTACTGAAGTTAATTAGGCGTTGGGTGCAAGATGGGAAAATAAAAGTACATCACAAACACTGTAGAGTTATGTTGTTTGCAAATGGGGCGTAACAAAATTTCCATTATTAAGTCCTCGATTATTTCGTTTTCTGGTACGTTTTCTACTCATGCTACTAGAGAAAATGGTTAAGGGAACGTATTTCAAGATAGACTTTTATGTTTTTATGAATGTTTTTACAGGTGTCGTATGTATCAAGTTCTTGCATAGCCAAAGTACCCTGTGCACTAAAGTACTCTACACCGCATCCCAAGTCTTTATACATATAATCTTAAACAGGTTATTTCATCTGATAGACAGGGGGACAGTTTGATTTCTGCACGCAAATTACCCCTCTCTCTGTCAAAGGGAGTCACCTGTTTAGAGGTATATGGCCAAAGACGGGGATATGGGATACGTAAATCACTTTGGTATAAATCACTTATGCACGAACTTGGTGAATGTGACACCGGTTATTGGTGCGGTGGCATCTTTATCATCCAGTTCTTTATTAATTTATTTATGAGGAACGTAGGGGCCTGGTGTTACGCTATCCATTTCCGAAATTATAGGGTATGATGACCAGCCTTCCTCTTCCGTGAATCGTATTATGTTGGCAATAAACCCCAGCCTCTCGTGGATATAAACCCATACGTGCCCCATTCGATTGCAGCGCCTTAGCCCACTAGATCACCATGCGTCCATTTAGTTATATGGTTAGCACCAAAGGTAGTTACAATTAACTGGATTAAAGGAAACTGTTTGGCTTGCCATATAGTGTAGATTCACCTAAAGATAGCACAACATCGGGTGAATGGATGGTGATCGCGTCTACGTATTATCTCGTGATCCCTAAAAGCTACTGTATATTCTTTTCACCCTAGCTAAAATTGGGCATTATCTTATCATCAGTCCTTTATGAACAGATTAACAATAGAATACGATGCTAGTCACGAAGAAGCCATACGATAAGGGTATAGAGCCACATTATTTTCTTATTCTGCCAATGAAAACGTTAAATTAGCTACAGATGGACACAGATCTGCCCAGGTTGGGGTATAACAACTGTAGTCCATCCCGGCCAAACGGAGATGAGGCACAGCTTTTTTTTTTTTCCATACGGTAGGATACGTTTAGCTCTCTCTCTCTCTCTCTCTCTCTCTCTCTCTCTCTCTCTCTCTCTTTCCATCCATTCTCAGTGTTTTTAACCTTCCCATCTCGAATTTCTTGCCGTAGATATATTTCATTTTATCTACTGCAGTGCCTGTACTCTCTCTCTCTCTCCATCCATTCTCAGTGTTTTTACCTTTCCATCTCGCATTTCTTACCGTAGATATATTTTTATCTACTGCAGTGCCTGTGCTCTCTCTCTCTCTCTCTCTTTCCATTCAGTTTTTTCTTCTCGGTCAGATGGGTTTTGGATTTTTGTTAGAGTTCTTTATTGTTCTCTCTCTCTCTCTCTCTCTCTCTCTCTCTCTCTCTCTCTCTCTCTCTCTCTCTCTCTCTCTCTCTCTCATCATGTTATTGTAATTTGAGAGCAAGGTATACTGGACAAGTTATATCTTTTTATACCCATCATATATATTGTGTATATACTTGATTTACCGGGATGTACGGTATATAGGAGAGAGAGAGAGAGAGAGAGAGAGAGAGAGAGAGAGAGAGAATCAGGTATCAGTTTCCCCTCAGCAAGTGCGTTTTGGAGACAGACACACAAACAGACTCTATCCCAAAATTTGAAATGCTTACCCTCCATCTCTGGTCTGGAAGGATTTGGAAACCATCTGATCGCTTCCGTGTCGCCGAGAGAGAGAGAGAGAGAGAGAGAGAGAGAGACTTTTTCCTTCCGTATTGACAGGAAATACAGTATACCGGAAGTGCTGTGTAGTGAAAAGAAAAAAAGAAAATGAAATATGGTGATACATTTTTGAGAGGACTATTAGTAACCTTTCCATGGTTGTCTTTCTTCCTAACTTTCTCACTTTTTCTCTCTCCCGTCCCTCTCTCTCTCTCTCTGTATTCTGTCTACTTTCTGTAATATACTGAAACCCAAGATAATTATTATTTTTTTTTTTTTTTTATTTGGAGAGACTTTTCATACCAAGGGGCTAAGAAAATCACCATTATCCCTGCTGTAACTAAGATGACGTCATATTTTCTTGATTCCTTGTTTTTTTTAATTTAATTTGTTTTTCCTGTCGTCATCTTTAAAAAAAAAATACTATGAATTGTTACATTATGCCTCTGGCGATAGAGTTAAATTGATTGGCTGATAGATATGAATGAACAAAATGACAGTTGTGCAGACAGATACACTTATTGATATTACTGGATAGATGGAAAGATTTTAGATAGATGTTGTGTAAGATCGATAGATACGTTGAGGTTGATAGAGTGATGGAATGTAAATAGGTAAATAGGTACGGTATAGAATTTCAGTCACATTCAAGGACAATAAAACTTTCCTCCTTGATGGTTCTCTCTCTCTCTCTCTCTCTCTCTCTGTTTTATCGTACCACTTTCCCACTCGGACACTTCCCCATTCATTGCTTCCTTCCTCTTAAACATTACTCCCTTTTCTCTTCCTTTCCTCCCTCCCTTTTTTCTCCCTTTATCTCCATCTCTCACACTTCCTTTTATTTTTCTCTCTCTCTCTCTCTCTCTCTCTCTCTCTCTCTCTCTCTCTCTCTCTCTCTCTCTCTCTCTCTCTCTCTACTGTTCCTTCCCTCCCCACTTTTCATTCTCCACATTTTCTCTCTTCCTCTTCTTTCTTTCTCTTTTCCATGAGGCACTCACTCTCCAGTTCACCACTTTCTCTTAACCATCTCTCTCTCTCTCTCTCTCTCTCTCTCTCTCTCTCTCTCTCTCTCTCTCATCGTTTCCTCCCTCTTACCATCACGACCCCCTCTCCCTTCAGAGCGCAAAGGGCCGCCACTTTCCGTCCGACACCGGCCCGGTTTTATGGTGTGTGTGTGTGTGTGTGTGTGTGACGTTACCTTTATGCAGTGCAAAGTGTTTTTTGTATTACTGTGTGTGTGTGTGTGTGTGTGTGTGTGTGTGTGTGTGTGTGTGTGTGTGTGACTTTACCTCCATGCAGAATGTAAGGTGTGTTTGTATTATTACTGTGTGTGTGTGTGTGTGTGTGTGTGGAAAGGAGTAGTGGGTAGTGCTGGAGTTTGTGTGTTGGATGTAGTGAATGCATGCTCTAAAGGGAGAGAGATGTATGTGTGTGGGTTTCGTGGTAGTGGAGGTGGTCTTTTGTGTGTGTGTGTGTGTGTGTGTGTGTGTGGAGTAAAACTTTTGGGAAGCTGACTGAAAGGACAAAGGAGAGAGAGAGAGAGAGAGAGAGAGAGAGAGAGAGAAGAGAGAGTATACAAGAAAATAACAAGTACCAAAAATAACAGTAACAAAGAAGTGGCAACACAAATGCTTTATTTAACTAGAAAAAAAAAGATGCGAAATAAGTATAAAACAGAGAAAAATCAATAAAACTGCATAATAAAAGGAATAAAATAATGTACAAAATAAATCACTTATAGAAACACATATGGAGAAATAAGAACGACTCAAAAATAGATAAATGAATATAATAAATACAATATGCAATTAAATATATATATATAAAATTCAGTACAAAGAAATAAATGCCTTAAAAACCCCAGGCAACCCCTACGTAGTCCAAGTCATATCCGGATTCCTAGTGGCCATTTTGGATTAGCGGATTTACGTAATTTTCAATATATATTTTTTTAGAATAAGAGTATTGAGCTCCCCCCCTCCCCCACGCCTGAGCAATTCCAGAACCACGTATTATTTTCCGATTGTTTTTTGAGAATAGGATGGTTATGGACAATCGAGACAGAAATTTGGCTTATCTTTTTTTCTTTTCTTTTCCTGTGTTTATATTTTAGTTATTATGTATTCCGTTTTAACATCTTTAATCTGGATTTTTTGGTCTTCAGTCACTTCCTTTACTTTATTCAGCTTTAGGAAGAAAAAAAATGTTACTGAATGGTGTAGTAAAATAAAGTTAATGACCGACACAACGTTATCGCTTGGTTCCGCCTCACCTCAAGCCTTGTAATTATTTGCTATCAACTCCCTGGGATATTTTTGGGTGGAAGGGGTCGATCTTTATATAACGTAGTAGCCCTCTGCCTTGTATTTTGCTTATGTATATTTATCATCATTATTATCATCGGTGTCGTTGTCGCAATTCCAAATAATAAATAAATGATAATAATGTTAATAATTGTGTTGTCTACTACTTTTATTTCCATCTTCTCTTAATATTTTTGTTTCCTAATGGACTTCAGCGGAATAATTTTGTTAATAGAATCATTACCCGTGAAATTAAAAAGCTATGTAGATCAGAAATAATAACAGGAAGACCATGCACATGTCACACACACACACACACACACACACACACACACACACACACACACACACACACACACACACACACACACACACACACACACACACACACTTATAAACAGAACAGGCCAAACTTTGAGTAAGACTTTCACAGGCATGGAAATCTTAAAGAATGAATAGCCAATGTGAACCTAGGTTAGGTCACTTTAGGCAGGGTTTGGTTGGACTGTGTCATTTTTGGTTGGAATGGGTTCAGTTGGATTAAGTAAAGTCGGATTAGGTTACATTGGGTTAGAATACATCGGTTTAGATATGTTTGGGATGGGTTGCATTCTGTTAGGTTAAGCTGGGATAGGTTGGGTTAGATTAGGTCATTTTAGGGATGGTTGGGTTGGGTTAGGTTAGGTTAAGTGAGAATGGGTGAGATTGGGTCACTTTAGATAGGGTTAGGCTGCGTTGGATTAGGTTTGGTTGTCAGGTTGGGTTCAAATAATTTAGGTTAGGTATGGGGAGGTTAGGTTAGACTATGTAATGTTATATATATATAGTTAGACTGGGCTAGGTGACACACACACACACACACACACACACACACACACACACACACACACACACACACACACACACACACACACACACACACACACACACACACACACACACACACACACTTATAAACAGAACAGCCGACACTTTGAGTGTGACTTTCAAAGGCATGGAAATCTTCAAGAATGAATAGCCAATATGAACCTAGGTTAGGTCACTTTAGGCAGCGTTTGGTTGGACTGGGTCATTCTTCGTTGGGTTGGGTTCAGTTGGATTAGGAATAAACGAATTAGGTTAGACCGGATTAGATTAGGTCGGTTTAGATATGTTTGGATTGGGTTGTATTCGGTTAGGTTAGGTTGGGTTGGATTAGGTTATTTTAGGCTTGGCTGGGTTGGGTTAGGTTATTTATGATCAGGGTAAGTGAGAATGGGTGAGATTAGGTCACTTTAGATAGGGTTAGGCTGCTTTTGATTAAGTTTGGTGGTCAGGTTGGGTTGGAATAATTTAGGTTAGGTATAGGGAGGTTAGGTGAGATTATGTGAGGTTATATATAGTTAGATTGTTCTAGGTGAACCACACACACATACACACACACACACACACACACACACACACACACACACACACACACACACACACACACACACACACACACACACACACACACACACACACACACACACACACACACACACACACGCAATACTTTCTAATGTAAGTTGGTGGTGTGGAAATGTTTGTTTGTCTGTGTAGTGGTGTGGGGAGGTTGCCATGGTAACACGCTGGTCGCACACACACACACACACACACACACACACACACACACACACACACACACACACACACACACACACACACACACACACACACACACACACACTCACAAAACCACTTATAAACAGAGCAGGCTAATTTTTGAGTGTGACTTTCAACGGCATGGAAATGTTAAAGAATGAATAGCCAATATGAACCTAGGACATACCTGTATTGCTCAAGATAGTAAGGGTTAGAAAATGAACGTGGTAGTTTGTCATCTTCGCTCTTTCATTTTATCTTTTCTCATGTCATTTATTTTTTTTTTCTCTTGCAAATGGAGGTGTATATGTAAAAGATGTTTTTGTGGACGGTTTGCTATACTGCGTTATCCATTGAAGGGTCCATCATAGCTACATGTTTTATTCCTTCTGCCTCTAGACAATTTTGTTTACCCCTAGACAGATTAATAGGAACAGAAGGGGCATACCGGGCCTTTAATATCCCCTTCACTACCAGGTGACTAAAAGGAATAAGATAGCAACATGGAAAATAAAGTACTCGATGCGTTCATGAGAGGAAGGGGCTAGAGTAAGGTTGTGTGTGTGTGTTTTGGAAAGAGAAGGACTGGAGCGAGCCAAAGTAAGAATGGAAGGAAAAATTCTGAGAGACTGGAATGGAGGAGGTAAGCAAAGAGAGAGAGAGAGAGAGAGAGAGGAGAGAGAGAGATTTAAACCCTTTCATGCAACATCCGGGACTGAGCTGACGGTCATATGAACAGCAGTACATTACGTTATATACTCGACCACATTAGTAAATAGTTCCCTTAAGGTGGTCGAAATTAAACTTACAAATAAGGCACATACCCTTACAGTCTCACTCTTACACTAGCGTGCGCGCGCGCGCGCGCACACACACACACACACACACACACACACACACACACACACACACACACACACACACACACACACACACACACACACACACACACACACACACACACACACACACACAGTCTCTCTCTCTCTCTCTCAACCTTATTGCACCCAGAGCAGCAATAAGAGTTAACATACCAAGAAAAAACAAAAACACACTGAAAAAAGAAAAGGAAAACGTAAGAAAAAGTCCCCCCCTTTGAACGATAACTTATGCACCATCCGAGTCCATCATGGCGCAATACCCAGCCCGAAAAAAGTACGATATTCTTTAAAAACTGTCCAGTAACCGTGAAAAAAGTGGAAATTTGGCTAGACGCAACCCAACCTCAGGGGCCTCATTGTAGGTAAACAGACGTGGAGAGAGAGAGAGAGAGAGAGAGAGAGAGAGAGCACACACACACACACACACACACACACACACACACACACACACACACACACACACACACACACACACACACACACACACACACACAAGTTTGTAGCAGCGAGGGAGCGTAAAATGGAAGTCTGACTCTGGCGTCCACCCATTAATTGCTGCCGTCCCCTCACTCCTCTCCTCCCCTCACTTCACTTCCCCTCACTCCTCCCTCCCCTCACTTCCCCTCACTCCTCTCCTTCCCTCACTTCCCCTCACTTCACTTCCCCTCACTCCTCCCTTCCCTCACTTCCCCTCACTCCTCTCCTTCCCTCACTTTCCCTTACTTCACTTCCCTCTCCTCTCCTCCCTTTCCTTCTCGTCTTCCTCTCATCTCAACTCCCTTCTTCCTTGTCTCTTCTCTTTTTCCTTCTCCACTCCTCTGTAGTATATTTTTCTCCTCCTCCTCCTCCTCCTCTTTACATTTTTCTTATCCTCTCCCCGCTTTGGTCTTCTCCTTAGCCCCATTTCCTTTCCCTCTCATTCTTCCTTTACGCTTCTCTCTCCTTTTACACCCATTCCTTTCTTTCCCCACCCTCTGTGTTCTCCTCCCCTCTCTTGCCTCCTCACCCTCCCCATTCTCTTTCTCACCCCTCTCTTGCATTCTCCTCGGTCTCCATTTCTCTTCTCACATCTCCTGTCCCAGCCTCGTCCCTCGCCCCCTCTCCCCTCCTCTCGCATGCCACCTTGTTCTCCTCCCTTCCACTCGTTGTCTTTCCCATTCTTTCTCAGTACACACATCCCCTTTCCACCACTCCCTCTTTGTTCTTTTCCCCTCCTTCTCTGTCCTCTCCCCTCTCCCTCTTCTCGTCTCTCCATTTTTCATTCCTCCCATTAGTTCCCTCGACATTAACCCTTTTCCTCTCTCTCTCTCTCTCTCTCTCCTCTTCTGTCTCCCCTCTCTCTTTTTCCTTCCCCTTTATTCCCCTCCCACTTCCCTCTACACACCTCCACCTCTTTCCCCTCCTTTCCTCTCCCCCCTCCCCCTTCCCCCCTCCCCCTCTCTCTCTCTCTCTCTCTCTCTCTCTCTCTCTCTCTCATCACAAGCTACTCCTTTCCCCTCTTTCCGTCTCCCCACCACTTCCGCCCTGTACGCATATACGCACATTGCAAGCGTATACTGAAGGCGATCGTAAGCATATTTTTTACGCTCATTACTCTAAGGTTTTTTTACGTTCCCAGCGCTAATGCAGGCGCGTAGGAGGAAGTAGTAACAGTGTGAGAGGGTTTTGATGTGTGTGTGTGTGTGTGTGTGTGTGTGTGTGTGTGTGTGTGTGTGTGTGTGTGTGTGTGTGTGTCATGTAGTGTGTTTCAGTGTGTTTATTCTCTCCGACAAGAAGAGTATGTTTTCACGCCTGTTTGTTTGTTTCCATGTTTGTTTGTATGTTTGTCTGTTAGCAGGATTACTCAAACTCTAAAAGGGAGATTTGGACCTAATTTGGTGGGTAGATAGCCCATGTCCCAGGGAACAATCGATTAACTTTTGGGACCGATCCGACTCGTATTACAGATTCTGGATCCGGAAAAAAATTTTTGTGAAACCCCAATCAGTGATGAGAAAACCTAATCCATTATGAAGAGTGGTTTCGAAATTACGTTGCCCTTGTCGGAGAGATGCGCTCCACTGAATGCCCTTCTAGTGTGTGTGTGTGTGTGTGTGTGTGTGTGTGTGAATGAAGCCGTGTATGTTTGATGTCCTCTGTGCTCGCGTGTGTGTATATATGTGTGTGTGGATGTGTTGTTTACTGGGTCTCGCTTTTTCTCGCTTTTTGCGTGGTATTGCGGTTTTTCGGGGATTTGCTGTGTTGACGGTGAGGATGAAGGGGAGGTGTGGGAGAGTAAACAGAGAGAGAGAGAGAGAGAGAGAGAGAGAGAGAGAGATGAGAAAAGGGAGAGTGAGAAGTAACAGAGTGAACGTTGTGTGTAGGAGAGAGACAGACAGACAGACAGACACACAGATGAGAAAAGGGAGGGTGAGAGATAACAGGGAGAGTGAAGGTTGTATGTAGGAGAGAGAGAGAGAGAGAGAGAGAGAGAGAGAGAGAGCTGAGCGTTCAAGTCTGGGAACGCTACAGCTGAACAAGTAGAGAGGGAGAGGGAGGGAGAGATGGCTAGATAGATGGGTAATAGATAGATAGATAGATAGTTAGATAAAAAGCGATAGGGTGCTTGATACCTGGATGAGCAGATAGGTAACAAAAGGAGAGGGGGATAGATAGACTGAAAGAGAAGTAGATAGATTTTTAGATAATTGCGTACGCTAAATAGATAATACAGAGTGAGAGATGGATAGGTAGATAGATAGATATGTAGATAGATAGATGGATAGGTAGATAGGTAGATAGATAAATGGATAGGTAGATATATAGATAGATAAATGGATAGGTAGATGGATAGATAGGCCTAGTTCTACAGTAAAAAGGAGGAGGCATGGATTTTTGCTTGGTGAATGCTCTGTGATCCTTAAATAGTTTGATCAGGCGGAGTTATTATTTTCATTGCTAAATTCTGCCGTTCCTATGAAATTTCCCTCAGAAGTTTTAGGAGGCCAGGGTGTTGCTTTCCCCTGTATTCCTGTACGGCTGATTTTTGGACAGTCTTAAGGGTGCGGGAAATATTTTAGTTTTTCGAATAAGTTTTTTCTGTGAATACGTATTAATGCCACACTATTTAAGAAGGGCCATAGGATCAGCGTGGTCTGTGTATCTGTGTAACTCTCTCTCTCTCTCTCTCTCTCTCTCTCTCTAACAAAGAAGATGAGGAGATACACTCACTAAGTGCCTTGTGACCATTTTCTTTTCTGCTTTTCCTCTTCCTCTTGCCCAAGCTTCTCCATCTCCTCTTCCTCCTCTTCCTCTCTTCCTCCTCAGCTTTTTCCCCTCCTCTTGCCATCTCCCTCTTCCTCTCCTCTTCCCATCTTTTCTTCGTCTCTTCTTCCCCACCGTTCTTTTACCCTTTTCTTCTATAATCTCATTCTCCATTTTTCCTTTCCCCTTCCCATCTCTTTCTTGCTGCTTCTGGCCTCTTCCCCATTCCCCTCTTCCCCCTTTGGTCTTTCCCATCATTCTGTATTTTGTTTTCATTTCACCCTTCCTCTTCCTTTCCTCTTCTCCGCCTTCCTCTTCCACTTCTTCTCTTCCTCCTCCTCTTCCTTCTATCCTTATTTACTCCTTCATTTCCATCTTTCTTCCCCCTTTCTCTCTCTCTGTCTCTTCGTTTTCTTTTCCCACGTTTCATTTTCGTTTCATTTCCTCATTATTCTTTTCCTCTTCCATTCGTCTTTTCATTTTTCCTCCTCGTACTTACTTTTCACTTATATTTCCCCATTCTCTCTCTCTCTCTCTCTCTCTCTCTCTCTCTCTCTCTCTCTCTCTCATCCCTTGGTCAAAGCACAGCAGAGAGAGAGGGGGGGGGAGGGAGTGTATCTCTCGGTAAGTGAGTTTTCTCATTTTTCTTATCTCTCTCTCCTCCCCCCTCTTCCCCTGCCCCTTCTTACCTCCTCCTCCTCCCTTCTGCCCCATTCTCCCCTTCTCCCTCCCCCCTCCCCTCCCCAGACAAAGCAAGGAGGGGCATATATCTGGGGGTAAGTGGGATGCGCCTCTATTTCACCGCCGGACCCTGAAGTATGCAGATCGCAGTTCTTAGGGTGTAATGCGAGAGAGAGAGAGAGAGAGAGAGAGAGAGAGAGAGAGAGAGAGAGGAGAAAACTTTGCCAGAAGAGAGAAGAGAGAGAGAGAGGCATTTTCGTGAGTGTTTATTTTTTGCTGTTTTTTTTTTTTTCGTGTCCTTGTTATTGTTGTTGAGTGTTGGTGTTTTTGTTGGCCTCTTTGTGTGCTGTTGTGCTTCCTGTGTGTGTATGTGTGTGTGTGTGCGTGTGTGTGTGTGTGTGTGTGTGTGTGTGTGTGTGTGTGTGTGTGTGTGTGTGTGTGTGTGTGTGTGTGTGTGTGAGTGTGTGTGTGTGTATGCGCTTTATTGTATGTATAAGGCCGTACTCGACTTATTCACGAATATTCACAGAAGATTATACCCAGAGAGAGAGAGAGAGAGAGAGAGAAAGTAAAAGTTAGAGAAGGTTTCCAATTCCCAGGACATTCTTGCCTTTCCTCTGAACGTGATAATTGGTCGCAGGAGGTGTCTGGTTGGAGGCAGGGTGGCTGTGAGCGGTAGTTGTGGTGGTAGTTGTTGTGGCAGTTGTGGTGTTTATGGTAGTTGTGGTAGTTGTGTTTGTTATCTTCACCATCGAAGTTGGAGGAAGTTATTTATTCATTCGTGTCTGTGTGCCTGTTTTTCAGATTGTGTAACAGGTATCTCAAAAAGTACTTATCGGATTTCAGTGCAGTCCAGTGAAAAGGTAAAGAAAATATTGCTTAAGTTTTTAGGCGGATCCAGATGCGGATGCAAGATTAAACAGAAATGGTATTGGCATTAGGAAAGGTATGAGATCACTGAGACTGTAACAGGGCAGACAAAGGCCGTAGATTTGACTTTGTGAGACCGTAAAAGTATTCGTCTGGTACTAAATTTCTTTCGCGCAATAAATAATAAATCCTATTAGCGTTGGCAGAGGTGTGCGCTCTCTGATTGCCCTCTGGTTGGTGGCTGAAGTTGAGGTTATTATAGTATTTTCTGGAAGAGGTTGAATGCGAGTGATGACTGTAGTAGTTGTGGTGTTTGTGGTACCCGTGATTGTTGTGGTAGTTGTGATTTTTAGAGGAGGCTGATTGTTAGTAGTGGTTGTGGTTTTGTTATTTTGGTTATTTGTGATGGTTGTACTTGTTAGTGGTGGTTGTAGTTGTTAGCGATGATTATGCCTACTGGTCGGTTGTAGTGGTTGTGTTGGTGGGTGAATAGTTGTGGCTAATTGTGGTTGGTGGTGGTAGTTGGTGTTCTAATGGTAGGGAGAACTGTGCTGGTTTGTCAGTGGTAGTTGTGTTGTTGTTGTTGGATGTGGTGGTGGTGGTGATGATGGTCGTAGCGGTAGTGGTGGTGATGGTCATTGGAGTAAATAGTGATAGCAATGGTGGTAATAAGAGAATGGTTGAAGCCTGATAGTGGTAGTAATTTGGGTAATAGCAGAATAGTGATAGCTGATGGTGGTAAGAGGTAAATTATGGTAGCTAATGGTAGGAATATTAATAGGACAATGGTAGTTGCTATTGCTAAGTATAGGAGAATGATAATATTAGGAGAATTGTGGTAGGAAATGTTGGTAATGGGAGAATGGTGGTAGGCGATGGTGGTAGCTACTGAATGGTGGTGGTTGGGCCAATGTTGACGCAGGAAATATTGTCTCACTTGGGGTGGCGTGAGAGAGAGAGAGAGAGAGAGAGAGAGAGAGAGAGAGAGAGAGAGAGGAATAACACAGAATGAGGAAATAAAATGAGGAAAAAATACCGTAATAAAGGAAGGTAGGAGAGAGAGAGAGAGAGAGAGAGAGATGGGGGGTGGGGGTTGCCTTTAGCCTCACTCACTAAAAGCCCAAGCCACCTTATCATATTATATCTTCTGCTTATACTTCGCCGACGTGTGTTGACGATATTCTCTCTCTCTCTCTCTCTCTCTCTCTCTCTCTCTCAAGGGTGTCGTCTTCTTGAAATACCTTTGTAATCATTCCTCCTCCTCCTCCTCCTCCTCCTCCTCCTTCTCCTCCTCCTCCTCCTCCTCCTCCTTCTCCTCCTCCCTTGTCTTCTAACTAGAGGTGGAGGAGGATGAGCAGAAGTCTGTGAAGATTTTGATGAGCTGAAGAAGAGGAAGACCAAGAAAAAAGATGACTGTAAAGAGGAGGAAGAAAGAAGAGAAGAAGAGGAGATGAGCAGGAGTAGAGAAAGAGACACAAGAAAGGAAGAAGAGGAGGATAAAGGGGTCGGTGGGGAGAATCGGGAGGAGGAGGAGGAGGAGGAAGAGGAGGAGGAGGAGGAGGAGGAGGAGGAGGGGGAGAGGAGAAGCAAGAAAAAATGAGTCTATGGGGAGAAGCAAGAGGAGGAGGAAGAAGAGAAGGATAAAGAGGAAAAAGAGAAGGAGGAACAAGAAGAGGAACACCAGCAGGAAAATCAGGAGGAAGAGGAGCAGGAAAAGGAAGAGGAAGAAGGAGAAGTGGAGGAGGAGGAGGAAGAGGAGGAGGAGGAGAAGGGTGAGAGTAAACGTAGGGCAACTGAAATCTGATGTGACTATTTGTACAACACTCCGGGGTGGTGGTGGCTCCAGGCATGATCCCAGCGATTGTGGTAGCGGTGGTGGTGGTGATGGTGGTGGTGGTGGTTGTGGTTGGGGGAGGTGGTAGTTGTAGTGGTGGTGATCGATGTGGTAGGTGTGGTAATTGTGGTGGTGGTGGTGGATGTGGTAGTTGTTGTGTTGGTGGTGGTTGTGGTTGAGGTGTTGGTGGTAGTTGTGGTGGTGGTGGTAGTGCAGACTGTAAGATCTATCCGATGATGGTATTTGTGGTTATGGTGGTGATTGTGGTTGTGATGGTAGATGTGTTTGTGGTTGTCGTTCTGTTTAATAACCACATTCAGGTCTTCAACACCTTCACCACAATGCCTTTTTTTTTTATTATTATTATGGCGGCAACCAGACGTCTATATTCAGAGCAAAACAGCATCCTAGTAATGAAGAAATTAATGAAGACTGGATCTGACTCCGCCACCTCGAAAAGTCTTCCCTAAAATGAATAAAATAGTCTCTGAGGCAAGTGGAATGAAAAAAAGATAAAAAAAAAAAGAAATGGTCATTGGATTAAGGAGTGAAAATTCGAGAAGCGTCATCACAACATTGAAGGAAATTTACAAGGACAGATGGAATTGGTTTTGGGCCTTAGTATTCTCCTCTGACAATAATCACAGCGTTCCTTTATGAATTCTAATGCTTCCCCTCTGCGAATTTTAATATGCACGACCAACCCTTTCCCTTCTCGCCATTTGTATCCCTTTCCCTGCCCCTATCTGCCCCTTCCCTCTCCCTGCCTTCCTCCCCACCACCACCATCATCACCACCATCATCATCATCATTTGCGCTGCTTCCCTCCCTCATTGTCTTTGGTTTCCCTTCCTCCTTTGTTTAATGTGCTTGACTGGTTGGTGTGGGTTTCATTGGTGCTTCTCTCTCTCTCTCTCTCTCTCTCTCTCTCTCTCTCTCTCTCTCTCTCTCTCTCACCACAGACATTTTCACCCTCTTGTAGGCGTCCATTAGAGTAAACCGTTTCCTTGTTTGCACTCTCTCTCTCTCTCTCTCTCTCTCTCTCTCTCTCTCTGACCTTCCTCGAAACGTTTCTTGTAAGCTAAATATAAACGTTTGAAGACAGTGAGAATATACGTTAATATGGTTTCATCATAGTAAAAGGGTTTATGGGCCAGGCACTCATGTGGACATCGTTTCAGCCCCTGGAATCCTGACATCACCTCACACGCCAAAACATCTGCGCATATATTTTTCTCTCTATAGATGCGCCTCTCAAATACCAGATAGTCAGAGAGAGAGAGAGAGAGAGAGAGAGAAGCTCAAAATGTTCCCCCGTGCAATGGTGTGCCTGTGAGCGTTATCTGCTGCGTTTAGCGGGAGCAGTTCTTTTGGCAAGGTCTGTTAGTTGCTGCGTTTGATGTCTGCGGGGGTGAGGGAGGGCAGGGGTGGGGGCAGGGGTGAGGGTGGAAAGGGGGGGTTAGGGGTGAGAGGGAAAGAGATTGGGGGTTAGGGATGAGGGGGAAAGAGATGGGGGTCGAGGTACGGGGAGAAAGAGGTAGGGGGTTAGGGGTGAGGGAGGAAAGAGGTTGGGGAGGGGTAGGGGGAGAGGATAAGGAATGGGGAGCGGTAGGAGGAGGGTGAGAGATGGGGGAGAGAGGCTGGGGAGTAGGTGAGGGATGGGGATTGGGGGAGGGGAGAGGATGATTGAGGGCGGTAGGGCTTGGGGGAGTGGATGAGTGGTGTAGCAGGAGTAGGGGGAGTTGATTAGGGATGGGAAGGGTAGGAATAGAGGGAGGGCATGAGAGAAGAGTGTAATGAGAGATGGTGCGAGAGGAGGGAGGGAAACGGGGTGAGAGAGGACTTGTGTGAGGGCCGTGGGAAGGAAGGAGGCAGAGGAAACGAAGAGGAAGGGAGACGGTGATTGAGGAAGGAAGGGAAAAGGAAATGAGAGAATAGCTGAGGAAGGAGGGAAAGGAAACGAGAAAATGAGAAAGGCGAGAGAATTTCAACATGAATATTAAAACAAACATTGTAATATTGTAAGTCTGAATAACAAAAACATTCGGGGTGTATATATAGAAAAATAGATCGATCTTTTCATACTCTTAGGCTCTTGCGATTCATTTTTTGGCAAATATAATCGACTGGAGTTAGTAGGAATAAAATGCAAGTGATGTTTTGGCCGTAAGAGTGTTAATGATGACAGTACCAACACTCGGAATCTCTCTCTCTCTCTCTCTCTCAGCTGAATAAAATCGTCCAGCATTACTTGAAAGACAATTACTAGAGCTGTCCCAGCCACGAAATAGCTAGACAACCTCAAAATCTATATGAAAAATAAAGAAAGTCAGCCTCGGAGCAAAACCAAAGCATTCCAAAAGGGAGAGATGGACATGGAAGATGGGTTGGTGTGCGATGGTGTAGCTGTGAGTGTTATGTGCTGGGTTTAGCGAGGTCAGCAGATCTTTTGGCAGGCTTTGTTAGTTTCCACTCTTTGATGTCCGGTGGGAGGGAAAAGGGTGAAGGGATGGGGTGAGTAGGGATTTGGGATGAGGAATAGGGGTGAGGAAGGGGGTGAATAGGGATTAGGGATGAGCAATAGGAGAGGGAGAGAGAGAGGGGGGGTTGAGTGGGGCTGAAGGGCTGGGATGGGATGGGATTTGGGATGAGGAATAGGAGGACAGGGTGAATAGGGGCAAGGGAGGGTCGAAGGGATGGGGGTGAGTAGGGATGAGGGAACAGGGAGTACAGATGAGAGATGGGGAGGATGGAAGTAAAATATTAAAAGGTCAGCATCAAAATAATCATGAATATTCGAACATCAAAGTGAAAAGAGAAATATTAACTGTTTGTGGCTGTGTTATCTGTAGCGTTTTGTGGGGAGATATTTTGGTAGCGTGTTTGTTAGTCTTTGATATCTGGTGGGGGAGAGGGGAGGGGATGGATTGGGGTGAAGGGAGGAGGAAAGGGTGTGGGGAAAGGTGAAGGGATGGGGGAGAAGAGGAGAGGGATAGGAGTAAATGAGAGAGAGAGAGGGGAGGGGGGAGCACACAGAACGATGACACAACAAAAAATTTTTAAAAATGTTGAACCAAATTAAAGTACGGTATTCAGCTTAAAAGAAAAATACGTATGTTCGAGCACACACACACACACACACACACACACACACACACACACACACACACACACACACACACAACCATCCGTGTTTGTGTGTGCGTGTGTGTGTGTGTGTGTGTGTGTGTGTGTGTGTGTGTGTGAGAGAGAGAGAGAGAGAGAGAGAGAGAGAGAGCGCAGGGCCTGTGCTGATAAGTCTGCCCATTGAAGGATTGCCGTCAGATGTAAAGCACCAAAGCCACAATCTCTCTCTCTCTCTCTCTCTCTCTCTCTCTCTTTTGCGTGTATCCACTATAACAACAAAGCTCATTTTGCTTTAACTTACCTCATATTCTCGTCCTTTTGTAGCGTATTTCACCTTGGTGGAGGAAGACCGTGCCATGGCTCTTTATCCTTTCCATTGCACTTCTTCGTGACTAGCACCATATTCTAGTGTCAGCCTCCTGCCACAGCTCAGCATTCAGGTTTGGGTGATGTAATATTTAGGCCAAGTTAGGGTGAAAGAGGTGTAGAAGTAAAGAAGTGTGAGTAGAAAGAGTAGGAAAATGTAAGGAATGAGAGTGGAATAGCAGATCTGGAAATAAATACAGAGAGAGAGAGAGAGCAAAATGGGGGTGTGGCTGCTAAATACACCGTGCAGTAGTTTGTTCTCAGGGGTGAATGGGGTGATTTATTGCTTAGCCGATACACACTGACGGCCTGGGGGATGCACACACACACACACACACACACACACACACACACACACACACACACACACACACACACACACACACACACACACACACACACACACACACACACACACACACTCTCTCTCTCTCTCTCTCTCTCCGCAATTAAGAGCTATCACTCCATACAATCGTAACTCTTCTCTCCCCTCCACTGTACACTCTCTCTCTCTCTCTCTCTCTCTCTCTCTCTCTCTCTCTCTCTCTCTCTCTCTCTCTCTCTTTTTTGCTCTTCTCTCGTAACTCTCTCACTTCCGTTCCCTCTCCCTCTTTGTCCCATTACTCTTTTCTCATGCCATCCCTTCCACACCTATTTCTTCTTTTCTCTGTCTCAGTGTTTTCCTGTCTGTCTGTTCATGCCTCCCTTTCTCTTTGTCTGTCTGTCTGTCTGTCTGTCTGTCTGTCTGTCTGTCTGTCTCTCTGTCTCTGTCTCTGTCTCTGTCTCTCTCTCTGTCTCTCTCTCTCTCTCTCTCTCTCTCTCTCAGGGTCGGCCCAACTTTTGTTCCCTCTTCCCTTTGTCTGTTTCTATGGCTTTTTCGATGTTGTTGTTGTTGTTATTGATTTTAAAGAGTTGTTATTGTTTTTTGCAGCTGTTGTTATTGTTGTTGTTGTTGTTTTGTTGCTTTTATACCGAAGTTCGTGGAAGTGTTTTGTGATTTCACTTGTGTATTGTGACCTTGATTTGACTAGTAACCAAGGAGATTCATAATTAGTATTCAGTTGTTGGAATGACTCTGTTCCTTCTAGTGAAAGCAAACTCGCATTAGAGAGAGAGAGAGAGAGAGAGAGAGGGAGAGAGGGAGGGAGGGAGGGAAGATAAGCGATTTTCAATACGTTAACTGATGAAGTGCACACACACACACACACACACACACACACACACACACACACACACACACACACACACACACACACACACACACACACACACACAATGTCTCAAGATGTGGAGGTGGATCCGTAATGATGTGTGGTGGGTCTGTGTTTCTCACCAGGTAATAACTATTATGTCTGTTGTCTGGGTGTATCTGTTGGTGTATCTGTTGGTGTATCTGTTGGTGTGTCTGTTGGTGTATCTGTTGGTGTATCTGTTGGTGTGTCTGTTGGTGTATCTGTTGGTGTATCTGTTGGTGTGTCTGTTGGTGTGTCTGTTGGTGTATCTGTTGGTGTGTCTGTTGGTGTATCTGTTGGTGTATCTGTTGGTGTGTCTGTTGGTGTGTCTGTTGGTGTATCTGTTGGTGTATCTGTTGGTGTATCTGTTGGTGTATCTGTTGGTGTGTCTGTTGGTGTATCTGTTGGTGTATCTGTTGGTGTAGCTGTTGGTGTGTCTGTTGGTGTATCTGTTGGTGTATCTGTTGGTGTGTCTGTTGGTGTATCTGTTGGTGTATCTGTTGGTGTGTCTGTTGGTGTGTCTGTTGGTGTATCTGTTGGTGTATCTGTTGGTGTGTCTGTTGGTGTATCTGTTGGTGTATCTGTTGGTGTGTCTGTTGGTGTATCTGTTGGTGTGTCTGTTGGTGTGTCTGTTGGTGTGTCTGTTGGTGTATCATGAGGTGTAGGCATTTAGTGGTGTCTCCGTTGTAGTGTACTTGTTGCTGTTTCTTATATATGAATAAATAAATAAACAGGTAGATAGTTAGGTAGATAGATGCATACAAACAAACATACATACATACATACATTCATACATACATACATACATACATTCATACTTGCATACATCCATCCATACATACATAGACTGATTGACTGAATGACTAATAGATATATATTCGATTTCTCATGCTAATTAATTTTTATCTATCTAAGGATGGTTCTATTTTCTACAAGAGTTTGAAAAAGAAATTATGTAGCTCCTCTAATCTTAAAAATTGTCTTCCAAGTTAATGTCATCTCAAAGTAGAAAGAATAAGATGAAAAATTTGCCATCGTACTGAAGTGGTGAGTTCTTGATTTGCTGCTTCTGGCTCTGTATTGCTTTGTTGTTGTTTTTGTTGTTGTCGTTGTTTGCAGGTCTATTTAAAGGTTGATAGAGCTGTTGTCTCGATCTTCATAGTCCTCTCGTGTAGCTAGAGAGGGCACAACACCCTCCTGTGTCACCCATTGTGCGCTAATACCCACTGTCTGTGCTGGGGTTTGCTGGTAATGAGAGAGAGAGAGAGAGAGAGAGCTGGGACGTGTGTTTGTGTTTAGAAAAATGATCACACACACACACACACACACACACACACACACACACACACACACACACACACACACACACACACACACACACACACACACACACACACACACACACACACACACACACGTCCTCTCCCTTGGGCACGTTAGAGTCATTACACCACAAGTAGGCGAAAACTGACTCTCTCTCTCTCTCTCTCTCTCTCTCTCTCTCTCTCTCTAATCTTTTCCTTCTCGCTTTTATTCTAACGTGTCTCCTTCTTCCTGTTGTCTGGTTCCTTTCCTTTCCTTCCTCCATCCCTCTTACCCCTTTCCTTTCTTCCTTTTCTTTTCCTCTCCCCTTTATCTTCCTCTTTAATCCTTCCTCCTTCCTTCCTTTTATTTCTTACATAATTTCTTCCCCTTTCTCTTTCCGTATCGTTTTTCTAATCCTTCCTTTGTACTTCTCCTTACACAGTTCTTTCCGTGTTCTTCTTTCTTGCATTTTTCATTCTTATATTTTCCTCATCTCTTTCCCTTTTTTTCTTGTAACTTCCATCTCTGTCCTTTCCTTTCCTCTCTCTTTCCCTTTCCTTCTTAGGTGTTTCCTTCCACCCGTATTCCGCTCCCTTCGTTTCCTCCTTCCCTCTTTTCATCTTCTCTTTCCTGTTTTCGTATTTCATCTTATTTCCTTTCCCCCTTCTTTCCTTCCCTCCCTTCCTACATCATTCCTTCTTCCTTGTCTATCCTTCGTAGATCATTCCTTCCTCTTATTCTTTCCTTCTTGCATATTTTTCCCCCCCCTCCCTCTCCTTCATAATCTTTCCTTCCTCTAACCTTTCCTCCTTACATCTTTCATCTTTCTCTTTCCTCCTTGTATATTTTCTCCCTCCTTCTCCCTGCATCTTACAGCCTTCCTCCCCTTTCTTCCTCCTTCCCCCTCCTTATAACGTCGTTCTTCCCCCCTCCCTCCTTCCCTCTTCTCTTTACATTTTTCCTTCCTCCTTCTCCCTCCTTTCCTCTCCATCTTATATCTTTTCTCCCTCCTTTCCTCTCCTCCTTACATCTTTTCTCACTCCTTCCCTCTCCTCCTTACATTTTTTTCTCCCTCCTTCCCTCTCCTCCTTACATTTTTTTCTCCCTCCTTCCTTCTCCATACATCTTTTCTCCCTCCATCTCTCTTCTCCTTACATCTTTTCTCCCTCCTTTCCTCTCCATCTTACTTCTTTCCTCCCTCCTTCCTTCTCCTTACATCCTTCCTTCCTTCTCCTCTCTTCCCACCCCCGGACTACTTAACAGACAGTACCAGGAGTCGTAAGTCGGGTTAACACAGTGCCAAGCCGACGGGAGCAGTGCCACGCCAAACACGACCCTCTCAACTCGGCCCCCTGAGCGCCCCAACTCTCCTGCCATCTCACCTCCTTTTAATTCCCCCCCAGTCCTTAAATCCTATCTAAGACACAAATCCCACATGAAGTAATATATAAAGAACTTAATTTTGCACCTGGGGATGGGCTAGAGGAAGGGATTTATCTTAGAGACTCGCGTGGAAGGAGGGTAAGATCGAAGGTGCCCTGCGACCTGGAAATGGGGTGCTCTCTGTCGGTTCCTGCTTCGTCCTTTGGCAACAAGAACACGGACATTAAGCGTAAATGGTGCTATCTGGTGACTTGGGTCAGGGGGAGGGGGGCCTAGAGAGGGCGAGGTGAGGTAGGAGAAAAGGGAGAAGGAGTAAAGGGAGAGAGATAGATGGGGGAGGAGGTAGGGGGTCTAGAGGGAGTAGGTGGGAGGTGAGGGGGAACTAGGAGAGAGAGTACGGGGTGGAAAGGGAAGTTGGAGAGAGGGAGGAGGATTTGGTGGACTGTCGAGAAGAAGTGGATGGAAAGGGAGACTGGAGAAGGTAAAATGGTGGAAGGAAAGAGGGCTAGAGAGAGAGAGAGAGAGAGAGAGAGAGAGAGAGAGAGAGAGAGAGAAGCGAGGGTGAATTCAGAGTGGAAGGAGGTGGACGGGAGAACAGAGAGAGAAAAGTGGATGAAGAAGGGAAGGGATGTAGAAAAAAAAATAGTGAGAAAAGTGGAAAGCGAAGAGGATTTGTGAAAAATGCGAAAGGTATTGGTCCTAGGAATGTTTTTTTTTTTTTTCGTCACATAATTACAAAGTCTGAGGGGTGGTTGGGTTTTTCATCACATACTAACACTCAGGGAAGGGCGACTGGTCACTCTCGTCTACATTCCTGTTAAAGTAAATAGCGGATTGTGTGGCGGATGGATAAAAGTGGAAGGTAGAGAATGTGGAAAAATGTGGAGAGGAATTGTTTGATGGGAGAGAGAAGGAACGAGGGAAAAGGGAGGAAAGAATGGTGTGGGAGGTGGAGAGATAAAGGAGGATGTAAGGAAGAAGGAAAATGGGGGAATGAGATATTGGAAATAGTGATAAAGGAGAAGTAAAGATGAAGTGGAGGAGGTGAATGCTTTGGAAGGTGGAAAGAAGAAAATTGAGAGAGAGAGAGAGAGAGAGAGAGAGAGAGAGGAACGATGACATACCCACAGACAGGCAGAGGGGGAAGCGAAGGAATTTAGATCTGAAAGGGGAGAAAGAGACAGCGGATGGGGATATATTGGGAGAAGGGTGAGAGAGAGAGAGAGAGAGAGAGAGAGAGAATGGAGGTTGATGAGGACAAGGATAAGGGAGACTCTCTCTCTCTCTCTCTGTAATATTCTCCTCCTCTCCTTCTACCCCACACATCTTTATCAACATCTCCCTCTCTCCCCTGCTTCCTCCACCACTTTTCCAATTTCTTACTACTCCCATCTTCATCTTTATTAACCTTTCCCTCCTCTTTCTCCTCCCATATCCATTCATATCATTCCTCTCTCCCCTCTCCTACTCCTCGCATCTTCATCTCCTCCTGCTTCTCTCACCTCCATCTTCATCCCAGCCCTGTCATTTCACCCTCTCAATATCCTTAACCCTGTCTCTAAGAAATACCAAATTTACATATTATTTAGTGTAAGTTTTGACCATTATATTAGGCGTAGGAGGAACGTAGAGCCTCCTTGTATTAAAAAAATGTCTCGATTAAAGAACTGGTTGGGAAATAGAGCTTTGAATTATACTCTAGCTTCCGACGGGCGATATTTAGCTCATTAAACCTCATATTATTCAGGGGGTTATGCTGATCTGAGTCCTTTAGAGGTGGGATTAGAAGACATCATTGTAGTGAAGGGGTTAACTATCCTTAAACTGTCGTGGTCCCTCCCCTCCCCCGCCTCCCTCTCCCCTTTATCACATCTCTTTTATACCCCTGCCTTCTTCCCTATCTCTCTTCTCCTGTCCCCTACCCCATTTCTCTCCCCTCTACCCCATCTTCCCTCCCTCTTACCCCTCTCCCTTCTCCTCTACCCCTGTCTTCTCCCTCTTACCTCTCTCCTCTCACCTCTTGTACTCCCCCCTCTCTCTTACCCTTCTGTCTTTCTCCCCTAACTCTCTCTTACCCTTCTGTCTTTCTCCCCTAACTCTCTCTCTCTCTCGTACTCCCTATTCCCTTCTCAATATGTTTACCATCCAAACCTACAATCATTCGTTAACAATCCACAGAAACCCTCATGCCCTTCCCCTCCCCTTTTCCCCTTGCCTTCTGTCCCCCTCAGCCCCTTTCCTACCCTCTCTCTCAGCCCCTTTCTCCCCCCTCCCTTTTAACCCGTCCCTTCTCCTCCCCTTTCCTCTCACTCTCAGTTCCCTTTGTCATTCATCCATCCATTCATTCATTAGCCATTTATAAAACTCCATGTCTCTCCCCTTCAGTGTCCTCCATTCTCCTCTCCTCTCACTCCTCCATCTCCTCTTCCCTATTCTTTCCCTTTCCCTCACCCTTTCTTCCTCCTTACCTTCCTCTTCCCCTTCATTCTCTCCCTCTTCCTTACCATCCTCTTCCCTTTCCTTCCCTCCCTCTTCCTTACCATCCTCTTACTCTTCCTTCCCTCCCTCTCCTCACCATCCTCTCCTTTCCTTTCCCTCTCAATACCCTGTGCCATCCATCCCACCAATCACCCATACAACTCCTTTGCCCCTCCCCTCCCATCTCCTTCCTCCCCTTCTCCCCACCCCCTCCTCGCCCCCTCCTTATCACCCTACACAGACCTCGCGTAACAATTAGCAAGGAAGAGACACACTTGGCCCCCACAATGTCCCCCGTCCTCCCCACCACCCCCTCTCTCCCCATTCACCTCTCCCTCTCCCTCTCTCTCTCTCCCCTCTCCGAATCACTCTCCTTTATTGCCCTGATTAAATATTGAGCACCACACCCGTATTAGCATCACAATGGGGGCGCTTATATTGTTAAGGGGGGTTGATTGGGGGTTGTCTGGAGGGGTTGTCTGAGTTGGGTGCTTGTCTCCCAGACCACGCGAGGTTTGTGAGTGATGAGGAAAATCGTCTGGAATTAGTCTGAGTAAAACAGAAGAGTTATTCCCCGTGGTGAGCACAGGTTGAAGTTTATTTATGAATTTATTTGTATATTTGTTTCGGTACGGATATTTAGAGTTTCGCACCGTTAGTTTTGGTTAGGTTAAGTTAGATAGGTTAAGTTAATTAGGTTTGTTCAGAATTAGGTAGGTTCCCCTGGACTGCGTTTAGGAAGGTTACATTAGTTTAGAGTTTTTTTTGAATTTTGGGTAATGGCTAACTTTTTTTTATTTTCTCGTTGTCAGAGGGAATCTAATTGAACGGCGAAAATATTGGTAAAGGACGACCGAATGTTTAGATAGTTACTGCTTAGTATCCTTACTCGTAACCTTGTGATGGTGATTGTGATGTATGGGTGATTGTGGTGTGGATGGTGTAGCAGTGATGGTGATGAGTTGATGTGGTAGTGTGGTAGTGATGAGTGTTGTGGTAGTTGTGATGATAAAAATGGGTGCCCTGGTGGTGATGATGGTGTAGGTAATGATTGTGGTGTACCGAAGATGGTGTGCCAGTGATGGTGATGGTGATAGTGTGGTAGAGGTGAGTGTTGTGGTAGTTCTGATGATAAAAAGTGTTGCCCTTGTGGTGATGATGGTAATTATAGGCGCTTGATGATAGCTTTGATGGCGCAGGCTATGTATTTGTGATGTAGACAGGAAAACAATAATAGGATAGAAAGTTTTATGCACGATGATGATGACGATGATGATAATGATGATGATGAAGGTTGTGGTGATGATTGTTGTGGTGATGATTGTTGTGGTGAAGATAGTGATGATAAGGCTTGTGGTGATGATTGTTGTGGTGAGGATAGTGATGATAAGGCTTGTGATGATGACAGGTCCTAGTGGGATTGAGGTGATTGTGGTGATATAGTCGTGATGTGACAGGGTGATTGAGGGGAAAGATAATGGTGATGTGGATGGATGGTTTGGTGATGACGGTAAATGGTGTTGTGACAGAGGGTGATGTCCTGTTAGATATGATGATGATGATGATGATGATTGATGATGATGATGATGAATGCCGTGGTGGTGATGATAGTGACTGTAGAAGTATGAGTGAATGTGGTGTGGATGGTACGTGAGTGATGATGGTTATGATGATGATGGAAATCGTAATTGAGATAACGGTAGTGATGATAGGGGTTGTGGTGATGGGAGGAGCGTGATGATAGGGGCTAGTTGTGTAGAGGCGATTGTGGTGATGGCAATGGTGGTGATAGTTGTGATGATCCAGCTTTTCTAAAATATAAAGAATGGAGTTGTGTGATGACCGTAGTGATGATAGGCGATGTGGTGATGGTCGTAACGTGATGATAGAGGCTGGCGGTGTAGAGGTGATTGTGGTGTTGATAGGATGGAAGTAGAGGGCGTAGGGAGATGAAGGGGAGGCGGTAATTTAGAGGTGATGGCGAGAGGGGATCACAGATTAATGAGAACTGATGATTATAGGAACTGTCTGTGAGAGAGAGAGAGAGAGAGAGAGAGAGAGAGAGATGCTTGTATGTATGTGTTTTGTGTATGTGTGTGAGGGAGGAAAAGTGTGTGTGTGTGTGTGTGTGTGTGTGTGTGTGTGTGTGTGTGTGTGTGTGTGTGTGTGTGTGTGTGTGTGAGAGAGAGAGAGAGAGAGAGAGAGAGATTGGGTGCTGAAAAGAGAGGGTAACAGCTCAGATGAACGAAAAAGAGAGTGTGAGAGAGGGGTGAGAAGGGGAGAGTGGTAAAGAGAGAGAGGGTGTGATGGTACTTATGGTAGGGAGAGTTTAAAAGGGCGAGAGAGAGAATGAGGGAGAAAAAGAGTTTGGATAAAGCCATTGAAAGAGAGACTAGAGGAGAGAGAGAGAGAGAGAGAGAAAGAAAGAGAGAGAGAGAAAGAGAGAGAGAGAGATTATTCTTGCTGATCAGTTACAGGAATGAGGTAGATTATTATCATCATTATTATTATTATTATTATTATTATTATTATTATTATTATTATGGAAGACCTCTCATAATGAATAGACCAATGGAGATTACTTCCAACCCTTGCACTTCTATAGATGTTCCCTACACTGAAGAATGTCGACTGGCTGGAGAAAGAATTTGACAGAGACAGTGTTGAGGAGTACGAGTATGTGGTGTGATTTCTTAAAGAGTGTCTGAGAAGTGAATATGGAGACAAACACAGGACTCTCTTCTATTTTATTATAGGTTAAGATGGCGTGTAGAATGTATATATCACCCCAGTATATGAAGCCAAAGGGCAACATGAAGAAATGCACAAATTTTAGACACACAGGTTTTGAGTCTACCAGCTATTGATTGCACGACGATGTTTACTTAAGGAGTTATGGGGAGCACCTAGCCACATATTGGGATAAATCCGAGGGTTATTGGAGGAGGGGGAGGCTTATGAGATGCAGCAGGAAGGGGAGATTGGGAAGTGAATCATCTATTGTTTGCGGATGACACAGCCTCGCTACCAGGCCCACAAGATGACATTCAGCAGCTATTGTTTGAGTTGGTGAGGAGGGGGAAAAGAAAGTGATTATGAGAGAGGCTGAATGAAAGAGAGGATGTGATGAGATAGCTTCTAAATAACCAAATTTTTTGTGTGACTTTATATATTTATTTATTTATTTAATGAGACATTCCCGTAATGCATCACACAACAGAATATAGTAAGCTTAAATAGGGAAGCCAAGTGAAAATGGAGTACACTACAGTTCATTCACTTTAACTTGACCGAAAGCTTCATCCTTTTCCAGCTTATTTTACGTAGCTCATTGGCAGAAATAAGACAATTATGTGGCTCCCCATCCTGTTTGTAGCACATCTTCGTGACCAACATAATAATCTAGCTTGATTGTTATAACTCAGCATTCAAGATTGAGGCATGGCAATATTAGGCCAAAGTAAAGTGAACAGGGTATTGTTAGGTGGACGCTGAGCATAGATGAAGAAGGAATGTGAGGCCTAAAGTAAGGGTAAATAAGGTCTATCTCGTCGGTTAAGGAAGCTCCCTAACATCCCTTCCTTAGAGACTTATTTTTGGGTATGGTTGGTTAATAGACTTCTGTACGATAATTCTGCAGAGTAGTGATGATTGATGGATTTATGTTACACAGGGGAGTATAGTACGGTGTAATAAGCTAACTAAATCGCTTAGGAAAAGGTGTTAGGGAGGTCCTCAACGGAAGAGAATACGGGCCTATGCTGGAAAATAAAATCACGGTATAAGTAGATTCCTTTTTCTTTTTTTTAATGTCTTTATGGAACACTTGTACTGTAGTTGACTCAATTAGCCTGCATCCCACTTAAAAGAGAGGCCAGACACGTTTCATATCCCTATTACTGCATAGAAAGCCAAAAAGACCCTCTAGGCAATACGAGACAGACCAAAAGACCGTCTGGGCAATACTAGGCAGATCGACAGACCAAAAGACCGTCTGGGCAATACTAGGCAGATCGACAGACCAAAAGACCGTCTGGGCAATACTAGGCAGATCGACAGACCAAAAGACCGTCTGGGCAATACTAGGCAGATCGACAGACCAAAATTCTACTTCCCATTACAGTGGTGACCATTAACCACTTCACTATGACCGAAAGACCAGACGGGAGACCAAGGGAGATAAACAAGAGGCAGACCAAAAGACCCTCGGGGAAATACTAGGCAGACCGAAAGACCAATATTCTGGGCTTCTATTTGACCATTGGCCTCTTCACCACGATAACGGTATAACAATACGGGCCAGACCGAAAGACCAGACGGGAGACCAAATAGGGTAACTATTAGACCATCATCTCTGGAGGGGGGGAGGCGACACCGTAACATAACTCGGGTGTAAACTGACTGGACCATACCATATATCCGGGTTGTGATGGGGTTATGGGGCGCCCTGCTCTCTCTCTCTCTCTCTCTCTCTCTCTCTCTCTCTGTCAATGACGAATTTCTCCTTTATTTTCCCTAAAAGAGATCAGTGTATTTACCCAAGGAGATATTTTTCCTTCAGTGGGGGTTAGAGATAAGCTTCACTAATCCTTCTGTACAAAAAAAGTCTCCCTCAAAATAGGAAAAAAAAAGTTGATTGATGCTAGTAAAAAAAAAAAAAGGTTGATTGATGATAGTAATATTGGAAGGACTGATGTATTGAAGAACTTAACCATTCTTTCTCCCTGTGACCTGCCGTTGACCTTTCTTTGACCCCTGTGGCTCATTTGACCTTACCAGATATCGTGCTAGGTCTTCCTCTCTTCTCTAGTTCATTTGGTACAATATATATATATATATATATATATATATATATATATATATATATATATATTTTTGCTGTCCTTTCACTTGCGTTCTCTTTTTTTTTTAATAAAAATTTTGTTCTTGTGTTCCAGATGTCCAAATTCTTTCAGTGCTCAGTCTTCCTCTCCTTATCCTCCTGTCTACTCTCTGTCTCTCTCTCTCTCTGCTTACACATACACACACAAATAAACACTCACAATCACACCTATACATTCACTGTACATGTCCTTACAGTACATATGCACACACAGTACACACACACAGACACACATGCACACAGTATACAGGCTCACATGATTAAAAAAAAAACTAAATATGCATACAGTATAATTACACACACACACACACACACACACACACACACACACACACACACACACACACACACACACACACACACACACACACACACACACACACATACACACACACACACACACACACACACACACACTCAACTAGATGCAGCGTTTCCACACACACACACACACACACACACACACACACACACACACACACACACACACACACACACACACACACACACACACACACACACACTCAACTAGATGCAGCGTTTCCACACACACACACACACACACACACACACACACACACACACACACACACACACACACACACACACACACACACACACACACACACACACACACACACACACACTCAACTAGATGCAGCGTTTCCAGCGTAATGCTCATGCACACTTATGGTTATTACAGACAAGCACATCAAACGCACACATCAACAGTCAACATATACACACAAACACACACTGCAGTAAACGCACGCACACAGTATAAGCACACACACACACACACACACACACACACACACACACACACACACACACACACACACACACACACACACACACACACTCAGGTTAACTAACGCATAATATTGTCAGTATGTGTAGAACCATGAACATACAATGGAGATGAAACCCCTCCCCCCTTCTCTCTCTCTCTCTCTCTCTCTCTCTCTCTCATCCACACACCCACACACGCACCCGGCATACATTGCGTTAAACCTCTGCAATTTATTACTATTACTATTATCATCCAGTATTACCCTGAGTTCCCGCCCACGCCAATTTATCGTATCTATTTCCTTGTTTTTTCCCCTGTTTATGTTTCTCCTCATTAGCGGGGCTTGGGTGTGTGATTGTGCGGGGTTGCGTGTGGTGGTGGGGTGTGGTGGTAGCTGTGGAGTTTGGTTGTGGTGGTTGTGGTACGTGTGGATTGCGATTGTGGTGGGTGTGGTACGTGTGGGTTGGGATGGTTGTGGTGAGTGTGGATTTTGGTTGTGGTGGTTGTGGTTGATTAGGACTGTGTGGTGATTGTAATGCTCATGATATGGTAAGTGAGGGTTGCGGTTGTGGTGAATATGCATTATGGTTTTGGTTGTGAACTGAGATGGTTGTAGGCGTGATTGTGACTGTGGACAGGAGTACTTGTGTGTTGGGGTGATTGTTGGAAGGGTTTGTTGTGATGGTTATGATGGTGAGGTTGTTATGATTGTGAGGGCTGATCTTCCCACGTTTCTGGCTGATATTTTTAGGTATATCACATAACCCTTGGATCGAACTTGGCTTAGAATGACTATACCACGTTCACTCTAACCTGACAAAGATCCGTGACTCCCTTTAGCTCAGTTGTGGCCAGGTGTAGCCAGACTGGAGGGTCGATTTTAAGTAGTAACCAAGGAGACTCATCCCCACCTCATAGCTAAGTCTTATATATTTTAATGCAGCTAGGAGTTAATATTCTTGGTATTAGAGTGGCACAGTTCCTTTAGATGAAAACAAACCAGTTATGCTATTTTTACTCTAATTTGACCTGAAATTACCATCTCCTCATCTTGACTGCTGAGTTGTAAAAATAGATTAACATTAGAATCGATGCTAGTCAAGAGGAGGTGCTTGGAAAGGGGGTAGAGCCGCAGCATTATTTTTCCCAACTGACCTACGTGTAATGAGCCTCAACAGGACGAAAATCTGGGCCAAGTTAAGGTGAAAGAACTATATACTGCCTCCCTACCATGGTCTCTTATCACTACAACTGTTGAGAAGATGAGGCGACCTGAAATTTCTTTTATCTCCGCTAGGATTTACTCGGACTGGGGACTATATTAAGAGGGGATGGTCCAAGATGATGATGATGATGATGATGATGATGATGATAAAAGTAGTAGTAGTAGCAGTAGTAGTAACAGTATTGATCATCATAATCATCATGGTCATCATTTTCATTTTCATCATCATCTCATTATTGCTATCATGACCTTTTTTCTTTACTGTTATTATTATTATTATTATTATTATTATTATTATTATTATTATTATTATTACTATTGTTGTTGGAGCTGTTGTTGCTGTTGTTATGGTTATGACAGTGCCACTATGCATGACATTATTGCAACTGCCACCGTGGTTATGATGTTGTGCATGTCTCCTCTCATCCCGTGTGTGTGTGTGTGTGTGTGTGTGTGTGTGTGTGTGTGTGTGTGTGGGTGGGTGTGTGTGTGGGTGTGTGTGTGTGACTGTTTTGATATGGTGATGATATGACAATTGTTATGGTGGTTATGATGCTCTTGTGTTTGTTTCCTCTAATCTTGTGTGTGTGTGTGTGTGTGTGTGTGTGTGTGTGTGTCATAGTAGTCCCCGTTAGGCCTGATTTACGCAGGTGATTCACGGCGCTGTTATGAATAGAGAGAGACTATGCTGTTTGTCATTGTTTGTTGGTGTTTGATGTGGTTATTGTCACTGTTATTTTTTGGGGTCTGTTATTGTCGCTTTTGTAGTAGTAGTAGTAGTTGTAGTAGTAATTTTAGTATTAGTAGTAGTAGTTGTAGTAGTAGTAGTAGTATTAGTAGTAGTAGTTGTTGTTGTTGTTGTTATTGTTGTTCGTACTTGGATTGTTATATTCGTAGTTTTTATTCGTGTTGTAATGATTGTTGTGCTGATTCATTTCGTTGTTTTTGTTATTGTTGTTGTTGCTTCTGTTGTTGTTTATCTTGTTGTCGTTGTTGTTGTTTGATATGAGTTATTATTAAATTTGGCTGAGTGGTTTTTTGTTTTGATCTCAAGTGTGTCATAACTCCTCACCTTACTGCAGAGAGAGAGAGAGAGAGAGAGAGAGAGAGAGAGTGAGAGAGAGAGAGAGAGAGAGGATGGGGGAGGAATGTAGAAAGTATACATATAAATAGTTGTTGTTGATGATGATGATGATGATGATGATGAAAATTCCATCCTAAGCATTCATTCTTTTCCTTCCCTATATCTTGCTTCTAACCAGCCCATTAAGTAACTAAAGTGGTAGTGATAATGATGATGATAATGATGAGTGATGGTGATGATAATAATAGTGATGATTTTTGAAACGTAACCTTTAACATGATGATGATGATGATGATGATTATTAAACTGTCACCTATTTCATTCATGATTTTTTTTTATTATTAGATAAGGGATAATTTTCTGGTAACAGACTATCCCAATATAATGTTTTTTTTTCTTTATTTCAGGGTAGGGAGTGTAATGCCCATCACATTTCTGGAAAATTGAGTAATGTTGTCTGTCAGTAACAATGTAAGTACCATGATGTCTGAATTACGGTTTACACACACACACACACACACACACACACACACACACACACACACACACACACACACACACACACACACACACACACACACACACACACACTCACACACACACACACACACCTTACTCACAGCTTCCTCGTATCTTCTCCACTGTCTCCCATCTTACCCTCACCCCCTATAACATGACCCCATTCACCTTACCGACCACATTACTCCCCCCTCCTCCCCCCCACTCCGCCATTTCAACACCCCATCCACCTCAGCTGCACTCATACCCACCGTCACCTTCCCTCCCCCCTCTTACTTCATTTCCTCACGTCTCCCCTCATCTCTTTCTCCCCTTATTCCCTCTCTTCTTTTCCTCCTCCCTATCATTTCGCAGTTTTCTCCCCTATTCTCTTTTCTTCCACCCCTCTTCCAGCGTCTTCCTCCCCTCTTCCTTCGTCTTCTTCCCCTCTTCTCTTGTCTTCCTCCCTTCTTAATCACCCTTCACTTTCACACCTCACCTCATCCTTTTTTTCAATTTTCGGTCCTTTCATCCATCCCTCTGTCCACACTTCTGTAACTCTGCAATCCTATTATACCCCCTCCCTATCCCCCTTCCCTAACTCCCCCCACCCCATCCCCCTTCCCTGACTCCTCCCACCCCTCCCCCACCCTATCCCCCAATCCTGACTCCCCCCACCCCTCCCCCAAGTTCTGATACCGCCTACTTCATCCCCCTATTTCCCTCATACTCTCCCTTCCATCCCTCCATCCTAACTCCTCCTATCCTTGCCATTTCATCCCCCTTCCCCCCCAGTTAGCTCCCCTCACCCCAGCTAGCCCCCTCTCTCACCCCAGCTAGTCCTCCCCGTCACCCCCTCCGCTGTAAAAGAAGGGGGGCAACAGCTGGTCGTTTTTAATGTTGCTTCTCGGTGTTGACATTTGGCACGGGAAAATGTTCTGCTTGTGGAAATGTCAGGTATTCATCTCAGTCACCCCTCCACGTAACTCTTCTTGCTTGTTTCTCGTTCCATTTTCTCTCTCTCTCTCTCTCTCTCTCTCGTTCATCCCACCCTTCCCCCTCCCTGTCCCACCTCCCCCCTGTTCGTGAATGATAAACCATGTGGGCGTATGATGGATGTATGGATGAATGAAGGATGGTGTTGATGGGAGTCAGAGTTGGTGTGGGACTGATGAAGCATGTCAGTGAATGAGTCAGGAGTGAATGATGGGAATAAATGAATGAATGAGGGAAAAAGTGAATGAATGATGGAAAAGTGAATGAATGATTGGAAAACTAAATGAATGAAGGGAAAAAGTGAATTAGTGAGGGGGAAAATGAATGAATGAGGAAAAATGAATGAAATCAGGGAAAAAGTGAATCAGTGAGGGAAAAAGTGAATGAATAAGGGGAATGAATTAATGAGGGAGAAAGTGAAGGAATGAGGGGAAAAAATGAATGAATGATGGGAAAACTGAATGAGTGAGGGAAGAAATGAATGAATGAGGGAAGAAATGAATGAATGAGGGAAGAAATGAATGAATGATGGAAGAAATGAATGAATGACAAGGGAAATATTATGCGCTTATGCAGGCGTGGTGAAGCTTGTCAGTGTTTGATGTAGAAGTAAGTAAGAACCTACGAATAACACATTGAATGACCAAGGAAAGAAAAAGAGTGTCTGCATGAATGGTGAAGGGTGTCAGTGAGTGAGTCAAGAGTGGCTGAAAACGAGAAGAATTGAATAAATGACGGTGGGGAAATCAGGAGTAAGTTTATGTGTATATTTATGCTTGTGTGCGTGTGTGTATGTGTATGTATAAGTTTATGTGTATGTTTATGTGTGCGTGTAAGTGTATGTATGTATATATATATATATATATATATATATATATATATATATATATATATATATATGAGGAGTTCTTTCAGGGTGTTGTGTGACTGTCAGGATTGAGCAAGGAAAAAAATACTGAAAAATACCCCAAAGTGAATGTAGATTATTAGATTCTTTACACCCACATTTGTAAACAGATATGCACTGTAAATACACAAACTTTGGAGCCAGGGAATAAATTGGGCTCGGTGAAATTCGCGAGCAGTGATTCCGGGATAAAGCCATTTCAGATTTAGCCTGTCGTTCGCCGCGCTGATAAGGGATTTTCTGAAATACACTGGGCCCAGCGAGACAATTGTAGTTAGTGGAATTTACTGTAATCGCCCTGAAATACACACACGTACGCTTACACTGATACACAGGCACACTTAGAAGCGCACACACTCTCTCGATTGCACTGATACACATGCATATAAGGATACACACACACACACACACACACACACACACACACACACACACACACACACACACACACACACACACACACACACACACACACACACACACACACACACACACACACACACGATTACACATATACACATAGACAGACATATACATACATATCTGTGTATTTTTTTATGTTTGTGTATTTGTATTTGCCATTTGATTAGTCATGCATTATATCCACAGTTTAATGAATCGTGGGGGAATTTGGGAATTGTGCTGAGTAGAAGTTATAATCTTTTTTAACCTCGCTTATAGGAGAGGAATAAATTGGTCTAGCTTAAGCACGAATACAGGGAAGAAAGGTTATCATACTTAAGGGATCAATGGGAGACGTCGTGGAGTATGCTGGGTATATTTAAGCCCAGGATATATTTACAAGTTCCCTTAGTTCTGAAGTAAATATGAGAAAGTCTTACTCATCTTTCCTAAATATAACAAATCTTACTCATCCCTAAATATAACAAATCAAACTCATCTTCCTTAAATATAACAAATCTTACTCATCATCCTTAAATATAGAAAATCTTACTCATCTTAATTTTACTCATCTTCCCTAAATAAAACAAATCTTACCGATCTTAATTTTACTCATCTCTCTCTCTCTCTCTCTCTCTCTCTCTCTCTCTCTCTCTCTCTGCTGTCCCAAGCCTCCCAGATTGAAAAGAAAGGCGACGTTTGATACCCCAGAATCCCATAGTCCACCCCTACCCCACCCCCCCGACTGCCTGAATGTGTGTGTGTGTGTGAGTGTGTGTGTGTGTGTGTGTGTGTGTGTGTGTGTGTGTGTGTGTGTGTGTGTGTTTGTGTGTGTGTGTTTTGTCTGTCTGTCCGTTAGTCTGTCTGTCTGTCTGTCTGTCTGTCTCTCTCTCTCTCTCTCTCTCTCTCTCTCTCTCTCTCTCTCTCTCTCTCTCTCACTCCTGCCCTGCCCTGCCCTGATAAGACCGGGCGATTAGTTACTCACGATTTCTTTCGTAATGAGGAGGGAAGATTGCTTGACGGGGGAGGGGGGAGGGGAGGGGGAGGGAGGGGAGGGGTGGGGGGTTTTGGGGGTGAGTTTTGAAGGGCGGGGGGCTTAAGGGGGGATCGGAGCCCCTCGCATTGTCGGACTTGTTTGTAATTGCCACCGGACCCCCTTCGCCGGAAGTGGGTCGAGGTGTTTTTTTTTTTTTTTAATGCAGGAGGATTGTGGTGCTGGTGTGTGTGTGTGTGTGTGTGTGTGTGTGTGTGTGTGTGTGTGTGTGTGTGAGAGAGAGAGAGAGAGAGAGAGAGAGAGAGAGAGAGATTTCATTAAGAACTCGTATACTGTATGAGGGAGGATTTTGTGGTGTGGCTAAGAGGACAGATCGTTTCATTTATACTCATATCACTCACTCAATTGACACAATACAAGAGTTGTCCCGACCATGACGCGGTTAATGGGGACTGTATAAACACACAGACTGCGGTTGCTGACCCTCACCTGACTCGTCCAGCGAGGGTTGAGTAGAAAGCTATACCTCATACCAATTAATCTGGCCAGGCATGTATGGCAACACTGTTCCTGCCGAGATTCTGATTGGCTGGAGATGTTTGTTCGATTTCGTTGTTGCTTAAACCGATACTACCTTTATTATCAGGTATGATACTGAGTTTATCGAAAATACAATCGTCAAAAGCAATAAGAAATTCGTTATATGCTTAACAACAATGAAATTTTCGTAGGAAGATAGAAATATGAGTCAACAAAGTATTATAACAGTCCAAGTCAATGTCAGCATTCCAACAATTCCTTTAAATCTCCGACACTCGATAATGTAACAAAAAATTAAGGAAACCTGCTTAATCTAAGCGTTGGTGTAACACACATTTAAATGTTAAGATCAGTCCGCACCCTTAAATCGTGCCACAACTCTGAATAATTAAAAATTCTAATGAAAAGACGAGTTGTACGGGAAGGGAGGTTTGAAAAAATTGCGAAAATCAAAGTAGGCTAAAGGAAAACTATTTCATTATATCTTCTCTATTATCACAGTACGTGCTGATCTTAAAATTTAAATGTGTGTTACACCAACGCATAGATTAAGCAGGTTTCCTTAATTTTCTGTTATATTATCGAGTGTCGGAGATTTAAAGGCATTGTTCGAATGCTGACCTTGACTTGAACTGTTATAATACTTTGTTGACTCATATTTCTATCTTCCTACGAAAATTTCATTGTTGTTAAGTATATAACGGATTTCCTATTGCTTTTGACGATTGTATTTTCGATTAACTCAATATCATATCTGATAATAAAACGAGTATCAGTTTCAGCAACAACGAAATCGAACAAACACCTCCAGCCAATCAGAATCTCGGCAGGAACAGTGTTGCCATACATGCCTGGCCAGATTAATTGGTATGAGGTATAGAAGAGTTGCTCCGATCGTGAAGGTGCTTTTTCCAGCTAGGGGTTAGTCAGAGGCAGCGGGATTTTGGGTTTGGGGATACTAAAAGGAAGTAATTTTGATTTCTTCCTCTTCGTAGTCTCCCTATAGATCTTTTACCTTAACTTGGTCCAGATTTTCATCCTTTGGCAGCTTATTCTTACGTGTGTCAGTTGGAATTAAAGACAGTCCCGTGGCTCTACATCCTTTTCGTGGCACTTCTTCGTGATTAATATAATATTGTGTTTATCCTGTTTTACAAAGACGCAGTGTATATGAACAGATGACAGTTTTAAAAAGAGTTAAACGCCTCTCCCTTACCAATTTATTTCTATTGTCTGTTCACTTTAACTAGGCATAAAATTCTCTCTCTCTCTCTCTCTCTCTCTCTCTCTCTCTCTCTCTCTCTCTCATCGTATGCAAGACTAACATTGATACACCTGACTTAACTCGGCTTCTCGTCCTTCAGCTCCCCGCCTCCTCTCCTTCCTCCTCTTCTTCATCTCTCCTTTCTCTTCTTCTTCCTCCATCTCTCCTCCATCCTTCTCGTCTTCCTCCATCTCTCCTCTTTCTTCCTTGTCTTCCTCCATCTCTCCTCCTTTCCCTGTTCCTCTCCCTTCATCCCTGTTCTCCATTCTCCTCTTTTCTTCTCATCCATTCTTTTTCCTCCTTCTTCATTCACCCCTTCCTTCCTATCCCTCTCTTCTTGTTTCATTTCTCCAGTTTCCTCTTCCCTCCCCTTACTTTCCCTCTTTCTCCTCTTCTGTCCTTCCTCTGTCTCTCCATAACCCCCTTTCCCTCCTTCGTCTCCTGCCTCCTCTTCTCACTCTTCATCCCTTCTACCTGTTCTTCCTCCTCTTCTCTCTCTTCATCCTTCCTTCCTTCCTTCCTGTTCCTCCTTCCTCCTCGTCTCCCCTCATAGCTCCTTCTCTCCATCATTCCCTTCTCCCTCCATCCCTGCTTTCTTGTCCATCATTCCCTACTCCATCTTCCTCATTTTCCCTCCTTCCTCTCTGTCTTTCTCTTCTTCCCCTGTTTCTCCATCTTCCTCCTCATCCTTACTATTATTCTCTCTCTCTCTCTCTCTCTCTCTCTCTCTCTCTCCCAGTCTACTTCCCTCCATGTCCTTGATATGAGAAAGACTAACATGACCACACCTGAGTTACCTTACCCCTCTCTCTCTCTCTCTCTCTCTCTCTCTCTCTCTCTCTCACATCCTGCAGTGCCTGGCTTCTCCTAATGTAGTATTGTATCCTGCGCTCCTCACAAACACAACCTCGCTTTGAACCAGAGAGAGAGAGAGAGAGAGAGAGAGAGAGAGAATGTGTGTGCAGCACTTCTTCGTGACTAGTACCATAAACTAGCCTTAATCTATTTTTGCAGCTCAGCATTCAAGATGGATAGACGGCGAATTTAGACCAAGGGAAAATGAGCAGAATATAGTGAAAATAAGACCTTGAATTTGTTAATCCTGTCATCATTAGCCCTCTCGTGGTGGAAACAAGTCTAGTATCCTCTTCGTGAGTTATAGGTTAAGGAAGCTCCCTGACACTTATTCCATAGCGATTTATTTTGCTTCTTACACCTTACTCTCCTCTTCTATGGTACACAAATCCTTCCAGTATCACTATAGGCTACTCTGCTTAAATAATGTACAGAAGGTCACTACCCACCCATATCCAGAAATAAATCGCTAAGGAAAGGGTGTTAGGAAAGGTCAGAGAGTTAAGTTGGAATCAAGTAATTTGGCCGGGATATCGAGTTGATGGGGAGGGATGCAACGGAGCGGTAAATGTGTGATTAATTGCATCGCTGTGTGTTTTTACTTTGATGTTGCAAAGTCAAAGGATGTCCCCTGGTAATGTACGGGGGGAGAGCCTTTGATACATACATACATACATACATTATACATACATATTGTACATACATACATACATCATACGAACATACATACATACATGCATACATACAAATCATATTGATGCGATTGTTAATACGTTCTCTTTTGTAGTTACTCTCTCTCTCTCTCTCTCTCTCTCTCTTTCTCAGAACTACACACCGTTTGTCATCACGCACATGATAAGGCATCCACACACACACACACACACACACACACACACACACACACACACACACACACACACACACACACACACACACACACACACACACACACACACACACACACACACAGTCATATGGTTTTTCCAGCCCTATTCCCCCTAAAGAAAATAAAGAAAAATGTCTACCCAGTCTTCATAAATACAAGGGTCTTCCTCACACACACATGGTCATATATTCTCTCTCTCTCTCTCTCTCTTACACACACACACACACACACACACACACACACACACACACACACACACACACACACACACACACACACACACACACACACACACACACACACACACACACACACACACACACACACACACGAGGTATATGATGTCTGTACGCGAGAACAAATGTACACTCATACATACATAAAAAGACACATTCATCAGAACACACCCGTGTATATTCACATACTTTATTTTTCTTGCCTTCCTTCACTCCCCCGACTGTGTGTGTGTGTGTGTGTGTGTGTGTGTGTGTGTGTGTGTGTGTGTAATGTATGGGAAAAACCAGCTTCAAGTACTAATGTAAATTTCATGTGCTGGTTTTTGTGAGTACGTTTTTTTTTTGGAGTAACATGATGGATGGATAAATGTGTGTGTGTGTGTGTGTGTGTGTGTGTGTGTGTGTGTGTGTGTGAGGGAAAGAGAGAGAGGAACTATCTTTACTCGTCTCCACATGTACTCTCTTTACACGATGTCCACAGACCCTCACAATGTTCTCCGCGGATCTGGAAACATTGTGTTTATTATTATGAAGGATCACAACATCTTCCTTCACCATTAATTACCGTATACTCCACCCATCACCATTACCATACACCCCACCCTTCACCATTACCATACACCCCACCCTTCACCAATACCATACACTCCACCCGTCACCATTACCATATACTCCATCCTTCACCATTACCATATACTCCACTCTTCATCATTACCATATACTCCACCCTTCACCATTATCATATACGCCATCCTTCACCATTACCATATATTCCACCCTTCACCATTACCATATACTCCACCCTTCACCATTATCATATACTCCACCCTTCACCATTACCATATACTCTTCCCCGCCACATTTATTTACCATATAATCCACCCTTCACCTTTTATAACCATCCCAGCCCCTCTTTCCATAAGACAGTTCATTATCCTGTCTCTCGCGGCATATACACTGAACAGCCTTCTCTTTATATATATATATATATATATATATATATATATATATATATATATATATATATATATATATATATATATATATATATATATATATATATATATATATATACACTGTATATATATTTTTAGACCGCCTTCACAATGTAGAGTACAGTTCTGCTTCACAGCTGAGCAAATATATTCTCAACCCTTCGCGAACTTCATATATTTTATTTTAGCTAATTATCAGAGCACTTATTTAAATTTCAAACGATAATTGGTACTGTACGGGTCAGTGAGGGCGATATCTAACCCCATCAATTTGAAAATCCATCCTAAAGGTTAATTAAATCATCTGGAGAGAAAAAATGTCTGGGTTAATATGAGATCATCGTAGTGAATGGGTCAGGTTGGAGGTAATTGAGCAAAGAGTTAGTGTAGTAATTCCGCATAAAAAATCATCAGAATAACCAGGAATTATGTACAAAAGATACCCTCATATTGAAGAGGTTATTTATGAGTTATTTGGGTGAAGAGACACTAAATTAATTCCAGGTTTGTTCAGTAAATCCCGTGATGAAAGGCTGCACCTGTTTAATAAATTTTGCTCTCCTGCCAGTTATGCCGTTAATGAAGTGTTATCAAACGTACAGTATCTTCAGGGAGTAGTGTAACAGTGAATTTGTATATAATTCTTTACGCAACCACTAAGATCGTCAAGAACACGGTCTGATCTGAAATTATCCACCTCGTAATTAAAACTAAAAAAAATGCATACATACATACATACATACCGTACATACATACATAAATTCATACATACATACATACGACAACTAAATAACTTACAAAATAAAGTCTTAGATACAAGGGAGGCGTAAGTTGGTTACAAATCCACTGCCTTGAAATTAATGGAGTAACTGAAATGTGGATTATGTCTTCCGTAGAGTTTTTGTTGCTGTTGCACGCCCTTGAAATTAATTGCGTAAGTGAAATGTGGGTGATGTCTTCCGTAGAGTTTTTGTTGCTATTGTCTTGTATCTCTCTCTCTCTCTCTCTCTCTCTCTCTCTCTCTCTCTCTCTCATATAATTTATTTTAGCTAGTTATCAGGGCACTGATTTAAATTTCAAACGATAATTATTGATAGTGAAGGGGTCAATAAGGGCTATATCTAACCCTTTCAGTTTGAAAATCCTTCCTAAAGGTTAATTAAATCGTCCGGAGAGAGTAGAAAAATATAGATTAATCCAAGAGGTCATCGTAGTGAATGGGTCAGGATCGAGGTAATTGAGTGAAGAGTTAGTGCAGTAATTCTGTTTAAAATAATCCTCAGAATAACCAGGAATTGAGTATACATGACACTTCCATATTGAAGAGATTATTTTAGAGTTATTTGAGTGGAGACACTAAAGTAATTCCAGGTTTGTGCAGTAAATCCTATGATGAAAGGCTGCACCAGTTTAATTAATTTTGCTCTCCTTATGTCAGTTGTGCCGTTAATGGAATGTTATTAAATGTTCAATATTTTCTGGGAATAATGTAAATGTGAATTTGTATATAATTCTTTACATGACCACTAAGATCGTTAAGAACAGGATCTGATTTGAAATTATCCACCTGGTAATTAAAATTAAAAATAATGCATACATACACACATACCGTACATACATACATAATTTCATATACATACATACGTTAACTAAATAAACTACAAAATAATGTCTTAGATACAAGAGGGTCGTAAGTTGGTTACGAATCATCGCCCTTGAAATTAATGGTGTAGCCTAAGTTAAACGTGGGTGATGTCCTCCGTAGAGTTTCTGTTGCTGTTGCCCGCCCTTGAAATTAATAGTGCACCGGGTAAGTGAAATGTGGGTGAGTCTTCCGTAGAGTTTTTGTTGCTTTTTGCTTGCGCTCTCTCTCTCTCTCTCTCTCTCTCTCTCTCTCTCTCTCTCTCTCTCTCTCTCTCTCTCTCTCTCCCCATGCCTCCCGTTAAGAGTAATACCGGAGAGTGTGTTTGTCAGTTTGTCACCCCGTAAGAGTGATGAGGCCATACAATCCCCATCAGAGAGAGAGAGAGAGATAGGGAGAGAGAAACACTCACTCATCTCTCTCTCTCTCTCTCTCCGCCACTAATGAGCGCATCAAAGCCCCTCTCCCGTCCCTCTCCTGTTAATAAGCCAGTCATTACCGTCGACGGGAGGCTGGTCGAGTCCTTACATGCCTAGGGGGGCCTTGTACTCGTGGCACTAGGAGGCTCCGTATTGTCGCTTTCGTAGGAGGCTCCCTGGAACTTTTTATTCAGTAATATATTTAGATGTTATAATTATCGAGGTTTCATGTGCAGGTCTTTTTTTTTTTTTCATAGATTTGGAAAGGTCCTTAGCACTTGATCTTTGGCGGTTTATTTTCTCTGTTACATGTTTCCTATCGTCCTTACCTTCTCTGGCACCATTTTCTTTGCGATATACTTTTCATTTTACGTCTTTGATATTGAGTTCTCACCTGTTCATTACCTGTATTCTGCCTGACGTGCGTGTGTTGATAATGTTGTGAGGAGAGGGAAGGGATGGGGAATGGGAGGAGAGGAAGGGAGGGTGAGAGGGAGAGGGATAGGATGGAAAATATGGATGATAGACACGAAAGGGAGAAAGATGGTGTGAGGGAGAGGGGTAGAGATGGAAGAGAGGAAAGGAGAGGGACAGGGATAGGGAGGAAAGTGGGAGAGATGGACACGAAGAAGGGAAAGATGATTGGGGGGAGAGGGATTGAGGCGGAAGGGGGAGAGAGAGAGAGTGATATGGAGGAAAGAGTAGGAGATGGACAGGAAGAGGAGAAAGATAATGGGAGGGAGAGAGGTAGAGGTGGAGAGATGAGAGGGTAATGAGCTGGGTGGTAGGGTGTGTGGATGAGAGAGGAGAAGAGAGATGAGGTGATGATGACTGCTCGTTTTAACTGCTTAGAAGGATTGTGCAAGGTAGAGGGGCATAGGTGACGATTTGAGAGGGAAATGAGCTGGGTGATGGGGTGTGTGGTGGAGAAAAGGGAAGAGAAATGAGGTGAAGATGACAGCTCGTTTTAACTGCTTAACCGAGGGAAGAGGCAGTAGGCACCATCCCCTCAGGCAGTTGTTAGGACCAGGTAAAGGGGAAGAAAAGAGGGGAAGAATGGTGAGTGGGAAGTAGAGGAGGGAAAGAGAGGAGAAAGAAGTGGGTAAAGAGGGGAAGAATGATAAGAGGGTAGAAGAGGAGGGGAAGAGGGGAGAGGGAAGGAAACATAGATATTAAAAAAAAAAAAAAAAACACGTGTAAATAATGTCAGAGTTTACGGGATGTATACATGAAAAACTAAGGCCCTTATTCTCGTCCGTTAAGCAAGCTCCCTAACACCATTTCCTAAGCGATTTATTTTGCCTATTACTCCATAGTATCCTCCTCCGTGTCCAAAAAATAAATCGCTTAGGAAAAGGTGTTAGGGAACTAAGTTGGACAGCAAGGAGTCAGAATATTACTGCACAATATTTTTTTTTTCAACACATATTTAGGGAGGAATAAGATCATGATGTATAAATAAATAAATAAATAAATAACAGTGTAAATAACATACATATAGCGTGTATGTACCGTATGTATGTATGTAAATGTATGCACGTATGTATATATGTATGTATGTATGTATGTAAATGTATGCACGTATGTATATATGTATGTATGTATGTATGTAAATGTATGCACGTATGTATATATGTATGTATGTATGTATGTACCTATCTACCTGTACATATATTTAATTTCTACTCCCCCAAATAGAAGCCATTTATACTACGATCCAGTCTCTAATTATTCACTCATTACCCGCTTCATTAACCCTTTCACTGCTGGGGTTTCACTCAGGGAGACGAAGGAATGATTGAAGGAAGACAAATGAAGGAAGGAAATGACATTGAGACGGACGAGGAGATGACAGTGGAAAGAGGAAGAAAGGAGGAATTGGCAGAGGGATTAAAGGAGAGAGAGAGAGAGAGAGAGAGAGAGAGAGAGAGAGAGAGAGAGAGAGAGAGAGAGAGGGCAACACGAGAAGCAGGATAGCACGGAAATGAGAGAGAGAGAGAGAGAGAGAGAGAGAGAGAGAGAGAGAGAGAGAGAGAGAGAGAGAAACACGAGAAGTATAACACGGAAATGAGAGATAGAAAGAGAGAGAGAGAGAGAGAGAGAGAGAGAGAGAGAGAGAGAGAGAGAGAGAGAGAGCATACAAAAGATGTGTAAAAGAGGAGCGACGAGAGAGAAAAAAACTGGATGGAAGAAATTGATTTTTCTGGGAATAAGGAAAAAAAATGGGAAGGAAGGGGAGGGAAGGGAAGAATGACACAGGAGATAAAAGAGAGAGAGAGAGAGAGAGAGAGAGAGAGAGAGAGACGAGGGAAGAATGATGAAATAATTACCAAGGGGTTGATTATTGAAAGGGCAGTGATGGTGAGAGAGAGAGAGAGAGAGAGAGAGAGAGAGGGGGGGGAGTATGAGGAAAGAATAAATGAAATATATATGTATGGAATTTAAAAAAAAAAAAACATGAAAAGGGATAAGAGAAGCAGGATAAGGAGCTTGAAAGAGAGAGAGAGAGAGAGAGAGAGAGAGAGAGAGAGAGAGAGAAAGAGACCGGTCCACCGCGTCACTATAGGACCCCCATACTTTCCATCATCCATCATCCCCCCCTCCCCCCTCCCCCTCCCCCCCTTGAGTGGAGGTGACGGTGGGGCACAAAGGAGGTGATGAGGGGTGAACACAACAATAGCTGGTGTCGCATTGATATTGACTCTCTCTCTCTCTCTCTCTCTCTCTCTCTCTCTCTCTCTCTCTCTCTCTCTCTCTCTCTCTCTCTCTCTCTCTCTCTCTCATATCCCCGTGCAAGCAATAAGTCTGAGTATGTTTGTGTGTTTGTGGTAGGGAGCGAACCTCCTTAACCTCTGGCCCAGGGATAGGTGGATAGATGAGTAGATAGATGAATAGATAGATAGATCGGTAGATAGATAGATAGACATAATGGATGAGCGGAGAGATAGATGGATAGATGCATGAATGGTTGTGAAGACGGTTACATAAATGGATAAATGGATGGATTGATAGATAAACAGATGGATAGATAGATGGATAGACGGATTGATAGGTTGGTAGATGGATTGATAGATATTGATGGTGTGATTTTGGAAGGATAGAAATACGAAGGATACACAAATGAAAAGATGGATGATTAGTTGGTTTGGCAGTTGGATAGGTAGATAAATAGATTGATAGATACAGAGATAGGTGGATGGATGGATGGATGGATGGATGGATGGTGGATGGATGAATTGGTAGGTGGGTAAATTGATAGATGGATGGATTGGTAGACGGATAGATAAGAGAGGAGTAGATACAGATGGATAGATACAGATGGATACAGATGGCTAGGCAAATGAAGAGATGAAGGAATGGATAGATGGACAGATGAAAAAGGGGAAAAAAAAGGAAAAATGGACTGAAAACAGTAACTACAGAAAGGTAAAGTGATTTTTGGTGCTCAGTGACGGGTAATATTTAAAGAAGAGTTTATATATATATATATATATATATATATATATATATAGAGAGAGAGAGAGAGAGAGAGAGAGAGAGAGAGAGAGAGAGAGAGAGGAAAGAAAAGAGATAAAAGGGAGCGTGGGAGAAACTTTTGTCATATTTAATAAGAGAGAGAGAGAGGGAGAGAGAGAGAGAGAGAGAGAGAGAGAGAGAGAGAGAGAGAGAGAGAGAATGATTAATGTCCAGGAGAAAGAAATTACCAACAAAAACAAATATAGAATTGTAAATAAGCATAAGAATCTGTAAGCACACACACACACACACACACACACACACACACACACACACACACACACACACACACACACACACACACACACACACACCAGTGAAGCCACCGTGTAATCTTGGGTCTATAATTACGAGAATTCAAAGCACAAGCAAAAGACAGGCAAAAACTCACAATACCACGAGATGCGAGACCGAGAGCCACGAGATACGAGACCGAGAGCCACGAGATACGAGACCGAGAGCCACGAGATGCGAGACCGAGAGCCACGAGATGCGAGACCGAGAGCCACGAGATGCGAGACCGAGAGCCACGAGATGCGAGACCGAGAGGCATGAGATACGAGACCGAGAGCCACGAGATGCGAGACCGAGAGCCACGAGATGTGAGATTGAGAGCCACGAGATAAGAGACTGAGAGCCATGAGATACGAGACCGAGATATGTCGAGACCTAGAGAATCACACTACACGTCACGATCACAATATACTTAGAGTCTACCCTGAAGTATGCATGGCCTCTAGGTGTGGGTATGGGTGTGGGTGGGTGAAGGTTTGGGTGGGTGTGGGTGTGTGAGTGTGGGTGTGGTTATGAGGTGTCGGTGGATGAGTGAGTGTGCAGGTGTAGATAAATTGTGGGTATGGGTGTGGGTGTGGGTGCAGGCGTGGATTTAGATGTGTGTGTGTGGGTGTGGGTACTGGTATGGGTTTCTGTGGGTGCGGTTGTGGATTTAGATATGTGTGTGGGGGGGGATGTGGATTCAGGTGTGGGTGTGGGTGCGGGTGTGGGGTTGACAGGGGATCAGGGCCACACCGCCAGCTTTGACGCGGAAAATGAGGCGCTCAAGAGGCGGTAGCGGGCGGGGGGGGAGGGGAGGAAGGAAGGGCAGGAAAGAAGCAGAAGGACGGAAAAAGGAAGAAAGGAGGGAGGGAGAGGGGCAGGAAAGAAGGAGGAGGAAGGAGACAGAGGGGAAGAGAAAAATGGGAGGGGATGAATGAGGCAGAGGGACGAAAAAAAAGGAAGGGAAGAAAGGAGGGAAGGAGAGGGATAGGAGAATTGAGAGGAAGGTTGAATTGGAGACGGATGGGAAAGTGACGTGGAGAGAAGGAGGTAAAGAGGGAAACTTGATTGGAGAGTGGAGGGAAAGAAGTAAAGGGGGGAGGCAAGAATGGGGGGAGAAAACGAGAAGCAGGAGAGAGACAAGGAGAGAAGTAGAAAATTAAAGAGGGTCGGAGAGAAAAAAAAAAAGTAAAAAGGAGGGAGGGAGGGAGGAAGGAAGGAAGGAAGGAAGGAAGGAAAGAAGGAAGGAAGGAAGGGAGAGAAAGAAGTAAAGGGGGGAGGCAAGAATGGGGGGAGAAAACGAGAAGCAGGAGAGAGACAAGGAGAGAAGTAGAAAATTAAAGAGGGTCGGAGAGAAAAAAAAAAAGTAAAAAGGAGGGAGGGAGGGAGGAAGGAAGGAAGGAAGGAAGGAAGGAAGGGAGAGAAAGAGAGAGAGAGGGGGAGATAAAATGGGAAGGAGAAAGAGAGAGGGGGGAGATAAAATGAGCAGGACAAAGAGAGAGGGGGAGGAGGGAGAGAGGGTGAATGTTTGGGGGATAAGAGGAGAGAAGGGAGAGATAAAGGAAAGAAGGAAGATAACAGGATGTGAAAAAGTACGGAGCAACGTGTGGGAGGAAGACGGAGGGAGGGAGGAAGTGAGGTAAAGAGGGAGAGAGGGAAAGAAGGAGGAGAGGAAGTTACGAAAGAAGGGAGGTAAAACCGAGGGAGACTATGAAAGGGGAGAGAAAGAGACTAGGAAGGAGCGGAGGGGAGTAGGGAGGGAGTGAGGGGAGGGGGTGCTGGGGAGAGAGAGAGAGAAAGAGATAGATAGATAGAGAGAGAGAGAGAGAGAGAGAGAGGGAGGGAGGGAGGGAGGGAGATTAAAAAAGGGGGGGAAGCAGGGAGGTGGAAGATGAGAGGAGGTTGGGGGGGGGAGAATGAGAGGGGAGGGAGAATCACGAGGGAGAGATTATTTGAGAAAAGAGTGAGAAGGGAGAGATTGGAGCGAGAGATTAGTTGGAGGGGGGGGAGGAAATCTTAACCTTTTCACTCCGACGACGTCCTTTTCTTCTTACTGTCTCCATGTGATTTTATTTAACGTTGGAAAGAGAATTATTATTATTATTTTTTTTTTTTAAATATAATCTAGTCACTGCAAAGTTAGTGGTCTCTTCAACGCTTCTCTGTCTGTCTGTCTGTCTGTCTGTCTGTCTGTCTGTCTCTCTCTCTCTCTCTCTCTCTCTCTCTCTCTCAGTTGCTTAATTTTTCTCTGCCATTCCCTTTGCTAGCGTATTTCATTTCCTTTCTCATTTTCTCATTTCCTTTCCTCCTCGTTTTTACTTAGTTTTTTTTTTTTCCTTTTGGAAGTGCCAAGTTTTTCCTCATCACGCTTCTTTGACGTTCATTATTCTCTCTCTCTCTCCCTTTCATTCTCCTCTCCCTCCTTCCCACCTTCACCTCCTTCCTTCTCTCTCCTCCCTTTCTGTCTCCCTCTCACTTTCCATTTCCTTCCTCCTTCCCTCCCTCCCCTTCCATTCTCTTCCTTCTCTTTCTGTGTAGCTTCTCTCCTCTATCCATCCGTCTTTCCCTCCTTCCTTTACTCTCAATCTCTCCCTTCCTCTTTCCCTTCCTCCCTCTCCGTCCCCCACCGTCCCTTGCTCTCAGACTCCCCTCTCTCCTTCCTTCCTTCCCTCTGTCCTCCCCTTCCCTCCCTCCCTCCCTCCCTCCCATGCGCACAAGCTTCCCTTACTCTCTCCCTCCTTCCTTCCCTCTCTCTCTCTCTCTTCCTCCTTCTTTCCCTCTCTCTCTCTCCCTCCTTTCTTCCCTCTCTCTCTCTCCCCCTCTATTCCTCCCTTCCTTCCTCCCTCCTTCCCACCCTTCTAGGCTCTCAGACTCCCCTCACTCTCTTCCTCTTTCGTTCCCTCTGTCCCATCCTCCCTCTATTTCCCGTTTTCCTTTGCTCCCTCCTTTGCTCCCTCCCTCTCTCCTTCTCCTTCTCCCTCCGTCCCTCCCTCTCTCCTTCTCCCTCCGTCCCTCCCTCTCTCCTTCTCCTTCTCCCTCCGTCCCTCCCTCTCTCCTTCTCCCTCCGTCCCTCCCTCTCTCCTTCTCCCTCCGTCCCTCCCTCTCTCCTTCTCCCTCCGTCCCTCCCTCTCTCCTTCTCCCTCCGTCCCTCCCTCTCTCCTTCTCCTTCTCCCTCCGTCCCTCCCTCTCTCCTTCTCCCTCCGTCCCTCCCTCTCTCCCTCCTTCTCTCCTTCTCCTTCCGTCCCTCCCTCTCTCCCTCCCTCCCTCTCAAGTCATTTCTCAAGGTCCTTTAATCCAATCTCATAATTTAAGAGCGCCATCTTTCATCGCGATAACACAACCACTCTCCATTTATTTCAACCCCCTCCAGTTCTTATATATATCACCCAAGACGATTCTCTTTTTCTTAATCTGTGTCAGGTCGATTTTTTGTGTCTATCGTTTAAGGTGATTTTATTCTTATATTGAGCATAGTTTATTCGTTGTATTTTTATTAATTGATATGTGTTTATTTTCTCCCTTTTTAATTCGGGTATTTTATTAGCTTTAAAGTGATCCTGTATTTGTTAAGAAATTTTATTGTTATTTCTTGTTTTATGTATGTTGTTCGTCTCTCTCTCTCTCTCTCTCTCTCTTAGATATTCTCCCCCTTGCCCCACTTGCAGGTGGAAAAAAAGAGACGAGATTCTGATGCTGATTTAATTCTCTCAAGACATTTTTTTCTCCATTAAAAAATATATATATTATGTCTACTATTTACAGATTTTTTTCTATTTACATCGCTCGGCTTATAATCATGTTTCTCCTTTTCTTTCCACTTTTTCGTATTGAATATATTGGTGTGACTCTCTCTCTGTCTCTCTCTGTCTCTGTCTCTCTCTCTCTCTCTCTGCCTTTTGACGAGCTACAAATTAGGTGTCACTGGGACCCGGTTTAGCCTCAGACACCCCCTCCTTTTCTCTCCCCTCCCCTCTCCCCCGCCTCCTACTCCGCCCCCTCACGCTTCAACACCGCCCCGAGGATATTTTGGGGTGGGGGGAGGGAGGGGAGAGAGAGGGAGAGAAAGGGAGGGAAAGAGCAGAGGGATCTTTAGCAGGGGACAGGAAGGGATAAGAGAGAGAGAGAGAGAGAGAGAGAGGGAGGGAGGGAGGGGGGAGGAAGGATGAAGTGACTAAATGATGTGGGGGTGTAGGACTTAAAGGGATGGAGGGAGGGAGAGAGGGAGGGAGAGGACGAGGGAGGGAGGGAGAGAAGAGGGATTAAGGGAAGGGTGGGTAGCTTGTAAACAAATAGGGAGGGAGAGAGGGATTGTGGAGAGATTTAAGTTGTAAGTCAGAGAGAGAGAGAGAGAGAGAGAGTGAGAGAGACTTAGATATTTACTGTGATGATTATATATTTTTTTTCTTCTATCCCTCTTCCTCTCGCACTACCCTCCCTCTTCCTCCTCTCCCCTCTTCCATCCTTCCACCTCCACTTTCAATATTTTTCTTTTCTCCCACTCCCCCTCTTCCCCATCCCATCCCCATCCCTCGACCTCTCCTTTCCCCGCCTCCTCTCCCCTCTCACTTTCCCCTCCCTCTTTCCCCCTCCTCTTACCTCCTTCCCCTCCTCCTTTTCCCCTCTCCCTTCCCCTCCCTCCTCCTTGATAATGAAATTCCTGCCTTGGAAATAAACACATATTCATTTATCGGAGCCAGACACACACACCGCCCCCCATTTTCTTTTTATTCGCGTTTTCTTTCGCGCCAGCACCGGAAAATTGCGCGTCTTAAACATCCAGAGTGAGAGATTCTGGCTTGCGCTCTCTCTCTCTCTCTCTCACTCTCTCTCTCTCTCTCTCTCTCTCTCTCTCTCTCTCTCAAGCCTAAATATTTATGTTTTGATTCTCACAGGTGTCAGGTGTGGTGGTTGGGGGGTTGTTGTTGCCATGGTAACCAGATAGCGTTGCTTTTTATTTATTCTCTGTAGGAGAGAGAGAGAGAGAGAGAGAGAGAGAGAGAGAGAGAGAGAGAGTTTGTGTGTGTGTGTGTGTGTGTGTGTGTGTGTGTATAGGAGTGTAAAATTCATATAAATATACATGACCGTGTAGTTCATGTCGAGTTGCGTTTTTATCTTTTTATATAAATCTTACATAACGGGATTTTGAACATTAATTTTCCTTTCTTTTTCTTTTTTTTGTTTATAGATGTGGTTTCGATATTGCGGTCAGGCCAACAGGAGACGATTTTATTCAGGCGAGAGATATGCCTAAATCGATATTTTTTCGTGTGACGGAACTGGAGGCAAAAAAAAAAAATGTTGATGGTTAGATTGGAAAATAAATCGCTAAGGAAGAGGTGCTAGGGAGCCTCCTTGCCCTGCGAGAATACAGGCCCTGGTAGTGAAGGGATCCAGAGAGAGAGAGAGAGAGAAGAAAGTTGAGCCAGTTATGGAGAAAGATGTATCAGTGAACCCCTCTTTCTTCCGCGCGCACACACACACACACACACACACACACACACACACACACACACACACACACACACACACACACACACACACACACACACACACACACACACACACACACACACACACACACACACACACACACACACACACACACACACACACACACACACACACACACACACACGTATCAGCAGCACAGCAAACGTTTCCTGTCCCCCGATAACAACGTTTTTATAAGCCCACGTTCCCGGAAACTCCCGTATTTCGTGCCCCGCTAAACGTTCACAATATTCCGCCGGGTTTATGCGTATGTGGCCATGATACGGATGGAGCTGAATACCGCACTGGAAAAATTATAAATATTTATTTTTTGGTGGTGGTGGTGGTGGTGGTGGTGGTGGTGGTGGTGGTGGTGGTGGTGGTGGTTAGAAATTTTTGGTTGACTAACTTTGGTGACTAAACGCGGCTTTGTGTCTCCCCCTTCCTCCCCCCTCCCCCAGCTGCTACCTCTTCCTTCC